>NW_027531278.1:1014861-1028822 GCF_008692635.1 Crocuta crocuta | reverse complement strand
AGTTCTCATAGAGCTGAGAATAGAGCCAATTCCCACCAGCCACACTGGAAACCTCATGATTCACAAGGCATAAGGTAGAGTATTCAAAAGGGTCTCGCCTTAGTAGTAAGAAATAACTATAGAACAAATGCTGCTTTGTTTCCTCCTGAAGTTTTAAAGAAAGAGATAAAAAGATCAAACTATTCCAAGTAACCTAACTGCGTACCAGAAATAAAGTTCAAGAAGAATGCAAAAAACATCAAGCACAATCAACAAAATACAGGCAAACCCAATCCAGCAACACATATACACAATGATCAAGTGTGATTTATCCCAGGAATGCAAAGTTCGGTCAACATCTGAAAATCAATTAATGTAATATGTCATATCAAGAAAATAAAAAAACGAAAATCACATGATAATCTCAATAGATGTAAAAAAAACCAATCGACAAAATCCAACACTGTTTCCTGAAAAAAACTTGTAACAGAAGGGAACATCATCAACCCAATAAAGGAGTTCTACAAAAAACCAAAAGCTGAAAAGAAAAAGCATAGATTGAAAGAAAATATTTTCAAAGATATATCTGATAGAGAACTGTTACCCAAAACATAGAAATAAAACTCTTAAAGTTCAGCAATAAAAAAAATAAACAACCCCATTTTAAAAAAATGGGTCAAGGGCCTTGGGGGACCTGGGTGGCTCAGTCAGTTAAACATCAGACTTCGGTTCGTGGGTTTGACCTCCGTGTTGGGCTCTGTGCTGACAGCTCAGAGCCTGGAGCCTGCTTCCGATTCTGTGTCTCCCTCTCTCTCTGCCCCTCCCCCACTCTCACTCTGTCTCTTTCTCTCTCAAAAATAAATAAACATTAAAATAAATTTTTAAAAAATTTAAACATTTTTTAAATGGGTCAAGGGCCTTAACAGACACCTAACCAAAGAAGATATACAGATGGCAAATAAGCATATGAAAAGATGCTCCACATCACATGTCATTACAGAAACGCAAATTAAAACAACACTGAGATACCACTGCACAACTATTAGAATGGTCAAAATACAAAGCACTGACAACATCAAATGCTGGGGAGGGTATGGAGCGACAAGAACTCTCATATTGCTGTTGGGAAGACAAAATGGTATAGCTACTTTGGAAGGAAGTTTAGCAATTTTGTACAAAACTATACACACTCTTACCATATTATCCAGCAGTCACACTCTTGGTAATTACCCAAAGAACTGAAAACCAGCGTACACACACACACACACACACAAAACCATCATGTGTGATGCCTGGGTGGCTAAGTGGTTGAGCATCCGACTTTTTATTTTGGCTCAGGTCATGATCCCACGGTTGTGGGATCGAACCCGGTGGGCATTGGGCTCTGTGCTGACAGTGCACAGCCTGCTTGGGAATCTCTCTTTCTCTCCCTCTGCCCCTCTCCCTGCTTGTGCTCTCTGGCTCTAAAGTAACAACAACAACAAAAATCCATCACATGGATGTATACAGCAGCTTTATTCATAATCAGGCAAAATGCGGAAGCAACCCAGATGCCCTTCAGTAGTAAATGGATAAGCAGTGGCACATCCAAACAATGGCACAATGGAATATCATGTAGTGCTAAAAAGAAATGAGCTATCAAGCTATTAAAAGACATGGAGGAAACTTCAATGCATATTGCTAAATGAAAGAAGCCGATCTGAAAAGGATACATACTGGGAAAGGCAAAACAATGAAGACAGTAAAAACAAAAAACAAAAAACAGTGCTTGACAGAGGTTCATGGTTGGGGGTGGAGAATTAATAGGTGGAGTACAGGGGGGTTTTAAGGCAATGAAACTATTCTGTATGATGCTGTAGTGGTGAATATATATCATTATTCATTTGTCAAAACTCAGAGAATGTACAACACAAAGAGTGAACCCTAATGTAAACTATGAACTTTAGTTAATAATAATGCTTTCGTATTAGCTCATCAATCATAAATATGTACCACCCTAATACAAGATATTAATAAAAGGGGAAACTGTGTGGCATGGAGAGGTTGGGGCACATAGAGAAACTCTCTTCCATAGATCTAAATCTACTCCAAAAGATGAAGTCTATTATGTTTTAAAAATGCTACTTACAGTATTACAAAAAACAAATTCTTTTTAATGTTTTTAATCTTCATTTTTGAGAGAGAGTAAGAACAGGGGAGGTACAGAGAGAGAGGGAGACACAGAACCCGAAGCAGGCTCCAGGCTCTGAGCTGTCAGCACAGACCGTGAGTTCATGACCTGAGCCAAAGTCAGACACTTAAGGGGCACCTGGGTGGCTCAGTCGGTTGTGTATCCAACTTTTGTCCTGTTAGCACAGAGCCTGGAGCCTGCTTCAGATTCTGTGTCTCCCTCTCTCTCTTCCCTTCCCCTGCTTGCTCTGTGTCTCTCTAAATTAAAAAATAATAATAACAAAGACATAAAAAATTAAAAAAAAACACAAAGTCAGATGCTTAACCAATTGAGCCACCCAGGTACCGCCAAAAAACAAAATTCTTTAGTTATAAATCTAACAAATTATGCACAAGCCCTATCTGGAGAAAATTGTAAGGTTTTATTGAAAAGCTCACTTAAAAATATAGAAATAATGGAGAAATAGTTCATGATCTTGGGTAGGAAGATTCACTATCTTCACTATAAAATTCGCTCTAAAATTTATGCTGAAAAACAAAGACCCAAAAGTAGCCAAGACATTCTAAAAGAATGATCCAGATAGGAAGATAAACTGCCATATATCAAGATTTATAGTAATCAACAGAAATAATGTGCTATAAATGCTGTGAATAATTAAGAAATTCTATGATGAGAAATATGCTACTTGATGTTACATTCATGCCTAAAATAATTTTATTGATGTGTTTATTTTGTTACATCTTCCTAACAAAAATAATTTAACAGAAAAACTAAATTAAGACCATGTGGTTTTAGCACAAGGGTAGATAAACAGTCCATTGGAAAAGAACAGAGTCCAGAAATAAATGCACACATACATAGTGTCTTGATTGATAACAGGGAAGTAATTACAGGTTATTGAAGAGGGTGGACTATATAATACAAATGATTCTGGGAGAACAGAGAAGAAAGAAAGAAAGAAAGAAAGAAAGAAAGAAAGAAAGAAAGAAAGGAAGGAAGGAAGGAAGGAAGGAAGGAAGGAAGGAAGGAAGGGAAAGAAAGAAGGAAAGAAAGAGAAAGAAAGAAAGAAGGAAAGAAATCCCTATTTCATACCACATGAAAATCACTAGTATTAAAGATTGTACTAAGGACTTAAGTGTAAAATGTGAAACTATAAAATGTTTAGAAGATGACACAGGGGTAAAACTGTGTAACCTCAGATTAGAGAAGGAAGCAAAAACCAATAAGGAAAATGATGAACTCAACTACATTAAAATTAAGAGTTTGTTTTTGTTTAAAAACCTTAATGAAAGTAACTTGTCATAATGACAAGTCACATGTTGGAATGAGATAGTTAAGTATATAAAGCTAATAAAGAATCAATATCTACAATATTTAAAAAACTTCTAAAAATCAATAAGAAATTATAACCTAATTTAAAAATTGGACAGAGGGCGCCTGGCTGGCTCAGTCGGTTAAGCATCCGACTTCGGCTCAGGTCATGATATAACAGTTCGNTTCGGATTCTGTGTCTCCCTCTCTCTCTGACCCTCCCCTCCTCACGCTGTCTCTCTCCCTCTCTCTCAGAAATAAATAAAACATTAAAAAAAAAAAAAAGAACTAAGTGACACCAAAGACAACCAGAAATGAAGCCACCTGGGGGACCTTGAAAGCTTCAGCAGCCAGTTGGCCAGGTAGGTGAGGATATATACAGGCAGGTGGGCAGCTGGACAAGTGGGCTGGCAGGCAAGGGCTCTGGCTTGGTATCCAAGGACGTGTTGGGAGTGGGAAGAAGAACAGTGACCAAAAGGAGCCAGTTGACTAGGAGGGAAGAAGACTGAATTTGATCATTTGCTCACAATCAGACTGGAATCCAGTCTAGATATTTACAGTTGTTGAAAAAAATCTTCAGATATTTTGAAGAGCAAAATGAGTATTAGATGTCAAGCTTCTGTTCTTTATTATGTCCAGAGAATTAGAACAGGTAGGAGGACTTCAGTCTGCTGAGCCTGGACCATGGGTAAGCCTGCTCAGTAGACTGCTTCCCTATGACATTGACTAATCAAACTCCACATTATTCCATGTTTTCCAAGATCTAGCCAAAAAGAAAATCTCAAGTTACTCAAAATATCAGTAAGAAACTTCCTAGTTGCTCCATAAAGAGCCTCTCCTGACCATAAGCTCCTGAGAAACACACTTTTCCATGCCCAAATCAGACCCAAGTCTTTAGGACGATAGTGGCCTTTGCAATTTTCTATTGTTTGGGCCTGAGTTGCCTCATGGTAAAGCTGAGCACAGAGTACCTAAAGATTGTCTACAGTGCCTCCTGGTGCATCACTGCCTATAATCTCATGACAGTTCCTCAAAACTCAATGTCTCTGACTAAATTCATTATCTTCACTTTCACACTTACCAAATTCCACATCTGCTTCTCTCTCAGTGGCTGTTGGTAAGTGCACAGCACCAACATGTTCCTAGAACCCCACGTCAGAAACCTGGGAAGCAGCCTAGATTTCACCACTGATACTAAGCTTGCTTACCTCGTGCTAAGGCCAGTGCTATGTAGTTTATGTATACTTTGATTACCTAGTCCTGTTGATCTTATGTCCTTGATATCACTTGAAACTTGTCACTACATTATTCAGCCTTGCATCATCTCATCTGAACACTTGCCATGACTTCATTCAATTATTCAACCAATAATTGAGGCTCTGCTTTGTGCTAGGCACTGTGCTGAGGATTCAATAAGCAAAACATACCAAGTCCTTCCTCCCATGGAGCTTACATTCTAGAAGAGACAAGGGTTAAGCCAGTTCAATTCATTCTCACACTACAGCCAGCTTGCTCTTTCTAAAACACGGATATAACCTTTCAGAGCACTACCATGCAACCTTCAGGATAAGGTCCAGACTTGTTAACCTGGCATTCAAGGCTTCACAAGCCTTTCCCAATTTATTTTTTCAAACTGAAAATCCAGTCCCCTCACTAAGACAGATGGGGACACCCATACACACACTCACATCCCTCCTTTCTGCATCTAACATCCTATCAACCAGCCAGACTTGACTGAATCCATGGTCTCCTAATTTTTCGTGCACAATCACACCTGCATGGCTTAAGAGTTCCCCTCTGAAAACTAGTCCCTGGGGGTTCTCCCCACCCCAAAGGCTAGTGTCTCATGAAACCAGATTGCCCATAATGGGGCTGAATGTTGGAAGAAAGCCTTGGCACCCCCTACTTCCTCTATCTGTAATGGCCTTCCACTCCTCACCTGGCTAACTCCTACTTATCCCTCAGATCCCAGTTTGGACGGTTCTTTCTTAATGGAGGCCTCCACGGTGCCCCCGCTTCCTATCTCCCCCTGTGGCTCTCCACTGGATGAGGTACCCATCCTTTGTGTCCCTCCTGGTCCCATTATCATTGTTTGCTGTCTGTGTCCTCTGAAGCCTAAGATCTCATCTGCTTTATTCACTATTCTATCCCCAGTGTCTGCCACAAGGTTGACACTGAATGAATGAATTGTTGATTGGATAAATAAATGAACAAATGAACCTTTAAAAAAAGGAAGAAATGAAAGAGGTCCTAACTGAATGGATTGATATACCATGTGCATGGTTTGAAAGACAATATTGTTAAGATATCAAATCTCTCCAAATTGTCTATAGATTCAAAGCAATCACAATAAGAATCCCAGAAAACCTTTTACTACATATAATAAATGTCAAAAAACAAATTCTAAAGTTTATATAGATATATAAGGGAATAAGAGGAGCCAAAAGTTTTTAGGTACAGAGAACAAAGTCAGAGGACTGACATTATCTGCTTTTAAGGGCCCATAGAACATACACATATATTCATTAAAATAATAAAGAGTATATTCTGTTACCAAAATAAAATTAAACTAGATATCAATAACAGAAAGATAGCAGGGAACTCTATGAACACATAGAAGCTAACTAACACACTTATAAATAATGCATGGCTCAAAGTGGAAGTCTCAGGGAAATAAAAAAATACATTGAACTGAATGAAAATGAAAATACAACATACCGTAATGTGTGAGACACAGCTGAAGCAGTGTCAACAGGAGAATTTACAGCACTAAATGCATAAAGAAGAAAAGTTTCAAATAAATAACCTAAGTTCACACCTCAAGAACCTAGAAATAGAACAGCAAAATAAACCCCTGGCAAGCAGAAGGAAGGAAATAATAAAGATAAGGTAGAAATAGATGAAATTGAAAATGTAAAAAAAATTCTTAATCAGAGAAAGAACTGGTTCTTTAAAGGTCAATAAAATTTACAAACTTCTAGCAAAACTGACCAAAAAAATATAGAGACACAAAACACAAATAACCAGTATCAAGAATGAAACTGAGAATAGCATAACAGACCCTGGAGACATCAAAATGATGATATATTTGGTAATGTAGACAAAATGGACCAGTTCTTTGAAAAACAAAAAAACTACAACTCTTTCAATATGGAACATATAATTTTAAAAATTCTCTTTGACCTCAGCTGCAACAGCTTCTTATTTGACCTGTCTCCAAAAGCAAGGGAAATAAAAGCATAAATGGCCTATCGGGACCTCATCAATATTAAGAGATTCTGCACAGCGAAGGAAAGAATCAGCAAAACTAAAAGGCAACCTATGGAATGGGAGAAGATATTTGTAAATGACATATCAGATAAAGGGTTGGTATCCAAAATCTATAAAGAACTTATCAAACTCAACACCCAAAAAACAAATAATTCAGTGAAGAAATGGGCAGAAGACATGAATCGACACTGTTCCAAAGAAGACATCCAGATGGCTAACAGACGCATGAAAAGATGCTCAACATCCCTCATCGTCAGGGAAATACAAATCAAAACCACAATCACATACCACCTCACACCTTTCAGAATGGCTAAAATTAACAACTCAGGAAACCACAGATGCTGGCGAGGATATGGAGAAAGGAGAACACTTTTGCACTGTTGGTGGGAATGTAACCTGGTGAAGCCACTCTGGAAAATAGTATGGGGAGCTACCTCAAAAAATTAACAATAGAATTACCCTACAACCCAGTAATTTTACTACTAGATATTTATCCAAAGGATACAAAAATGCTGATTCAAAGGTGCACACTATTAACAAATAGCCAAATTATGGAAAGAGCCCCAATGTCCACTGCCTGACAAATGGATAAAGAAAGTGTGGTGTATATATATACAATGGAATACTACTCAGCAATGAAAAATGAAATCTTGCCATTTGTAACAACATAGATGGAACTGGGGGGTATTATACTAAGCAAAATAAGTCAATCAGAGAAAGACAAATATCATATGATTTCACTCATATGTGCAATTTTATAAACTCAACAGATGAACATAGAGGAAGAGAAGGAAAAATAAGATAAAAACAGAGAGTCTCTTAAAGACAGAAAAAACCTAGGGCTGCTAGAAGGGAGGTGGGTGGGGGTGGGTTAAATGGGTGATGAGAATTAAGGAGGATACTTTTGTTATCATATGTAAGAGATGTATCACTGGGTTCTACTCCTGAAGCCAAGACTACAATGTATGTTAACTAACTTAAATTTAAATGTAAAAAATCCTATAACTATCAGGGTGCCTGGGTGGCTCAGTCGGTTGAGCATCTGACTTTGGCTCAAGTCACGTTCTCACAGTTTGTGAGTTCAGGCCCCACGCTGGGCTCTGTGCTGACATTTGAGAGCTTAGAGCCTGCTTCGGATTCTGTGTCTCCCTCTCTCTCTGCCCCTTCCTTGCTCTTGCTCTCTCTCTCAATCAAAAATAATAAACATCAAAAAATTTTTAAAATCTTATAACTATCAAATAAATCCATAATTTAAAATCCCCCAAGAAAGAAATATCCAGACCCAGATAGTTTCCCTTTAAAATCTTACCAAACATTTAAGGGAGAATTAACATCAATTCTACACAATTTTTTTCCAGTAAATAGAAGAGGATAAATACTTTTTGATTAACTATGTGAAGGTGGTGTTACCATGACACCAACATCAGACAAAAACATTACTATAAAAGAAAACTACACACGAATATCTTTCATGAACAAACACAGAAGTCCTTTACAATATAATAGCAGGTTGAATCCAGCAAACATATTAAAAGAATAATACAGTATAACTAAGTGGGGAGGCAGTGAACCCATAAAGTAGACAGGGAAGGAGAGAAAGAAATAGGAAAAACAAAGAAGAACACCATATCTTGAAGGTCAAGGTTAAAATACTCAAGAGAGGAGGTATTAGTCAAGTTTATTCACTGTTGCAGAGAAGCCAAGCAAGATGACATAAAATATATATTGCTTAGCGACAAGGATGTCATTGATGACTTTGGTAAGAGCAGTGTAGAGCTGTTGGAGACAGAAGCCAGATTGCAGTAGGAGGGGAGTGGGTGAGAGGCAAGGAAGTTAGGACATTGAGTGTGTGAGCTGGGAAGAGGGCCGAACGGGGGTGGGGAGAGAGAGAGAAAGAGAGAGAATCCCAAACAGGCTCCATGTTTAGCATGGAACTCAATGTGGGGCTTGACCCCACAACCCTGGGATCATGACCTGAGCCGAAGTCAGGAGTCAGATGCTCAACTGACTGAGCTGCCTGGGCACCCAGGAGGTTATGTTTATTTGTTTATTTGTTTATATGCTTATTTGTATTTGTTTTTGAGAGAGGGAGGGAAGGAGGGGGAGAGAGAGAGAGCACACATGAACTGGGGAGGGGCAGAAAGAGAGGGGAAACAGAGGATCTGAAGTGAGCTCCATGCTAACAGCAGTGAGCCTGATGTGAGGCTCGAACCCACGAACTGTGAGACCATGACCTGAGCCAAAGTCAGACACTCAACTGAATGAACTACCCAGGTGCCCCAGGAGGAAGGATTTCTAATGCAGGAAGATATTGAGACATATTTAATTGCTTGGGTGAAAGAGACAGCCCAGAAGAGGTCATTCCCATAGATGACAGGGATTGATGATATCCCAAGAGAGAGAAAGAGATGGGATTCACTGCACCAGGTGAGAGGCCAGCCTTAGCCTGGGAAGGAACACTTATTCGCCTACCATGAGAAAGAACAATATGAGTCTGAGTCTTGGACTATCTATATTGTGACTTTGGGCAAGTCATAGAACTTCTTTAAACTTCAGTGTCTCCACTTGAAAAGTGTTAATAAACATATCTATGTTCTGTTTTTCTTTCTGTTCATAATGATACCCTCAGTCCTAATGGATTAAGAGCCTGTCTCACATATGAAGCCTGCCTGAACTCTGTCCTTCAATCAATTGATGTGATGTGGTGGTTAAAGAGCCACCAAGAGTATGACCTTGGGAAAGCTACTTAACCTGTCAAAGTTTTAGTTTCCACATTTGTAAAATGGAGATAATATTACTTCTTTTGTTTTAAGTTTATTTATTTATTTTGAGATAGAGAGAAAGTGCAAGTCAAGGAGGGGAAGAGAGAGAGGGAGGAAGAGAGTTCCAAGTTCATGCTGACAGCACAGAGCCTGATGCAGGGTCAGACCCACGAACAGTGAGATCATGACCTGAGCCGAAGTCCGATGCTTAACTGACTGAGCCACTCAGGTGCTCCAGGGATGATATTACCTCTTATCTCACAAGGCCACCAGAGGANCCGACGCGGGGCTCGAACCCACGAACCGCGAGATCATGACCTAAGCGAAAGTCGGACGCTCAACCGACTAAGCCACCCAGGCGCCCCGCAGCTGACCTATTCTAAATGCTTAATAAATTGCAGGTATAACCTACAAGGGAGAAAGTAAATCGAGAGAGAGGTTTGCGTTTTGCTCATCTCAACATCTCACAAGACCTGTCATGGAGTTGGCACTCAGAAGATATTGCTAAATTGAACAGCATTTCATAAAGCTCAAAGACATCCAGAGCGCTAAGGATGGTCTAAGGTCACATAGTCGGTTAGAGGCACAGCTGGGACTAGCTGCCAAGCCCACTGTCTCCCAGTCTAGGGAGGGATCTTTCTAGTACATTACACAGCGAGGAGTGACATAATCACACATTTCTAAGAACATAACTACTNCACCTGCTATTAGGATCTAATAGCTTTAAAGCTTCCCTTCTTAGTTCCAATTCATCTCAAAATTCTCTATGACTTCAGGCTACCTTAATTGTTAGAATTAGTCCCTTGAAAAGTTGAGATTCACAACAATCAAGTTAAATTCATAGGGCGTGATCAGTGTTTAATTCGATATTGTTGCAAAGTTCCTTGCTAATTACAATGTTGGTATCATTAAAAAATAATTATTCATTTTTTATATATCTCAGAGGAAATTAAGGGAATGTAAATTGGGACCCAGAGACAGTTAAAGCTCTGAAAAGTTTAAAAACTCATGGAAGAGGGACGCCTGGGTGGCTCAGTCGGTTAAGCATCCGACTTCAGCTCAGGTCATGATCTCATCTCACGGNGAAGAACACACAAATATACTCAGTTGACTTTTGACAAATGTGCAAAATAAATCCAGTGGAATAAATGGCCTTTTCAACAAATGGTGTTGGAACAATTGGACATCCATAGGCAAAAATGAACATAAACCAAAACCTCACATCTCATATAAAAATTAACTCAAAATGGATCATGAATTTAAATGTAAGACATAGAACTATAAAAGTTTTGGGGGAAAAAGGACAAAATCTTTGCAATTTAGGACTAGGCAAAGAGTTCATAGCCTTGATACCAGAAGGATGACCTGTAAAAGGAGAAATCAATAAATTGGACCTGACAAAAATGTGAAACTTTTGCTCTTCAAAAGCCCATATGGAGAGTGAAAACACTAGCTGTTACTGAAAGAAAAATATTTGTAAAGCACTTATCTGACAAAGGACTTGTATGTAGCATAAAGGGCTCTTGGGACGCCTGGGTGGCTCAATCAGCTGAGCATCTGACTTCAGTTCAGGTCATGATACCACAGTTCATAAGTTCGAGCCTCACATCAGGCTCCCTGCTGTCAGCATGAAGCCCAATTGAGAGCCCCTGTCCTCCTCTCTCTCCACCCTTCCTCTGCTCATTCTCTCTCAAAACAAACAAACAAACAAACAAACAAATTTTAAAAATAAACTTCTCAAATTTCAACAGTAAAAAGTAACAAGCCACTTAGAAAATGGGCAAGAGACATGAAGATATATTTCACCAAAGAGGGTATGCAGCTTGCAAAAAGCACATGAAAAGATGCTCAACATCATCAGCCATCAAGGAATGCAAATTATAATGACAATGAGATACCACTATACACGTATCAGAATGGCTAGAATAAAAATAGTGACACCATCAAATACTAGGGAGGACGTGGAGAAGCTGGATCATCCACGCTTTTCTGGCAGGAATGTAAAATGGTACAGCCACTCTGGAAAACTATTTGGCAGTTTCTCATAAAACTAAATGTGCAACTTCCATACATCCCAGTAAGTGCACTCTTGGACATTTATTCCAGAGACTTTAAAATGTGTGTTCATTCAAAACCCCATACGTGAATGTTTATAAAAGCTTTATTTGTAATAGTCCCAAACTGGAAACAAACGAGATGTCCTCCAATGGGTGAAAAGATAAACAAACTGAGGTTAGCAATCATAACATGGGATTCTACTCACCAATAAGGAGGAATGAACTAATGATACACATGAGAACCTGCATACTATATGATTCCATTTATATAACTATCTTGAAATGACAACATTCCAGAGATAAAGAGTAGATTAGTTGTTGCCAGGGGTTAGAGATTGGACCAGAATGTGAATACTGGCGGGAAGTAGGTGCAGTGATGGATGAACTGTTCAGTGTCTTGGGGGTGGTAGTGAACACATGAGCCAGCCAGGGGACAATGTTGTACAGAGTTTCACACACTACACACAGATGCGCACATGCACACACACTTTTTTTTTTTAATGAAAAAGTGGATTGCACCCCTGTTAACATCTTGGTTGTGAAATTATATGATAATTTTGCAAAGTGTTAATATTAGGGAAACCAGACAGAGTTTCTGTACGGATCCCCAATATGAGATCTTTGTATTATTTCTCAAAATTGTATGTGAATCTACAATGATCGCATTAAAACAATAAATTGTAAGGAAGTGTCAAAAGTTCATCAAAACAAAAGCAAAACCAACAATTCAATGAAGTAGTACTTAGTAAAAGTTTATTGTGCACACACAAAAAAGAAAGTTTGCAAACCAGGAGCACTCAAAACAAAACATGGAATGAGGTTCAGCGGTATATTGTTATAAAACAGCTTAGATAGTGAGAACAACATTGAATAAATGAAGAGATAGTGTGGCTAGAAAGGGTAGAAGAGATTTCGAAGATTGAGTTCATAAGGTTTGGCTACTGATATGGGGCTGAAGGGAAAGGCATTGAGGACGGGAACTGAAGGAGTATTTGCCAAGTTTGGGCAAAGCAATGGGTTCCAGTCCCTGAGATGCTGGGTAGTGAAGAGGAAGCAAATAAGATGATGGTGATTTTCACTTTTTACTTGCCTGTACAGGATGAGTTTGAGGAATTTGGGATACAACTGAGTGGAGGTGTCCAAGAGGCATGTGGCTCTAAGGTCTGCCATCGAGAGGAAAGGTCTGGCCTAGAGAAATGTGTTTGGGCATTACCTGCATAAATATGCTAACAGGTGTGGACAAGATGGCCTAGGATAGACTGTAAAGAGAGAAGAGGACTGACCCACTGAGGACAGCACAACTTAGGAAACACAGAATTGGGTAACTTGTTCAACGTTCGCCTTACTGCTTCCCGGTAACAATTCTTTAGAGTAAGACAACAACAACAACAACAAAGAAAAAACCTTTATGAAAAAATGTCAGCATCTCAGTAGAAAATCAACACATTTGATTTAATTTCCAGTGAGACATCTTTGCTGCTACGTGTTTTGCACAAATTCAGGCAGTGAAACTTGCTGCAGAGAAATTAAACCAAAAAGGATTTGTTGAGGAAGACAGTGTACTTTGATGAAATGAAGTTTGTTCCCTAAACCACTTTGAAGAGCTCTTCATCTCATTTTTTCAAGATCAATCTTTTTAGATAAAAAACCTATTTTGGTCAAGTCTTCAGACATCGGGTTGAAAAAGGCTCCTTAACTTGATGGGGCTGGAGCGAATAATCAGACAGCAATTTCCATCGTCCTAGTGGAAAAATCGTGATGAGCTGAGTAGAGGCACTTTGACCAACTATATACACAGCATAATTTTATGCCTAAGCTGCTGATGACAGTGCATATTTCCTATAATAGGCCCTCTAACTATATGAAATAATGAAATGAGAAGAGGTGAGAGCTGTTGACAGACTTACAAAAACCTTAGTGATGGCCAAGTGATACTGGTTAGAGAATGTTGAGAGGCTATATAACTAAGCCCACACGTCAGCACTGAAGTTTTCTTCAGTTTGTAAGTGACAAGAATGCATTAAGAGGAGCTGTGAAATCAGAAAAGTTTCCCTCTCCCAGGTCAGCTCTGGTGGGTGATGAGCCGTTGAGGTGAAGACACTTGATGCCGTCCCTGTTCCAGGAGAGGTGCTTAAAGCCCTCTGATAAAGAAACCCTCTATCATCAGCCTTCTCTCTCCTTCCACTTCCCAAACCCGCCTGTTAGGAAGAAACAGGCATCACTGAGACACTGGCTCACTCTCCCTGGAGCCTCTGGCACTTGCTCTGAGAGGTGAAGTGAGAGGAACTTGAGGGGAACTATGAATGGCCATATGTCACACTGTCAACTCCCAGTGAAGAAAATCAGGGGGAAATATGCTATATATTAATTTTATTTATATTAATTTTTTTAGAGCTATTGTAAAATAAAAAA
>NW_027531278.1:1004197-1014421 GCF_008692635.1 Crocuta crocuta | reverse complement strand
TGAGTGTTCTGAGGGAAAAAAATATTCTAGGCTTCTCTCCATGACTTGCAGATGGCCATCTTCTCCCTGTGTCTTCATGTGGTGTTTTTCCCTTGTGCATGTTTGTCTGTATCCAGTTTTCCCTTTTTATTGTATTTNATGTAATCTGGTCCCTGGGGAAAGCACTGTTCCTACATTGTGAATCATATTGCTGAGAAGAGACTTTTGAGGCTTGGACCAATGCACTGACAGGGCGACAGAGGCCCCTAGAAATCATGCAGTCCCACAAGGGACTGGTCCCAATTCACAAGTCAGTGGCTCAGTTGAGGTCACAACCCAGTTCTTAGGAAGTGCCACAGGCCTCAGGCAGAAGCCATGGGAAAAGCAGTGTAAGGAGTATCTTTTCCCAAGGATTAACCCACAGAACAGGAGCCTCCTTAAGGTAATGCTCTGAGGGCGACTGAGCGGCACTGCTGGCCACATTTCTCAATGGTTGCCTGCCCTCCCCCATGTCCTCCTCCCTGGCCTCATCCACTTCCTCTGTCCATGAGGCCNAAGTACTTTTAAAACCATTTGGAAACTACAAGAAAGAAGGCAGAAGGAGGAAATAAAGAGAAGTGACTCAGCTCATTACAAAATATGATTGAAAATTACAGTAAATTGGACATAAGCTGAGTTTCCTCTTCTGATAATAAAGTGTTCAAATTTATTGTTCAAACTTCATGAAGTTTTCTCTTACTGAGGTCTGCAGACAACCTGTCTGTTACTCTTTTTTTTCCCTTTCTTTAAAAAGTGTGGTAACATACAGATAAAACAAAAGTTTAACCATTTTAACCATTTTTAAATGTGACGTTCAGTGGCATTAAGTACATTGACATTGTTTTGCAGGCACCACCACTGTCCATCTCCAGAACTTTGTATCTTCCCAAACTGAAATTCTGTTCCCATTAAACAATTCCTGCACCCCCCTCCGCAGCCCCTGGCAACCACCATTCTACTTTCTGTCTCTGTGAATCTGTCTGCTCTAGGCAACTCTTAGATGTGGAATCACACACCATTTGTTCCTTTGGCGACTTGCTTATTTCACTGAGCATCATTGTAGCAGGTGTCAGAATTTCTGCGTCTTACTTCTTTTATATAAGGTCTGGCTTTGAAAATGTGGCCACTGGATTGTTTTTAGTTGGAGGAGGCTACTAGGACCAAGTGTATCTGGAACTACAAACTCATTATGCTTGGAAGTGAATCTTGGGCTCAGTGAGCAAGGCCCAGAGACAAGGATAAAGGAAACCAGAGAAGCGATAAGCTCAGAGAGCCTTCCCTGCCATCACACTTGCATTTGTGCAGGGCACTAGTCCAAATACACAGCGCAGGGCCTTTGGCCAGCAGTCTTATTTACTCATTCCAATTGAACACATATGTATTGAGTGCTGATACACAAAGCACCACAGCCTGTGCAGAGAGAACTTTAGTGCCTTAGAACAGGCCAGCACAATGAGCTAACCTATAGAAGACAGAAAAGCAAGGGGAGGCCACCAAAGATACCCCTCCATTTGACCCTTACTCTTTGTGTACACATGGCCTCCTCTCCTCACTCCGTGGTACTGCACCTCAGGAAACTGCCACCAGCCATCTTTTGCTTCCACAAAGCCAAGTGTAGGAGATTGACTGATTGAGGTCCGATTCATTCACTCCCTGCCTCATTCCAAAAAGGATTTAAGGGGGCTAGTGTAGGTCATTGAACCTTTAAGTTCTCTGTACCACAGCTTCCCAATTGGTGCACTACAAATTATTCAAAGGCTTGCATGGATATTGATCCGCTCAGCCCTTCCGTTGGGTGGCAGAGCTTGGAGCAAGGGCTCAACCTGTGGGCAGGACATTTTGAACTATGAAGAACCTCCTTCCTCCAACTCCAGTGTGCCATACAAATTATCATTTTCTAAGTAAGTCTTTACTTGAAAAACGACTGGGAAGCTCTGAACTATGACTTATCTTTGCTTCCTCTAACTATGTCAACCTTATCTATTTCTACCTCCTCTGTGCAGTCTCCTGTCATTTCCAGCACAGCACGCACAACACATTAATTTACCCCTCCTCAGGTTTCAAATGAAAAGATACCCATTAACTGCCTTATTCTGAATCTCACTACTATACCATACATAAGAGCTAAAAGGAAAAGGGATATAACCAACATTTACTCAGTACATATTAAGTGCAGATATTTTATGTACATAATCTCACATCATCCTCACCACAGTGGTCACAACTATTAATACCAATTGACAGATAAGAAAACCAAGACTCAGAAAAGTTAGAATAATTATCCAAGTTTATGGCTATGACATGGTAGAGGCAGGATTTGATCTCAGGGCATCTCTCTTGCTTCAAAGCCCACACTCAGTTCATCTCAAACTTGATTTCAGGCCTAGTCATGGCTTCTGGTTCACCTCCTCCTACCAGACTCAACATTACTTCCACTTTGGCACCCCTACACTGTCTAACAGTGGTAGGATCCATAGTAGACACTTCCAGAATGCTTCTTGAGCTTGTCTGTACAATTGACCCTTGAACAACATGAGGGTTAGGGGCATTGATCCCCCACACAGTTGAAAATCTGAGTATAAGTTTTGACACCCCAAAACTTAACTATTAATGGCTACTGTTGAATGGCAGACTTACCAATAACATAGTCAATTAACATGTATTTTATATATTGTATGTATTATACACTGTATTCTTACACTAAGGTAAACTAGAGAAAAGAAATTGTTATTAAGAAAATCATAAGGAAGAGGGGTGCCTGGGTGGCTTATCAGTTAAGTGCCCAACTCTTTTTTTTAAATGTTTATTTATTTTTGATAGACACACAGAGAGAGTATGTGTGTGAGCAGGGTAGGGGCAGAGAGAGGGAAACACAGAATCTGAAGCAGGCTCCAGGCTTTGAGCTGTCAGCACAGAGCCCCACATGGGGTTCAAAACCCACAGTACATGAGATCATGACCTGAGCCAAAGTCAGATGCTTAACCAACTGAGCCATCCAGGCGCCCAGTGCCCAACTCTTGACCTCGGCTCAGGTCATGATCACACAATTCATAAGACTGAGCCCCACTTCGTGCTGTCAGCACAAAGTCTGTCTGGGATTTTCTCTCTCTCCTCTCTCTCTCCTCTCTGTGTCTCTATCTCTCTGTCTCTCTTGCGCACAAAATAAAAGAAAACCATAAGGAAGAGAAACTACATTTACAGTACTGTACTGTATTTATTGAAAAACTTCATATGTCTGTGGACCCACACAAACCTTGTTGTCCAAGAGTCACCTGTAGTTTAACACCTTTGACTCTGTCCTCAGGTGTGAAGTGCACTGTTTTGCTTTGCACCATGACACCACCCAGATTCAACAGCAGCCCAGGCTTCTCACTAACATCAATGGATTGGTGTGACCTGGTTCAGTCGGGTCTATAATTTTCTCACTGGCTTTGATGTCTCCCAAAATGCAAGGAGAGTCTTAAAAACTAACAAGTGAAAGTTCTATTTGAAAAGTTAAAGGTAAGTACACCATAATTAGATGTGTACAAGCAATTTTGCCCCATTTAGTCTTGTGGATCTATAATCACTTTCAAGTTACTAGTATGACTTTATTTTCTCATCCATTTTTGCATAAAGTTTTAAATGGTTTCTGTCTCACTCAAAATCTGTTGATCCATTAGGAGCTTTTAAACTTCCAATAACAGCAGAGCACACAGATACAGCCCTATGTTCTATCGGCACTAAACATAATGTATTGATTTCAAAATACCACCTTGGCAGAAATCGACTGACAGGCCTTAAATCAAAACTTCTCATAAAGCATACTGTAGATGATTAGAGCACTTACCCTCTAAAGTAAATACTTCAACTCCATGTGAAATTAGAAAAAATGTGAACCCATCTTCAAGATCATTGATATTCAGAAAATCCTTCAGAGCACTTTACTGAGTCCCCAAGAACACAATTGCTGGGAGCCTTCATCACAACAGCCTATCAACACTGCTCAAAAGGAGGCAGGATGGGGCTGTGGGGCCTGGGTGATGCTGATTAAGGTAATTTCTCTTAGTCGCCTCCAAATCTAAAAAATGAGGAGGCAGTGGAATAGTTGATTCCAGTTTCTATCAGAGTCTAAAATTGCCGCTACTTTTTAAATTAGGTTCAAGAATATTGTAATCAAGACAAATAGCCCTCTGATTTTTGTGTTCATAGCCTATATTTGATTATTACAGTTTTCTGACACATTCTAAGGGATTAAAGGACTCAAAACAATACCAAACAAGCAAGCAAAAATTACAACACACCCAAGCTCAGTATAACAATGCCTCTGTCTGTGCCCAAAGCCACTCTTTCTTTCATTCCTGTCTGATATTACACTACATGGGCCTTACTTCTTTTTGAAGCAAATTGTTATCCCCTCTCCCAACCTTGTTCATTAAGTGCGAGAGGGAAAGAGTAGGAGATGGGGATAGGGTGACTGGGAGGAAGGTTATATGAGACTTTTGGTTTTACTCTATGTAAGGATTTGGGCAGAAGAGTGACAGGATCTAAGTTTTACTTGTAGAACATCAATCTAGCAACTGTGTGGGGAATATAGCAAATGGGACAAGGGCAGAAGCAGGGAAAGCAGGTAGGAGGCTACTGTAGTGATTCCAACAAGAGATGACAATGATGATGATGACGAGGATGACGACGATGACGAGAATGATGGGTAGGACTGGGGTAGAAGACATGATGATAGTGAGAAGTGGCAATATTTAGAAGGAAATATGGACAGATTTTGTTGATGAATTACATTTCGGGTAGGAGAAAGCAATATCAAGTGAAATTCCAAGGTTATGGCCAGACCAACTGCCATTTACTGGGATTCAGAAGTCTGCAAGAAGGTCAAGATAGAGGAGGAGACTGGAGGTTTGAATTGAGATGTCTATTGCATAACCTAGAGGATATGCAAAGTTCACAGTCGGGTGTACAAGTTGAGTTTAAGGGAGAGGCTCGGGCTGGAAAAGTAAATCTGGAAGGAACTCATACATGGTTTTTAAAGTCATGATTTTGAGTAAGATCAGAAAGGTAATGAATGAGTGGAGAGGAGGGAAATGAAGATACTGATTAAGAAGCCTTATGGCCCTCTAACCTTAAGAGTAAATAAGAAGGAATTGTCATAGGAGAAGAAGAAGTAGCCAGTGTAGTAAAAGGAAAGTCAGGAAACTGGAGCCCTGGAAGCCAAGGAAGAAAATGCAACCTGCCTATTTCAAAGATTTGTCTAATATACACCATCATAACAGAGTATATGACAGAATTATAGGAGAAAACTTTCACAATGAACAAAAAAGTGGTGGCACTACTACTGATCCATGTATTCTAAGCAAAAGAACTGTCCTGCTCAACTACAACACTGCCTGCCATGATCCAAGCCAATGATACTGTTGCTCCTGGCTCTTTCTCACCACTGAGTGCGCATGGAAGTGCTAGAGCTGAAAAGTTGAGCAGGGATTTTAGATATCAGCCATAACTTGGCCCAAACCTCAGTTCTGCCACAAACTGGCTATGTGACCTTAAACATGCTACTTCACTTCTTCTCTGACCCTTAGTTTCTTCATTTTTAAAGTAAGCTATACCTCCCAGGATTTGAGAAGAGTAAAAATGAACATCTGTGTGCATATCATTTGACACAGAGTAAAAGCTCAGAGTGTCTAATCTTATTGGCTAATCTCTTGCAAAACACAATAAAATTTAGTCTATTATCTGAGAAGTTTATCATTCTGCCTTTATATTACCGAAGCTCAGAGAAAAATAAATCCTTAAATTCTAAGACACATGGAAGCTCCTTCTTCCACCGCCCAGCCACTACTGCTTTTCAGATCTCACCAGCTCCCAGCCCAGCTGCATACTGTCCATACTTGTCTCTCTCCCTCTAGCCCTAGCCCCAGCTGCATGTAGAGGAAAGGCTGCTTTCCAGCCATGATCCTGGTGGCTCTTGAAACATCCTTTGACACCTATGTGATGCCACATACTCTAGTTCTCATTCCTCTTGGTCTTCTTCCTGGATTCCTCTTTCTCTACCTGCCCCTTAAAGCTTGAGCTCTGCCGTGGATCATCTTCTTCTACAAGCTACATGGTCACCCTGGGTAGCTCACAAACACCCAAGCTTTACCTCTTTACTGTGGCATTTTCTCTTCTCTGCAAAGCTTATACTCTAGGCTTGCCTTGTCTCCTGAGCTTCAGACCCATCAACTACCAACTGGGCATCTTTGCAGCCCCTCAGTGTCCTGGCAAGCACCTCCGGTTTAGTGAAGGTCTCAAGTAGGCTTCCCTCCACCACGTCCCCCTAAAACACCTGCCTCTCCCCTAGTCATCACCATTTCAGCTATCCATACCTGAAACCCAAAGTCCTCTCTTCCCTCATTCTCTGAGTTCAGTCAGGCTGGCAACAAACTTCATCAGCACCGCCTTCAAAAAATATGTACTGAGATATTTGTGCCTCTCTGTCCCCTTCAGGACAGTGGTCCAACTGCTCAGTATAACAGAGAGTTGTCTCCGAATCATGGGACTACTGGTGACTTTAGCTTTTCCTTTTTTTGTTGTTGCTATTTCCTAAGATTTCCTCCACAAACTGTCTCCTAACTCTCTCTCTAAATCCTTGCTATTCAAAGTGTAGTCCCCATATCAGCAGCATCAGCATCACCTGGGAACTTCCGGCCTGACCCCAGGCCTACTGACTTGGTCTTTTAAACAAATTTCCAAACAATTATCATGAACACTCAGTTTCAGAAGCACAAGTCTAGTTTCTCAGCACCCCTGTCTCCCTCATTATTCTCATCTACCTCCTCTAGCTTCCCCACATGGCCCATGTTGCTCCTCTGCCTGCAGTCCCATGGCTTCTCCCCACCATCCAATCTTGCCTTGTGCCTTTGTACTTCATTTCAGGAAAATAAACACCGAGGGGAAATATTAGGTTTATGACAGGCAAAAAGTTGATATTCTTAATATATAAAGATCTTAAAATAGTGGCACCTAGGTGATTCAGTTGGTTGAGCATCCAACCCTTGATTTCAGTTCAGGTCATGATGTCACAGTTCATGGGATTGGGTCCCACATCGGGCTGTAAGCTGACAGTGCAAAGCCTACTCGGGATTCTTTCTCTCCCTCTCTCTGCTCCTCCCCCGTGTGTGCATGCTCACACTCTCTCTCTCAAAAAGTAAACAAATATTTTTATTTTTATTATTTTTTTTTTACAAATAGTTTATTGTCAAATTAGTTTCCACATAACACTCAGTGCTCATCCCCATATATTTTTAAAAAGATCTTAAAACCAATAGGAGAATCCAACAACGTACAAATATGATTCAAAGAACACAGAGAAGGAAAGTAAAATGGTCAATAGGATTTTGGGGGAAAAAACCTCACTAAAAAAATCAGAGAAATTTTAAAAATAACAGCAAAAGTGATACATATTACATTTACTACATGTTGATACATAAAAATTACTCTTAAATGACCAGTTTACAGAAACAATAAATATTGAATATCTCACAGTTTTTGTGGGTCAGGAATTTAGGAGTGGCTCACCTGGGTGCTTGTGGCTCAGGGTCTCTTTGTCAAGATGTCTGCAAGGACTACAGTCATCTTAAGGCTTAAATGAAACTGAAGGACCTGCTTCCCAGGTGATTCACTCACGTGGCTGGGAAGTTGGTGCTGGTGGTTGGCAGGAGGCTTCGGTTCTTTACCATATTGACCCAAATAGCACTGCTTGAGTGGCCTCATGACATAGCATCGGCTTCCCCCAAAGCAAGTAACCCAAGAAAGCAAGGCAGGGTGGCAATGTTGTTTCTGATCTAGTCTCAGAAGTCCATACCTTATATATACAGTGAAATATGCAGCCTTCAAGAGGAAAGAAATCCTGCCATTTGTAACACATGGATGAACCTGGAGGATATTATACCACGTGAAATAATACAGACACAGAAAGACAAGTACTGTATAATCTCACTTATGTGTAGAATCTACAATAGTTAAACTTATAGAAGCAGACAGTAGAATGGTGGTTGTCAGGGGCTAGAGCGTTGGGGGAAATGGGGAGGTGATGGTCAAAAGGTACAAACTTTCAGTTATGGAAGATGAATGGCTCTGGAGAGCTAATATACAACAGTGCAACTAAAGTTAACAATTCTTATTGTATATTTGGAATTTGCTAAGAGAGTAGATCTTAAATGACTCATCACACACACACACACACACACACACCTATGCACATGCATTTTCACACAGTACATAAGGTGATGGAGGTGTTAATTAGCTTGGTTTTGGTGATCACACAATGATACAATGTATAATATATCAAAACATCAAATTGTACAACTTAAGTATACAGTTTTTATTTGTTAATTATGCCTCAATACAGCTAGAAAAAGGAAAAAGAAAAATATCTCAAAATTTCATTTAACTTTTAAACTTTTTAAAATGTTTTTATTTTTTTGAGAGAGAGAAAAAGTGGGGGAGGGGCAGAGAGAGAGGGAGACAGAGGATCTGAAGCAAGCTCTGCACTGACAGCAGAGAGCCCAACATAGGGCTGGAACCCACAAACCGTGAGATCATGATCCAAGCTGAAGTTGGACACATAACTGACTGAGCCACTCAAGTGCCCCTTTAACTTTTTTTTTTAATATATATATTTTTTAATTTCTAGGAGAGAGAGAGAGAGAGAGACAGCGTGAGCAGGGGAGGGTCAGAGAGAGAGGGAGTCACAGACTCTGAAACAGGCTCCAGGCTCTGTGCTGGCAGTCAGCACAGAGCCCAACGCGGGGCTTGAACCCACGAACCGTGAGATCATGACCTAAGCGAAAGTCAGACACCTAACCGACTAAGCCACCCAGGCGCCCCGGTGCCCCTTTAACTTTTAAGAAGTACATACCTGTCACTTTAATATCCCATTGGTCTTACAGGACAGCCCTATTTATTATGAGATAGGACCACACAAACATGTGAATAACAGGCAGCAAGGATCATTGGGGCTATCTTGGAGGCTAGTTGGCATTTAGCCTCAAATATGTACAATCTCTGACCCAGCAATTTTCATTCTAAGAATCTGTCCTAAGGAAACAATTATAGATATGTAAAAAGATTTAAGTGTAAGGATGTTCATCATAGTTAATAATAGTGAAAGTTTTGCCACAACTTAAATTCCCCAAACAAAAAATTAAGTAAATTAGGGTACCCCATGCAATGCAATATTATGTAGAAGAATATTTCATGACAAGAAAAAAATATTTATTGTGTGTTGTTAGGCTTTTTTTATAAAAAAGGAAGTAACAAATCAGCCACTCACTATGTGAGAACGTGTTTAAAGCATTTATATATATCCATAGATGATAGACTGAAAGATACACTTCAAGTGTAAGTGGTGGTTATCTCTGGTGGTGGTATTACAATGATTTTTGTTGTTGCTTTTTGGAAGTAGTAATTGTTTCCTACAACAAATACATAGCCTCAGATAATAAGGAAAAAAACATGTTTTCATTTTTATAAAGACTTAACCCAGGTATCACCTCCTCCCAGAAGCTTCTACTAGTACCTGATTGTGCTGCTCCCACCCTCCATTCTGAGTCAGCTGCCTCCTTTTCATGCAATCAAAGTACCCTGTCCAAACCTCTTTTGGTGCACTTCTAAATACTATTGGCCTGCCTGTCTATGCCTCTGTCCTTTCATTGCCCACCACACTCAGGTGACACCAAATCTTCCCTGTCTCCACATTTCTGTTGCCACCTCAGGGCCTGGTGAGCCACATGCACTCAGTGATATTTTCTGAATGAATGTGAACACACTGTTCGCCTACAGCCAAGTAAAGCTGGTCTGTACAGGTTGGGTCCCATAAGGACTCTGCGAGGCTGTCCTGGAAGGAGCAAGGGCATTGTGGATGGTTTGGGGTGACTCTGCTGTGCTTCCAGCCCACACCCTGGCACCTTCCTCTGGAATGGCTCCAGACTTGAGGGCAGGCCATTGCACAGTACCTATTTAGTGGTTCTTAGTTAGAGAACTGAACTGGAGGGATGTTATTAATCCTGCTGTTTAGTTTCAAGACAGTAGACTGACTCATAAATTTAACCTGAACATTAGTTTTGATAGCCTTTAGTTCTGTCCCAGATTTCATCATTTAAATGGTGGCAGGCCACACACCTGAGTTGAAGCAGAAATCAACCAAATTCATTTAAAAATGTCTCAGGAATTCAC
>NW_027531278.1:983125-1003780 GCF_008692635.1 Crocuta crocuta | reverse complement strand
AAATTCATTTAATAATGTCTCAGAAATTCACTACAAAAAGCACATGATCGACCTAAGTCGACTCCTTTACCACCACTCATGCCAACACATCAGATCCGGCTCTGAAATATGGCTGCCCAACTCTGCCAAAGCTTCTACAACGCAAACAGTTATGAGCAATTTAATCGAGATGACAAGCACTTGGGACAAGAACGTATTGCAAAGTTGAGTTATAAATGTTCTTTCCTTACTGAAAAAAAATTGAGACATTTAAATCAGGTCTTGAATTACGTTTATATTACCAAAATAAAAAGTATATTATTAATGAGCAAGGATGTTTTAAACTTTTAAGCTTCCTTTCTAGAATGTCACTAAATTAATCAAGGAGAAAAGGACCACAGATTTTTTTTTTTCATGCCTGAAACTCACTTCTAACTGGATCCACATTAACATCAGAGCAAGGAAGTTTCTTTTCTATTTTTTTTTTTTTACAAATAGTTTATTGTCAAATTAGTTTCCACATAACACTCAGTGCTCATCCCCACAAGTGTCCTCCTCCATGCCCATCCCCCCTCCCCCCCACATCCATCAGTCCTCAGTTTTTGTCAGCATTCAAGAGTCTCTCATGGTTTGCCTCTCTCCCTTTCCCCCACCATTTCCCCCCTTCTTCTCCCCCTTGTTCCTCAGTTAAGTTCCTCCTAATCCTCCTATACATGCAAACATATGATATTTGTCCTTCTCTGCCTGACTTATTTCGCTCAGCATAACACCCTCAAGGTCCATCCATGTTGCTACACATGGCCAGATTTCATTCTTTCTCATTGCCATGTAGTATTCCATGGTATAGATAAACCACATCTTCTGGATCCATTCATCTGTTGATGGACACTTAGGCTCTTTCCATGTTTTAGCTATTGTGGAGAGTGCTGCTATGAACATTGGGGTACACGTAGAGCAAGGAAGTTTCTTAACAACTGAAATGTGAAGCTGGCAAATGATAGCAAAACTCTTTAGTGGCCAGGCAAATTTTCCCTAGGCAAAGGGGCCAAGAAAAAAGGTAAGTGTGAGGAGATTTCCACAGGTCAGTCCAGACACCCCATCTGGGGTGCACAGGTCTGATGTGGAGGACTCAGCTATCCTGTGTCCCTGGTTTGCTTGGGTGAGTCTGAGCTCTGAGTCTCTGAGCCCTCTATCACCAGAGGAGTGTAGTATGGACTGGTCTTTTTTCCAAACTCTTCAAGGCCATGAGCTTCCTGGAAAGGTGCTTAGAGGCTGCACATGTGTGTAGTGGATGTGAGAGAACATCCCTCAACCCCCCAATGCATATGCATGCGCACACATGTGAACACATGCATGAGTGCCCTTCAACCAAGACAGATGTGCTCACAAAACTTTCCCATAATGACTTTCCATGCNACTTTCCTTGTTAAATGTTAGTAGGAAAAGATGTTCTGTTTTATAAACAAAAAGAAGAATGTTAAAAAATATCTGGACTTGTTGAGTTCTAAGATTCTATGTTCTCTTCTGCAACATTATTGGTTCCATACTAAGATAAGAAGTCAGTGAAAATACGAGAGGCTACTAAATTTGGGTGGCAACTTTTTAAAAAATTATTTTGATATTTGGTCTTGTTTGTCTTTGTGTTTCTTTTCCCAATTGCCAATTGCATCCAAGGCTCCCGTTTACAGAAACAAAACAAACTGCTCAGGTAAATGACAGCCTGACATTTTCATATTTCTGATTCACTTGATATTAGTCACATTTCCCCCCGTTGGGAAATCCATGTTTTCATGACAAGCACTTCATATTAATTTTAAAGGTGGGTTCAGTGATGTCATAATTTCTCATTTTGTTCAGTCCTGAAGCAAATAGTCATTCCCTGTAGAGAAGTGGGATGCGTTCCACCAGATAATTACTGTTGTTATAGAGACAGAAAGAGTGATAATATCTTCTTTTTTAGTATGTTCCCCTAATTCATAATAAGGGAGATTAATAAAAGATTAAGGAATAACGAGTGGGTAGTTATTATATTATGAATCATTCTTTTATTTACTCTTTGTGGCACCTTGGTAACAAAGAATGTTGAACTTTGAAAGATATGAAGGTCTTTCTGGAACTTTTGTAGCAAATCCCCAATATTTGGTAGCAGTTATATATCCTGACTTGGCCTAGGTTGGCAGTGAGGTTCACTGCTCAATTTGCTCGGTGAAAAGACCAATGCCAGGCCCATTGGACTTAGTAGCTACATAGAAGAAAATATGTGCAAAGCAAACAGGGGATGTTAGCCAGAAGCCATACACGGGGGAGGAAAGTTCTGAACACTCTCTTGGGAAGAAATGTTTCCTGTTGATATAGAAAATGTTGGGTTTCTATTAGAGTTTGCTTGAGCAGCAACCAATGGAAACCATAAGAGAAACATTTTTGCTCATCATCTGAGTGTTGGGTCTAGTAAAGTGTTCTGACTTGGACTTATCTGTCTGTTTCCAGGCTTGCAGTTAATAAATGTTGTTAGCAAACAGCTCAGGGGGTAATTGTGGAAGAGTGGCTGGAAGAGTGATGAAATGGGTGCAGACTGGAAAGTGGTTATTTTCTGTGGAATGTAGTCTTTGAGTAGGATCTGTGACTTCACAAAGCAGACCATGCTAGCAATATGAGTGGATTGTTATTTTGTTTGGGTACTTCTTCCAGAATCAGTTTTAAAATAAGCACCATTAATCAGCAAATAAGAGTAATCATCTAAATATGCAGTATACGAAACAAAGGTATCATCTGGCTGGCCTTTGCATAAAGCCATACAACAGGCAGGTGTTGCATCCACTCACCTTATGAGGACATGAAGGCACAGAGTGATTATGGAAATTAGCCAAAAATGTCCCTCAAAACTCAAAATGCATTTTCCCTAATGTTATTGCTTTCCCATGATACACTCCTCTTGACAATGGAAAAAAATTAAATGGACCCAAATCACTTCCACCTAGCTTCAGTCCCTGGGCTCTATCCACCCTTGTATTTCTGAAAATCAGGGAGAAATACATCTCTGAGTAGGAGTTTATTATTACTTGTTGTTTTATAAAACAAAATGAGCAACCTGTGCCACCTCTCTAAGCCACTTGTCCACATTCTCTGACGGTCTTCCTTCCCTTTCTATCAGCAAAATTCCCAGCAAATTCGCTGGAGTAAGGAACAAAGTATGTCTCAACAAAAAGCAAGAAAATGGGTGCACCTGGGTAGTTCAGTTGGTTAAGCATCAGGCCCTTGATTTCGGCTCAGGTCATGATCTCAGAATTCATGGGATCAAGACCCGTATGGGACTCTACGCTGACAGTGCAGAGTTTGCTTGGGATTTTGTCTCCCTTCCTCTCTACCCCTCCCCCACTTGTAAACACATGCACACGCATCTGCACCTGCACTCTCTCTTTCTATCTCTCCCAAAATAAATAAATAAACATTTTTTAAAATCAAGAAAATGAACTGGCTGTGTTTCAGCTGCTGGCATTAAAACCCAATGCATCTGTTGGTGTGGGCCTTTGAGGGTGGGACAGCTTGGAGGGGAAGAGCAATATATTTCAGGGGACCTACTTTGCTGGCTTTCTTGAAACATAAAAAAAACCTGCNAATAAACTATTTATGAAAAAAAAAAAAATTTGATGTACAGTTTCTACTGAATGCATGTCACTTTCACATCAATGTAAAGTCAAAAAATCACAAATGGAACCATCATAAATCAGGGATCATTTGTACTTTTAAAAAAAAGAAAAAGAAAGAAAAAGAAACAAACCAAAAAACCAAATAGACTGCTTGGACAATCTCCCAATGCCCACTGCCACCAGAAGAAGCACCAGGTGAAATGCTCAGTTGGCCCATAACGTTCACATTGAATGCAGGCTCTAAGTTCCCTTTAGTTCAAAGCCAGCCTTCAAAGTCCACATCAAGGTATCTCAAATCCTTCCTATTGCAGTTCCTTCCACCATACTGAGTCATGCATGAGCCCATTCATGCAGCTATTCCTCCTCTTCCCAATCCCTAAAGGCAAGCATTCAGTATATGTTCATTACATGCCTGTCATGCACTACATGCCTGTCTGTTTTCAAGTCTTGAAAAGTTTCTAATTATAAAATAAAAAGCGACTGTCAAAATAAGCATTTACTTCAGGATATGCTCCATCATCACGCCACAACACACTACTCAAACACCTACCTTGCCCTAGTCTCCAATAGTTCAGATTGACTGTTAAATAAAAACTCCTCTGCCACCATGCTCCTTGTATCCTCATATCCATGCATCAAGAAACTTGCTGCCACCCAACCTAGAAGGTACCAATGCTGGGCATCGCAGCGGATCATAAAGTGTTCCCTTGTATTAAGTCCAAATCTACCTTCCTGGCCCCATTTACACAACCCAGGACACGTAGCTGCCAGTTAGCAGTGCTGCTGTCAATAGGAATGTTTGGTATTGACAGAACGAGGCAGTTTTCAACCATGTAATTCCACATCCAGGATAACTGATAACTTGTCAAAGAGGTAAAAGCAAGGAACAGTTTTGTTTATGTGTTTGTTTTCCTTGTTCCTTCTGTTCCTTTCTATATAACTCACATTTAAATTACTTGTTGAAGAAGGAATATAAATGAGACTCAATCAGACCTCATGAGTCATCATTTCAGCGAGAAACAAAGCAGCCCTGCTTCAAAAGGCAATTTAATTAATTTCGTTATGTGCTGTGGAAATAAGCTTTTAGAGATGATTCAAAACACGTGCAATTGTCTAAAAATAAGCAAACAACGCAAGTTACTGTCTGATTTTTTTGGTATGAAAATATTAAAATAATAGGAAGATATTTTAAAATATAAAACAAAGTTTGCATGTAATATTGAAGAGGGAAAAAACAGAGTTTAGTCTTAGTCATTTGTATGTCAAAGGTAAACAAAAGCAAACATGTTGCCCATGAAAGACAAGGGTCAGTTTTAATAGCCCCCTTCTGATCCAGGAAGGAACACACCTCATTCCAGCCTTTGGACTTTCCCTCTCTGCATCCCAGTTTTCTCATCTTTAAATTGAGGAGAATTCCTATGGTTCTGATTTCTGGAGTTGAGAGTCAAATGAAAAAGTGGGTATAAAATCACTTTGTAAATTTGCAAAATGCTAGACCCATGTATGACATTGTTCCACTTACTCATAAAAGACTATTTTTTCAGAATAGAAAAATAACACTTTCGAGTTATAAGGCATTTAAATAAAAACACTGCCTCTGCTTTATTTCCTTACTTCTTATTACTTGGAAGTGTGACAAAACACTGAGGACATTGAGACTTGATCCTCACCTATACACCAAAACTGTCTTCCCCAGCTCGCGGAATGACAGACCCCCAGTTGTCCAAGCCAGAAACCTTGGAGTCCTGCTTGATTAAATTCTTTCCCCCAACACCAGTCCACTGGCTTGTCCTTCAAAATATACCCAGAATCCAACCACCTCCACTCCATGTAACACTCCCTGGTTCAGGCCCCTGTCACTTCATGTCTCTCCCAGATGCTGGCAATGGCCCACGGGACTTTTGAGTGGCCTCCCCACATCCCTTGTTGCCTCNCCTATGACAACTAGTGAAATCCAGAAATATAACAAAAAAAAACACACACACATACACACACACACCCACACACACACACCCCAAAGAAAGGAAAGAACAAAAGAACGAAAGAACGAAAGAACGAACGAAAGAAAGAACGAAAGAACGAAAGAACGAAAGAACGAACGAACGAACGAACGAACGAACGAAAGAAAGAAAGAAAGAAAGAAAGAAAGAAAGAAAGAAAGAAAGAGAGACATATCAGGCAAGTCCCCCTACCGCACCTATGATGCATGATACTTGGAGCTATGGCAGCCATGCACATAAAGAACAACCTGGAGGCCCAACATTATCATACCACTAAATTAACCAATCCTGGAACCACTTACCTTTGGGATCTTTTGTTAAATGGCAAGAGTCAGCAAACTCTTACTTAAAAGGCCAGACAGTAGATAGTTTAGGCTTTATGATTCATCTTTGTCTCAACTCAGCTCTGCCCCTGCAGTGCAAGAATAGCCGTAGCCAATACTCAAACGAATGGGCATGGCTGTCTGCTAAGTAAACTTTATTTATGGACACAGAATTTGGAAATTCATATAACTTTCAAATATCCCAGAATAGTCTTCTTTTGATCTTTTTCAACCATTTAAAAATGTTAAAAAGCATTCTCGGGGCGCCTGGGTGGCTTAGTCGGTTGAGCGTCCGACTTTTGCTTAGGTCATGATCTCGCGCTTCGTGGGTTCGAGCCCCGCGTCGGGCTCTGTGCTGACTGCCAGCTCAGAGCCTGGAGCCTGTTTCAGTCTGTGACTCCCTCTCTCTCTGACTCTCCCCTGCTCACGCTGGCGCTCTCTCTCTCTCTCCTAGAAATTAAAAAAAAAAAATTGAAGAGGACAACAGTCACTTTTTTTTTTTAAATGTTTTATTTATTTCTAGGGGAGAGAGAGAGAGACAGCATGAGCAGNAATAAAAACCTTAACCTTAACCTTCCTTTTTATTCTTTTACATGAAGCCAAGATTACACGAACTGACACAAGATTCTTTTTCCTTTTTTTGACTTAAAATTTTTATTTTGAAATATTTCAAAAACACTAAAAACTACACAAAATAATATAACACACACATATGTCTCCACTACCCAGATTTAACTGATACTAACATTTTACCAAACTTGCTTCAGATAACGTTTTTAAAATAAATAAAGCCTTCCCAAACACCTGAAGGCCAAATCCTGCTCCTCCTACAGAGGTACCAAATACTCTGAGGTAGGTGTATGGTCTTCTATGCATTCTGGGTATTTCCATGCACTTGTGTATCCATAAACAATATACCCCATTGTTTCTGTGTTTTTGAACTTACATGAATAGTATTGTGCTGCGTGTAGCCTATTTTCAACTTTTCCTCACCTCAATATTGATACACACACAGCTGGTTCATTTACAATTTATCCAGCTATTCTCCAACTTCAGCGTGCTTGTCTCTCTGTCTCTCTATTTTTTTTTTTTTTTCTGGTTTCTCTTGTACCCAAAGAGACTGCACAGGGTGTATCCCGTCACTTCTTCCCACTGTTGGTAAGGGAGTTTTCTAACAGCTTAAATTTGATCATGTCCTTCTCTTACTAAAAACCTTTTGCTCTCCCTCTGTTGCCCAATCTCCTGACCTCCCTTCCACCTCTGGACCTTGGTACATGCTTTCCTTTGGCTAAGCACAGTGCTCACAAGGCCCTCTTTGTCCTGAGCCTCCCCACCTCCAGACCCTCTTACCCTTCGCCACGCTGATATCACACGTGCTACTCTGCCCAGTGCCTGACATGCCCTCCTCCCAGCTCCAGCCTTCCCCCACTGCTCCCTGTCAAACCGTTTGCTTTCCACACACAGCTAGGTATCACCTCACCTAAGAAGTTTTAGTGACCTACCTTCTCCCGACCCTGGGGGGAGGAGTTGACTCCTGTATGCCTCCAGCACACCACTAGCTGACATCTACTGGAGCACCTCCAGAAAGGGGGTGTCCCTACTTACTTTCCATTTCCCGTGTCCAGTCTGGGATCTATTTGTATCCAGGCACCGTGTCCTTCATGCTTCTCTGTCCCCCTTGGGTGTGGCACACGGGAAATATTTACTAAATATCTAATGGGTTAATATCTGCATGAATGAATAAAAAATGCTCTATGTGATCCATATAACATTAGCTTCCAGAAAAATGAACAAAAGAATGCCATAGACTGGGATGTGATTGACAGAACCCAATCTAACTGGTTCTTCCCCATGGATATTTGAAACCAGTAAGTACTGCTATTTACATCCTCTGAAGCTCAACTTTAGCTTGATGATTTAGCCAATTATTGAATTGCCCTACATTTTCTTAAAATTCACTTAAAACTATTCTGAAACATAAACAACTCAGCTATTTACTTTAGGTTCAGACAGGCTTCTTGTGAAAGTATGTAACCTTCAGAAGAAAATCTGTATCTACTAGGAAATGAATTTATAGAAAGGACAACCAAACACTAACTAGTTACCTAACCCAGAGATTTTTAAAAAGCTGATAGTACCTTCAGAAGCTAATAATTGGCCCTTTATTCATCAGAAGAATCTGTTCCAATAATTACACGAGTGCTTTTATTTCTGCTACTCCTAGTACTTTATGCCAAAGCAGAAGTCCATACACGGTGTTCCATGAAGCTACAATACTAAATTTCTCTTCTCTCTTGTGGGAATCAACCTTGCCGACTTATAAGCACAACATGAATCTAAAAGCATTTTGTCTACTGAAGACCAAGAGGGGCCATAGAAGGGAATTTTTAAAAATACCTTAATTTACCTTCCTTTAAATCCCAGAGTTTATATACTCGGACCATTTGGGAAAGTGGTATTTCTAAATATACTATATACTTCTTAAGCAACTGGTACAGAATATCATGTAACACTCTCTTGTACATTCAACATTATCCCCAGGAACTCTGTGATAGTGAGGCGCTACTGAGGTATCTAGGAGACCGGCCTGGGAGATGGAGAATTGAGATGCTGTCTCACTTTTTCCATGATTTGCTGTGACACTTCAACAAGCTACTTCCCCTTTCTGGGCCCCAAATATACAATAAAGAGTTAGACTAGATGACTATGAGAGGGTTGCTTCCAGCTTCCTAAGGTATTTATCAAGTTTTCAAGTACATGTAATTTTATGTTAGTATCTTGCTGAAGGAATACAAACAATTACACCCAGTGCCTTCCAGAATTTGGTAGGCTAGAGAAGTGTGGACTAAACATACATGACATAATTTAATAAGACCAGGATATGTTGAATTAATAAGAAAACTCTGATTACTAGGCTTTATTTTTAATACCAAAACTCTAAGGTTTTTCTTCTCTGTGGTGTGTTCATTTGGTAACTGGGAAACAACAATTTCAAAACCCCTGTCACTTCTGAGTATCTACATTACAAGTACAGATATACAATTAATATACAGTAATAGGGCGATCTGGGTCCACAAACTATGTATGAAAACTATTCCAGACTGAAAAGCAAGCTCCCAATGCCCTTTCAAATTACAGAGGCAATGCTGATTAACAACTGATTCGGTGGAATATTATTTCGTGCATCCGAAGCCTGAAGTACTGCCGGAAGGGGAGAGAATCAACAAAATAACATGGTCGGGCTAGACTGAATTCACAAAACATATTATAGAAGAGGCCCTTAACTGCCTGGGCAAAAAAAATAGGCTTGCTCACCTGGCGAATTTAATAAAAAACCTTTGACCAAGATTTCCATGACAAAGCTCTGCTAATTTTCTCAAGAAGAATCTGTTCCAGTGGTGAGTCACTGCCCTTCTACTGGCATTATTCTAATGATATGAGTTAGAAGAAAAGGTCACAATTTAGATCAATGCCATCTTCGGATGACAGAGTGGGTGAGTCACCAAATGAAATTAATGCTGAAGCGTGGTTACCATTTTTGCTATATATGCTCTCCTCTGATACACTCTATGTACAACATATTCAATGAGATATTTCAGGAGAGCTCGTTGCTAGGTTTCAGCCTCATTCAAAGCTCTTCATTTCAGTACAGAAAGAAAAATGGAAAATTTTCAAGATGATAATATTAAATTTACCATAAGGTAATCAAAGGGTTCAGATGTCTGTATACTGACATGGGCCACTCTAGCGACTGACATAAAATACAAAAATCTTTGTTAAAATATTTATTATAAAGATGGGCTTTAACACCGCACAAAAAAAGATATACAAATGGAAAATAAATACATAAAAGCTCAAAATCACTCATCATTAGGGAACTGCAAATAAACACAATGAAATACAACTACATACCTAGTAGGACAGTCCAAATCCCAAACACTGACAACACCAAATGCTGTCAGGAATGCGGAGAGGCAGTAACCACTGGTGGGAGTGCTGGTGAGAATTCGAAATGGTACAGCCATTTCCAAAGACAGTTTGGTGGTTTCTTACAAAACTAAACATACTCTTATCATACCTTACAGCAGTCACACACCTTCGTATTTACCCAAATGAGTTGAAAACTTAAGTCAACACAAAACCCGCACATGAATGTTTATAGCAGCTTTATTCATTACTACTAAAACTTGGAACCAACCAAGAAGTCCTCCAATATGTGAATGGACAAACTGTGGTACATTCAGACAATGGAATGTTATTTAGCATTTAAAAAATGAGCTACCTCTCTAAACCTACTTTGTTGAGAGTTTTTATCATGAATGGATGTTGTACTTTGTCAACACAATAAAGGCCATATAGGAAAAACTCACAGCTAACATCATACCCAATGGTGAAAAACTGAGAGCTTTTTCTCTAAGATCAGGAACAAGACAAGGATGTCCACTCTCACCACTGTTATTCAACATAGTACTGGAAGTTCTAACAATCAGACAAGAAAAAGAAATAAGAGGCATACAAACTGGTAAAGAAGAAGTAAAATATTCACTATTTGCAGATGAACTGATGTCATATATAGAAAAGACTCCACCAAAAACTATTAGAACTGAAGAAAGATTTCAGTAAAGTCACAGGATACAAAATCAATGTACAGAAATCTGTTGAATTTCTATACACTAATAATTAAGTTGGAGAAAGAGAAATTAAGAAAACAATCCCATATGTAATTACCCCCAAAACAATAAAATACCTAGGAATAAAGTTAACCAAGGAGATGAAAGACCTATACTCCAAAAACTATAAAATACTCATGAAAGAAATTGAAGATGACACAAACCAACGGAAAGATATTCCATGCTCATGGATTTGAAAAAAACCAATATTGTTAAAATATCCATACAACTCAAAGCAATCTACAGATTTAACGCAATCATTATCAAAATACCAACAACATTTTTCACACACCTAACACAAATACTAAAATTTGTACGTAACCACAAAAGAAGCCAAACAGCCAAAGCAATCTTGAGAAAGAAGAACAAAGCTGAAGGCATCACAATCCCAGATTTCAAGATACACCACAAAGCTGTAGTAATCAAAGCAATATGGGACTGGCACAAAAAGAGAAACAAAGATCAATGGAATAGAATAGAGACCACAGAAAGAAATCCATGCTTATATGGTCAATTAATCAATGACAAAGGAGGCAAAAATATACAATGGAAAAAGACAGTCTCTTCAAAAAATGGTATTGGGAAAACTGGACAGCTACATGTACAAGAATAAAACTGGACCGCTTTATTAAACCATACATAAAAATAAACTCAAAAGGGATTAAAGACAAAAATCTGAGACCTGAAACCATAAAATTCCTAGAGGACAACATAGGCAGTAATCTCTCTGACATCAGCTGTAGCAACTTTTTCTAGATATGTCTCCACAGGCAAGGGAAACAAAAGCAAAAATAAACTATTAGGACTATACCAAAATAAAAAGCTTTTGCACAGTGAAGGAAACCATCACAAAACAAAAAAGCAACCTACAGAATGGGAGAAGATATTTGCAAATGACATATCATATTAAGGGTTAGTATCAAAAATACATAAAGAACTTATACAACTCAACCAAAAAAAGAAATGATCCAATCAAAAAATGGGCAGAGGATCTGAATAGACATTTTTTCCAAAGACACACAGATGTGCAACAAACATAAGAAAAGATGCTTAATTTCACTAATCATAAGAGAAATGCAAATCAAAACCACAAGATATCACACCTGTCAGAATGCCTAGAATCAACACGAGAAATAACAAGGGTTGGTAAGGATGTGGAGAAAAGGAACCCTGGTGCACTGTTGGTGGGAATGCAAATAAATGCAGCCACTATGGAAACAGTATGGAGTTTCCTTAAAACATGAAAAATAGAATTAGCATAAAATCTAGTAATTTCCGGGGTGTCTGGGTGGCTCAGTCGGTTAAGTGTCCGACTAAGCTCAGGTCATGATCTCACAGTTCATGGGTTCGAGCCACACATCGGGCTCTGTGCTGACAGCTCAGAGCCTGGGGCCTGCTTCAGATTCTGTGTCTCCCTCTCTCTCTGACCCTCCCCTGCTCACGCTCTCTCTCTCTCTCAGAAATAAATAAAACATTAAAAATAATTTTTTAAAAATCTAGTAATTCCACTACTGAGTATTTACATAAAGAAAACAAAAACACTAATTTAAAAATATATGCATCCCTATGTTTACTGGAGCATTATTTACAATGGCCAAGATATGGAAGCAGCCCAAGTGTCCATCCATAGATGAATGAATGAAGAAGATGTGGTGTATATATATGTTTATATGAATATTACTCAGCCATAAAAAGGAATGATATCTTGTCATTTGCAACAAAATGGATGGACCTAGAGGGTCCCTAACCCTAAGTGAAATAAGTCAGAGAAATACAAATGCCATATGATTTCACTCATGTGCGGAATTTAAGAAATGAAACAAGTGAGCAAAGGAAAAAAGACAAAAAAAAAAGACTTAAATACAGAAAACAAAGAGGTGGTTGCCAGAGTGGAGGTGGATGGGGGGATGGGTAAAATAGATAAAGGGGATCAAGAGTATGCTTATTGTGATGAGCACTGAGAAACATATATAATTGTTTTATCATTATATTGTATACCTGAAACTACTACAACACTGTATGTTAATTATACTACTTCCATAAAAATTAAATAAATATATATAACAAAAATGAGGGAAAAATACAAATAAAAATTTTAAAATCAGCTATCAAGCCATGAAAAGACACAGAGGGAACTGAATACATATTATTAAGTGAAAGAAGTCAACCTGAATATGCTACATAATGTATGATTCCAATTCTGTGTCACTCTGAAAAAGACAAAACTATGGAGACAGTAAAAAGATCAGTGGTTGCCAGGGGTTGGGGTGGAGGAAGGATGAATAGATAGAATATCAATGTGATTTTAAGGCAGTGAAATTATTCTATATGATACTACAATGGTGGATACATGTCATTATACATTTGCCAAAATCCACATAATGCATTGCACCAAGAGTGAACCCTAATGTAAACTTTAGACTTTGGGGAATGATGATATATCAGTGTAGGTTCATTGATTATAATGAGTATACCACTGTGGTTTGAGATGTTGATGGCAGGGGAGGCCGTGGGGTGGGATTAAGGGAATATATGAGAACTCTCTATACTTTCCACTCAGTTTTGCTATGGACTTAAAATTTCTCTAAAAAATAAAGTCAATTAAAAATGTTTTGATGTGCTATAGTTTTCACTGAAGAAATTTTACAACTCATAGAGTTTGGAATAAGAAGTTCAACACACACNGAAAAGATTCCTTTAAACACAAAAACCTGCACCGCGTATTCAAAATGAAGATAATTCAATATTCAACATATTGATATTTATTTTGTTAAAAGAATTATATGTGAGGCACCTGGATGGCTCAGTTGGTTAAGCAACCAACTTCAGCTCAGGTCATGATCTCACAGTTCGTGGGTTTGCGTGTCGGGCTCTGTGCTGACAGCTCAGAGTCTGGAGCCTGTTTTGGATTCTGTGTCTCCCTGTACCTCTGCTCCTCCCCCATTCATGCTCTGTCTCTCTCTGTCTCTCAAAAATAAATAAAAGTTTAAACAATTTAAAAAAAACAATTACATGCATTTTAACACGTGATCAGAGTTCAGGAAGCTTGCTCCTTGAGTTTAGTGTAACAATTAAATCATCTATTGTTTCTGGTTCGAGGGATCCTGCTCAGTCACCCCAGTGGTCTGCGCTAAACCTTCTGGACAAGAGATAATCATGAAGTTATCTGAAGGTTATTATAAGTAAGAAACAAATTATTAGTAAAATCAAAGCTAAATAAAATGTAAAAATTATCACTTATGTAATTGTTACAAATTAAGCTTCTAAAACTCACTGTAATAACAGAAAAAAAACACACCCCTTCTAGAAAAACTATATCTAATCAAATATGAATAATGTATATTCTATAGAAAATATTGTGTTGAGGGCAGATATAGGGTCTAAGTCTGAAGGTTTCCCTGCCACTAGTATGGGGTGAGCCCGTGGCAGGGCTGTCCCTGTCCCCAGGACTCCCTCTCCATTGCAGGCACAGCTGCCTCAGGGACTCAAGGAGATAGAAAACATAGGTTAATGTCAAACTCAAGAGAAAGAATTCTAAAAAGGGACACAATATGGAATGCCATTCATTCACTCAACACATGCACTGGGCATACAGAACGTGAGCAAAATTGACTGATATGATGCTTACCTGCATGGAAATGCATGGACCGCTGGTGCTCACCCAGGCAGAAATTGAGCAGGGAGAGGGGGTGGTTAGTAGAGTTGAGAACCAAATTGTGAACCTCCCCCCCTGGAACCCTCCTAAGAACACCATTGTGCTCTTGAGTGTTTTGAGAAGCTGATGACCTATCCAAAGAGCTGCAGTCATGGGCTTCCATGGAAGTGAGGAGTCCAAAGTCAAGGTATGGGCTTGAGCCTCTGGAGACTCTGGGGGAGGATTCTCCCCTGTCTCTTCCCGTTTTGGGTGGCCCCAGGAATTCCTTGGCATGTGGCCACATCACTCTAATCTCTGCCTCTGTTTTCACATGGCCTTCTCCTCTGTGTGGGTCTCTTTCAAACTCCCTCTGCTTCCCTCTTATAAGGATATAAGTGATTGCATGTAGTTTATGAGGGATTATAAAGATTATCTACCAAGATAATCCAGGTAAACTCCTCTCAAGACCCTTAATTTAATCACACCTATCTCCATATGAAGTGATATTCATTCTTGGCATATAGGGTAATATTCACAGGTTCTAGACATTAGTAAGTGAATATATCTTTGGAGCTATTTTTTTAGTCTACCATAAAACCCTTGTGATAATATTGAGTCCATCCAGATAATCCAGGATACTCTCCCTCTCTTAAAGTCAGCTAAATAGCAACCTTCAGTCTATCTACACCGTTAATTCCTTTTAAATAGGCCCAAGGATTAAGATGTGATCATCCTTGGGGAGTCTTTATTTTTCCTACCAGACTACATACCATAATATTATGGACTGAATTGTGTCTCCTTCTCCCCAATTTCTATGTTGAAGTCCTAACCTCAAGTACTTTAGAACATGACTGTATTTGGAGATGCAGGCTTTAAAGAGGTAATTAGTTAAAAATCAGGTTATCAGAGTGAACGCTAACCCAATATGACTCATGTCTTTATAAGAAAAGATTAGGACACAGGCATACAGAGGGAAGAACATATGAAGACACAGGGAGGAAATGGCCATGTACAAGCCAAGTTTCCTCAGAATTAACCAACTCTGTCAACACCTGGATCTTGGACTTCTGGCCACCAGGAGAACTGTGCAACAATACGGTTGTTGTTTAAGCCTCCCAGTGTGTGGTACTTGGGGGTCACTGCAAACTCATGCAGTGACCTAATCCAGAGAGCTACTATGCCATCACATCCACAGGTTCCATCTGTAGTCAACAGGTGCGGAGGATACAAGGGCATGTACACCAGCGGAACTCTTCGGGGCACCTGAGAATTCTAACTACCACACATGGCCATTCTCACCAGACCCGTCTGCCCTTCTGCCAGATCAGTTGGAAAAACTGGTTTAACTTCTCTTGCTTATTCCTTTTTACTGAGTTTTCTATTCATTTCCCATTCAACTTTCAATCCCAATCCTAGTTGGTCCAAGGTGGGTTGGGAGGGAAGACTGAGCAAAGCGTGAAGGCAGAGGACTGTGTCCCTAAGTAGAAGCAGCAGAAATACTAGGGAGCAGAAAGGCATGGTGCCCTCGGCCTGTCCTACATCCAATTTTTAGGAAACAAATGGAATGTGGAAGTGTGAACAGACATCCATTTTCACAGCCACCTCAAATTTTTATTTTCTATTTTGAATATTTTAAAGCAACAGCAGCAGGCTATGCAATATACATTTTCCTTTAAAACACATATTTCTATAGTTTACACATAGCTTAGAAAAATCAGATTATTTCAACTCTAATTTTTTTTCTGTTTTTGTGCCCATTAATGGGCGAGAGCTAAACTTGATGATGTTGCTGATAATTGCAGAATCACACAGCAGAGTACTGGCCAGTGTCTCCAGACCCAGGTGCCAGGTTGCGTGGTGCCACTATTGTCTGTGGTACATGTCTTAAGCAGGATCCTAGCTGAATGATTGCAACTGCCGTGTTCTATGAAACCTAGTTACCCAGGAAAGCCGTGGGTGCCATGCAACTGCACTGCTGCTTTGCTTTAAAAGCAAAGCTTTATGCAGGCCGAAAGCATGCCACCCACGCGTACCTGTGTTTATAAAGAACCGCGAATGCGGTGGGGAGTGGTGGAGAGAGGGGATATTTTAGGGCTTCAGAGAAGAGCACAGAGTCGTGGCAACAGAGAGCCACAGATACAGATGGGGGAAAAACTCGATGACTCTCCGTTTCAGTTTNTGCCACTTACCAGGGGCCCAGCCCTCACACAACTTTAAGGTCCTCTGGAGGGTGGCCTCACACCAGGTCCTGGCCTGTCCTGACATTGACACTAGCCCCATGCACCAAAGTGTATGACTCCCACCCTTCTATTCATCTGTGTATATCCCTATATACCTACATCCATATCCATGTCTTCATATGCATGTATATACTGCATACTGCTATTTTCGTTTAACAAATCTGTTGAGCCCCATAGCGAACATGCTGGGAGCCTCACCAACATCAAATCTCTTCCTCAGGAGTGAGCACTGAGTGGCCTAAGTTAATCAGTATGATGCCCAAATGATTGGTTTGGGACTGGGTACTTGTCCAAGCATAACCCCACCAATGCTTGGCATTGCCTTGCCCATGTGATTGTTTCATGGGTGGGTATGTAAGCCGAGTCCGTCCAGAGTAGGGGTTTCTTCACTGGTCGGATGACTGTGGTGTGTAGATGAAGGCCCAGAATGGTGGCAGCCACATTGTCATCACAAGGCAGGGATGCCTGAGAATGTCACCAACACACTGAGAAGGACACAGAGAGAGAGAATCCCAGAGAAATGGAGTAGGAACTCTAAACTGTGTGAATGGGTTGGCCCCATCTCTGGGCTCTTCCATTGTTTAAGCCAGTCTGAATCGATGTCTCTGTTGCCCCAGAACATTCTTACTAAAATAAGGACTAGCCACTGGGGAGTCAGTGGTGAATAAGACAGTGACTACCCTCCTGAGCATACAGTATAGTGGAGGGAGGTAAACAAACAGGATAACTGAATCCAATATTATGTGCTGTGTGTGATGGGGGAGGCCTCTCTGGAGAGGCGACATGACAGTTGAGACTTGAAGGGTGAGAAAGAGCCAGCCCCAGGAGGATCTGGGGGAGAGGGTCCCAGGCAGCTGTGAGGTGGGAATGAACATGGGGAAAAACAGCAGTGTACATGAAATGAACTGGGAAGATATACACAGTGACAGGAAAAATATTTGGGGCAGGGGAGTCATACTATTAATAGAGTGGATATGCCTAGGAAACTATTTCTGGTCTTCTCCATTACCTCCTTTACTTTTGGGTTTTCCCTGTCTTCAAAGACCACAACAATGAGAATTCCAAGAGAAAGGCATCAGAGGAGCAACAGTGGCCATTTTTTAATATACCTAAGGTGTTTCTAAGAGTGCTGTCTGTCCTCTACTAATGTTCACAGAATTCATTAACAGTGAAGCAAAGTCAACATGATGGACCAGGACTCAATAAAGCTCTTCTGATTTTAAACTGGGCCTTCATTATACAGCATTATGCAGAATTCTACCTTTGGTTAATAAAGTGCCTGCTATTTCAGGGTCTGCTTTATACAAACATCAACTCCAGCATTAAAAACATATATTAACAATTTCCAATCTCTAGCAGCAGTTTTCAAACTGGCTTCATCAGATATGCCCTGTCACAGACATGTATTTCCAGACCCCAGCCCCAGAGGTTCTGACTCAGTAGGTCTGGGCAGTAAATCCTATAAAGTGACACCAATGGTTTCTGCAATGTTATTATGTGTCCTGAGTTCCCTGGGCATCCTATAACCTGTACTTTTGTATAAGAACATGATTGTATATAATCTGTATATTTTGATACTAAGATGTCTCAAAACTTTTTTAGAAGTGGATAGTATTTATGAAGAACTAGCTAGAGCCGTCAGAAGCACAGAAAGGAGCTGGAGTTACAATCAACAGGTGGCTACAGGGCCATGGACACAGGCAGCTGGCACAATGTGGTGGCATGCTGGCTAATACAAGGAGTTGACTGACTGCCCCCATATTTAATTAATTAGCTACAAGTATTTCTGGACCTCATTCCTTTACCAGGATTTGAAGCCCATTCACCCCCAAGTGAATTTTCTTTAAAAAGCCACGGGCAAGATGCTGCTTTTTTTCCCCCACTACCACACCACTTCTGATGGGTCCACCACAGATGGGGTATAACCAGCCCTTCCTGTCTTGGTACCCTTCAGAGGCCCCACCAGTTTGAGCATCTCTGGCCTAGGATTACTGCATAAAAGCTTACCCTTGACTACTCCGTATATATTTTATATGGTACAAACAAAGGCAAACATGTTTAAGAAAAACAAAGATGTTAATAAACTTACTATTCATTGAACCAGGACACATCAAATGGCATTACAAACACTTTTTTAATGACAACAGATGACAAATTTATACAAATTACAGGCCAGAATATAATGGATACAAAATCCACCCAGGTAGCAGTTAGAAAAGTATCACTTACAAAAGTAAATCTGATTCAAGTGGCTAAAGAACTCAAACTCCTCATTTCAATAATTACAGACACCTTTCAAAATAGTGCATCTAAACCCTGCCCCTAGTCAGGGCACTATTCAAAGACTACAGCATATTCAATGACTCTACTGAGTTAAAGATTCTAACATCTTCAGCAAGGATGTCAAGAGACATCTTGTAACAGGTTCACTATGCAAAACTCAAACAAGAATATATGAACGTTCTTTGCAAACTGTAAGGTGCTGTGCAGATGTTGTTAGCTATTGCTCTTATTACCAGTGAGATTTCACTGAACTTGAGAAAAAGGAAGACGAGTCTGTGTGACTGACAAATATGACTTATAGAACATGTTAAAAAAGAATGCAGATACTACTCTTGAGTATATGTAGCAATGAAACAGGGAAGTGTATCCAGGAGTAATGATAAGTTGAGGAGTTCCAGACTATTTTAATGAATATATAAAAGATTTAACTATTCATACATTACACATAATAGTTACCATTTGATTCCCAAAGTCCCTGAAAATAATTTATTTTCTCAGGTGACCTTTTTCCTCTGCAAAAAAGAAGAAATCTTGCCAAGTTATTAAGGTGTTGCTTCAGCCCAGCTCTGGCAAAACTTATCTTAAATGTAAGAGCAGAGTCTGAACTAATAAAGTGATACTACTCTGTTGGAGGACACGGATCGCTTGACAGCAGAGAAAATCTGCTGCTAACCTAAGTAAGACAAATGACAAATTCTGTAGCATTGTTGAACCATTTATAAACTGGGCCCAACCATGCTCTACAACTTCACTGGGTCATAAATAAAATAAACATGAACTTGTCTAGAGATGAGAAATACACACACGATTTTAAAATCAGGATTTAAATCCTTTTGTTTCATGTACCCTTGGCTATCAGCTTTCCTTGGGTACATCTTACTTAACTGTTTTTACTGGTCTCCTTGGGTACTCTAGATGTATATATAAAATTTATATGAAAATGGCAAATAAACATCAAACACGTCAATCAGTTGCCTCTCTTGGCAAGGGTGCTAAGATTTTTATGATGAAATAGTCTAATTATTACAATGTATTTGTTAGGTTTCCATGAAACAGGAGGTCTTTTTTAATGGATGTTTAAATTCCTTCAGTAACAACCCAAAACTGAATTCTGCTGTTACATGTAAAATGTCACCTATCCACTTGAAGTGAATGACATCAGATATATTCCACAACACACTTTATTTGTTAGCACAACGGGGAAGGAATGATTATATTCTTGGGGGGCGGGGCAAAATGGGAGGCAAGGTGAGGAAGATAATGCGTTTATCAGTAGTTTGTGCTGACACTTCAAGTTATGCTTCCTAATTGAGGTTATTCTCACAATCCATTTTCAAACAATAATGAACATATTCCTATCTTAAAACATTTATAAGGGCTCAACTGTAGCTTTCCTTTCTATACATCCTTAAGTATGTACATTGTGCAAGAGGAAATCCATTAGACATCTTGAAAAATAAATCTGTATGTCAAATACCATGTTATTTGAAGAGCAGCAAAGTAGTGAGTTAACAGTTAAAACTCCAGAAAAAACTTAACTGGTTTGAAAACAAGTCTATATTGTAACAATCCTAAATATCAACCTAGCATCCAATTCTAACTTGCAAACACTTGGTACTTTTTCCAACAGGAAATTACAACTGCTTTTGCATGAATCCCAGGATTAAATACTTGCAGAAGAACATCCGTATCATTTTCTACCCAATAAACGTCTGAAAACAAAATAATCTAACATTAGGCATTAATATTTTACAAATAGCATAAGATCCCAAAAGTACAAAGCCTTGGCATTATAAAAAAGAAACTAAGTGGACAACAATTCTAAGTATGATGAGGCATCTAATGAAGGGATGACCATTTAGAAATCTACCACATAGTA
>NW_027531278.1:981126-983102 GCF_008692635.1 Crocuta crocuta | reverse complement strand
CAAACTGTGACATTCTATAATTTTATATTAAATTTGTACAATTTTACACTAAAACTGTGGTCTTTAAGAAAACACTTTACATTTAGAATAACTGCTTAAAGACATTTAAAGTGTAGACAATATTTAACTATAAGCAATAAAAAAAGTCCTACAATAATCCTTTTTCTCAACAATTAAATACAAATGCCTATTTAACTTTTATGCCTAACCATCTCCCTATTCCTTTAGTCCAGTTCCACATCAAAAATAGGGGTCAACAGACAAATCAGTAATGCCAAAAACAGCAAGGGCCACTGTATTAGGAATTACAAGTAAAAGGAAATTTGAACAATGGGAAATCTAGTAAAAAGAGTAACGGTAGAATGTACTTTTTTAAGAAAATGGCCAATAATTATTCATCTGAAAAAATATAAATAGCTGTCAGGTGACACAGGCAGAATTTGAACTTAAATCATACATTCAGTGTACTGAACTAGTATTAGGAAATGCACACAGGGTATAAATCAAAATAGTGGTTATCTCCAGGTGGTAACATCACAGGGAATTTAAATTCTCTTTCGGTTTCACTGCATTTTTCCAGGTGTGTTTTTAGACTGCACACAAGTAGTACTAAGTACTAAGTAGCTAATGAAGTAAAACCACAGGGTCTTTTTCTATCCGACAGGACTTCACGGTTATCTAACTATATATACCTGGGATATAACAACTCTGATTAAGAAGGACTTGACTAGGGGTGCCTGGGTGGCTCAGTCAGTTGAGTGTCCAACTCTTGATTTTGGCTGAGGTCATGACCTCAGGGTCGTGGGATGGAGCCCTGTGTCAGACTCTGCACTGAGCTTGGAGCCTGCTTGGTATTCTAGCTCCCTCTCTGCCCCTCCCCCACTCACATACATGTTCAAGTGTGTGTTCTTGCTCTTAAAAAAAAAAAAAGACTTGACTAGTGATCCCAAGAATACTTCATGGATGATAAAAAATAATCTACTCTCAGAAGTGTTTGCACTTCCTAAGTATGTGAAAATAAATACATTTAAACATAAATTCCTACCATATACATTATTAAAAAGCAGGAAAAACAAATTGAAAGGGAGTTTACACAAACCTTGTAATTAAAGCATAACTTCAGTGTTGAATGACACAGCAAAGCAGATTAAAAAGTTAGTCTGAAAGCATAGGCTAGCTCCCAAAGGCTGAGTACCCAGCTATCTACCTTTGCTTTGCTGCCTAGATCATCATAAAACCAGTCCTTTTATGCAAATGAGTGTGATTCAGTCTAGTTTCCCCATGAAATAACGTAATGAAAGATTCCTATTGACTACAGATTACACCTTACACAAAATTTCTCACTGATATTCAGATTAAGCCCAAAATCCACAATTCAAGCAATTCTGCATAGGAATTTACAACCTAAAATCTGACAGCCCATGACTTTTGTGATAGTCAGGGAAAGCATTCCAGTGAAGAACCGTTTAGATTTGCTTCACTATGTACATTTTAATATATCCCGAGGAGTGAAACTTAAAACCAACCAAAAGACAAAATGCTAAAACGTTTTTGGTTGTGAGATAATCAAATTCTTCCCAGAATGTGTCACTAAGTTAACATACTTACTGTGACCAACTTAACTTTTTCAAATTCTCATTTGCAAATGAGAGGTTCATACAGTTAAAACTGATGATACAAATCACTGTATTAGAAAGATCAAAATTTACACTAGTCAAATATGACTCCTTCAGATTGATTTTAACATGTTCTCAACTTTATTGAAATCATCATCCCAGATGCATTTATCATTTTTAAAAATAAATTTAATGCTATCAAAAGGTGATGTTCAATTTAATCCTGTTTGCCTTCACGCCACTGTCGTGAGCCTTCATTCCAGGCCACATAAACAAAGAGGGCCAACACCACGTGGACGGCGACCACCGCAACAATAGCAGCATAAAAATAGCTGTCCCTACTGGACATCCCAAAGGCAC
>NW_027531278.1:977690-980950 GCF_008692635.1 Crocuta crocuta | reverse complement strand
AGGCGCCTATCAAGAGAAAAAAAGTTTCCATTTTATTCCAAAATTTATCAAAGTGCAAACAACAAAGCATACTAATTTTCATTAGGTATATATTTATTTAGCTAGTCAGGCAATTAAAAAATAATACTTTGGGTGGTGATAAATCAAGTATTCATTTAAAGATTTGAAACCTTCTATACACAAAGACATTATTCTGAATGAAAACTATAATTATCACTTCACTTAAAGACAACAAAAAAGGGGGGACTTTATTTTCACTTCCTACTAATGTATGCCACAAAAGGGACATCATTCCCCCAAATTCCTCCTCCCATGTCAGCCGAGTCTTGCTCTCAGAGGTATAGTAAAAGAAAGGACCTGCAAGCTATTTCACAGAAAACCATCCACAAATACATTGTCAAGCTAAGATAACTAAATGATGAAAAAGTTAACTTCATGAAAGAAGATTGATTTGAACATGATTTTGAAAAGCAATACAGAAACAAATGGAAAAAGCAAATGAAGAGTACCCAGCTTACAGATATAAGATCACAAAAACCAAGTCTTAAATATACTAAGGGGGAAAAGGTCTTGTTTTATTATCTAGGATTACCTTCAAAAACATAAGACTTAGTCGTGAAATATAACCCAATAGGTACAGTGATCATTAAAGCTGTGAAGAACAGGAGCGTCTTCAGGGTAGATGCTAATGAACTTTCATTTCTGGAATAAAGTAAACAAAGAGAAAATCAGAACCTGCTAGGCTATTTCCAACTGTTCTTCTGTCCATAAACACTATAAATACCCACAGAGAAGATGCTGGAAACCCTGCCCCTGCCTTGGAAGCAGCGAGAAGAGGAAAAGTCAACTCAGGGACTCAAAACTGGAAGATCCTAGAGACCCAGAGACCATTCAACAGACTACCATTCAGATCCCGTGCGAGAGAAAGCATCAAAGTATGAAAGTGTTTTGTAGTCTTCAAAATGCTATGCAAGTGTATCCTAATGACCAATTTTATAATGGAGGTAGCAAAGGAAAATATACAAAAAAAAACAACAACTAATGAATGTCTACAACTAATAAATGTGCGTTCACAAAGCATCCTATTGAAGGCTAGCTGGATACAGCATAAACAAGGTATGAGAATCTCCAAAGAAAAAGCAGCCTAGAACAACCTGGATGTGGCTAAAGGAAACTTACTTTAATTGCTTTGTAATGAAATAGCTGTAGTACAAGTTAGATGGTCTTCGTGTAACATGGATGCATTAAAAATGTAATGTCCAAACACCTTCTATTCAGTGAATTCTGTTTGTCCATGGCTATTTTTAAATCAAGGAAATATCCCAATGGCAAAAGTTTTGTTCCAGAGTACAATGAAACTACTCTGAAGAATGTAATCAAGCTTTTCAAATTACATAAAGAAAAACAAATCTGATAATCTGCTACTTAAAAACATTAATATAAGGATTAATGTAAAAGCACAAACAAAACTGGATAACATAAAAATGCCCACAATAAGAAAATGGTTTCACAAATGATGTATATCAATATATGGACACATTAAAAAGAATTCTCACTGGGGCATCTGGGAGGCTCAGTTGGTTGAGTGTCTGACTTCAGCTCAGGCCATGATCTCACAGTCCGTGGGTTCAAGCCCTGCTTCGCACTCTGTGCTGACAGCTCAGAGCCTGGAGCCTACTTTGGACTCTGTGTCTCCCTCTCTCTGCCCCTCCGCCATTCATGCTCTGTCTCTGATTCTTTCTCTTTCTCTCTGTCTCTCTCCCAAAAATAAATACACATTAAAAACATGAAAAGAAAAAACAAAAACAATTCTGACCATTACTCAGAAAGTAGTCGTGCAATAAATGAACAAGGCAAACTACACCATATCATGTATATCTGGTGTCTTCAAAACAAGGCGTGAGGGCCCAATGCCTATTTCTATAAAGTTTAGCTGGAACACAGACACACCCATTTGTTTATGTAGCATCTAAGATGGCTTTGGGGGCGCCTGAGTGGCTCAGTCGGTTAAACGTCTGACTTCGGCTCAGGTCATGACCTCATGGTTCATGGGTTCATGAGTTCAAGCCCCGAGTCATGTGCTGATAGCCCACTTGGAGCCTGGAGACTGCTTTGGATTGCGTCTCCCTCTCTCTCTCTGCCCCTCCCCTAATTGCGCGTGCGCTCTCTCTCGCTCGCTCAGAAATAAATAAAAACACTAAAAACAAAATAAGATGGCTCTGGAGCTACAAAGGACAAGGTAAGTTGTGGTGCCAGACAATACAGCCTTCATAACCTAGTATTTACTATGTGGCCCTTTACAGAAAAACCTGACGAACCCCTGACATATGCTATTCCAATTAGGTTAAAAATGTGTTTACCTAAAAAAGGACTCCAGAACAATATACAAAAATAAAGTTATTTTCCCATTTTAAAAATGTTCCTTAATGTTATTTCACTGACTTTTCAATAAATAAGTAAATATATGTCAGCATTTGTCCTATGCATTGATACAAATGATCAACACTACTGAAAGCTGTAGTAAGTTTCCAGCAATCCTAGAGACAGCTGTACCTCACACATACTACCACCGTACTGTAAAAGCAGTAAACCCTATAGCTTTAATCATTTAGCTTAAGGTCCTTTTTGTCCCTTAAATCTAACCATTCTCAGACCACCTTAACACACTCCAAACTTTATGCTTATACTCAACATTTGGACTTAATTAATTTTCTTTCTGATAATCCTCAGAGGCTCTGGTTTTTATCTGTATCTTTAGGAAGGAGACAGTCCAGCCTTCAAGGTCCACTGCCCCCACCAAAACAGCCTCTCCTCCAAGTATCTTTCCTGATTACTCCAGCTGGAATAATTCATTGCTCTGGAATTCAATCACACTTAGTTCACACCTGTTATTACAGCACTAAATGTGCCAGCTTGCTTACTATATAGTCTTGCACATTTCTCTGGAGCCCTAGAAAATCCAGGCAAAGGGATTCCTCTAACTATGTAAATTATTAGCTAGGAGATTTCTTTCTTTCCAGAAAGCAAAGGAACGTCTCAAGTTTCTGGTCTACAAACTTTTTTGACTACGAATCCTTCTTTAAGTATAAATTTTGAGCACATACCCCATAAAGGCATACTGATTTTTTTAAACAGATTTATCTACACAAATATTATCAATACATTCCTTAAAATACAAACCATATGCAAAAATAGATACTAAAAAAGTAAAGGTTAAAAATAAATTCATGTAAAACTTCCAGTATTTTCTTTCCATACTT
>NW_027531278.1:975487-977622 GCF_008692635.1 Crocuta crocuta | reverse complement strand
AACTTTTACAGAAATTTATTGTGTAATCTTCATGAAGAATATTTGACTCAGTATTTTGAACATAAGTATTTGACCCCTTGTTTTATGAACTGCAACAAAAAACATGACCTTCTTGGTTGTTTCTATGGTGAGTTAAAGCATGCAAAGTTAAGATATATAACCTGATAAAGAAACAAAGCCTGAGAATCCAGAGAAAGGGAGTGTTTAACTGGTTTTGTTCTTGAGATTATGTCTCTTGAATATGTAATACCTGACCTGGCTTTCAGAAAACATTACTATTGAAAAGATGATAGAATACCATATAAAAATGCGTTAAGGCAAACAAAATCATTTACAATCCCACCACTCAAACATAATCTTTTCTACATGTTAATTTCTGGCCCCACACACTCAAGGTCAAACTTGCCACAGAAGGGAACGTGGTAAGCTCTATCTGCTCAGTGCTTGCTGCAGAAGTTTGTATGAAGTGGGTAAACTCTAGGTGGTTTTAAAAATATGAAGACAGGGGCGCCTGGGTGGCTTAGTCGGTTAAGCGTCCGACTTTCGCTTAGGTCATGATCTCGCAGTTGGTGGGTTCGAGCCCCGCGTCGGGCTCTGTGCTGACTGCCAGCTCAGAGCCTGGAGCCTGTTTCAGTCTGTGACTCCCTCTCTCTCTGACCCTCCCCTGCTCACGCTGTGTCTCTCCTAGAAATAAATAAAACATTTATAAAATAAATAAATAAACATATGAAGACAGTAAGTTCATCAGGAGTTATTTCCTCGAGACCCACTTGAATTCTGGACTTTTCCCATTCTTCATTTCTAACAAGTCTCAGTTAACACCCAATAAGAGATACAAAGAAGAAATCAATTGAATGACATCAGTTGCTTTGTTTTAGAATAATTCACCTGTTACACATAAGCTGGCTTGTGCCAGCNGCTGGAAGCCAAAAAGAAAATGTCCTGCAAACACTAAACGAAGCTTGCTAGTTTTCAAAAGTTTGTGTGCTTAACCTTGTATATACTCTGTCCCATATTTGTGAAGTCATAACCCAAAATAAAAGTCAAATTTTGGGGGCTTAAAGTAACAAGTGAAAAGGAATTTACTACGTTCCCTTCCATGGCAAGCAAGGCTTCCACTGCAAGTAGATTACACTGCAAATTCAATTAAGAAACACTAGAATCAGTGCAGGAGGGCTANCTATTAAACAATAGTAATAATAAACATTTAGAGTGACATCGTAAGACAGTGAAAAATGTCATGGGGTTCCAAAGATCACGGGCTTTGGAATCAGTGGGATTGGTCAAATTTCACCTTCAACACTTACTAATTTAGTGTGGCCTAACTGTGTGATCTTGGGCAAGTGACTTATCCTGAGTCAACGTCTTTAAAAAAAAAAAAAGCAAACTAAGTACTTGCTTAATTTTGCTAATGTATGTAATCAAAAGCATAAGCTGAGCCTGGCACACAGTAGGTCATCATCAAATGGTGGCCAAATTCCTCTCCATCCTCTTGCCTACCGACTATCATTGGCTAGGCTAGTCGGCCANAAGCAGTCTCAAACCAGGGACAGCCCCTACTCCCCTCCCTTCGTTCATTCATACAGCAAACATTTAAGCCCCGACGATGCAGGCCCCACAGGGGACACGGAGATGAAGAAGGCCGGGTTCCTGTCCTCAGGGAGCTCACCCTGCAGTGGGGAGAGATTGCAGAGAGCAAGATCGCAAAACTGGACGACAGCGAGAGGAAGTGGTAGAACAGAAGTATGAGCTGAAGGCCCACCGACCTCTCCCCCTATGACCCCAGGTTCCTGCCCCCGTGCGTGTAGACGCTCCAGGCCCCAACCTGCTTCCCTTCTCCCCCACCCCGCAGCCCTCCCCTGAGGGTCCAGACCTCACGCCCACCGCAGGCCAGCCCGCTCGGGTCGGGCCTTCCCTCACACCCCACTCGAAGCCAGGGCCAGGTCGCCATGAGGTCCGGGCCCCTGCCCGGCCTGGGCCCTGCTCGCGACTACCTGAAGTCGGGCGGCTGCAGCGCATTCAGCGCCGCTTTATCAAGGCGCTCCATGTGCAGACGACCCCGCAGCAGGTGCTCGGAGGCGGGCTGGGCTCAGCGACCTCGCTGGGCCTGCTTCACTGCAGGCCGACAGAGGCGT
>NW_027531278.1:942443-975447 GCF_008692635.1 Crocuta crocuta | reverse complement strand
GCACCGGCGCAGGCGCGGGCGCAGATGGTCACGTGACTTACCGGCCGGAGCTCCGTGGTGTGCGCCCTGCCCGGAGCTGTCTGCGCTCCAGGAGCAGGCCGGGCGAGTAGCCCAGCCACTCCACGTTGAGCCGGGACTTGCCTCGCAGCATGATCCTCCGGGGTGGGCGGTGCTACCCCCGCCCCCTGAGAGCGCGTGAGCACCTCTGGTCCCTCTCAGGACCCCTGCCGCCGAGCTGCGGTTGCGAGGCTACCGGAGCAGACGAGTCGCAAAGACGGACGGCCAGGCAGAAGACTGTGGTGCTAGGCAACCAAGCAATTTCCGAAGACAACACAAAAAAGCAATGCACGTTATTTCCCAGCCCTCGTGAAATGCCTCATTGTTACCAACAGTGAAAGTCCAGCCGTGGGAAAGTGGGAGGAGTTAGTTTGACACTCACCCGAGTCCGAGTCCGTAAGCTAGTCAATGTCAGAGTTGAAAGAGCCCTTGCTGAGAGTGAGTGTTTAGGCCTGACGACGCCGGTGACCCCAACTTCCACTTCAAGTTAAAAATATTTTGCAGCTGCTCAGAAAGCCGCCAATGAGACATCAGGGACTCAAATAGTAAGGGACAGATGGCCCTCCGGGGCCCGCGCAACCCGAGAGAGGTATAAACGAAAACAGTGTTGTAAGTCTAGGGTTAGGCTAGACAAAATAACGTTGCCACTGGCTGCTAATAAGAGGACAACCCTTACATGGTCAACTCCTGGAAAGGGCCGCTGACCACACATCTATTTTCTGCACCACATGGATACAAAGACCACGTCTGAAATCATGACTAAACAGCAGCTTAGAGCAATGTTAAGCGCTGTGGACTAGCCAGCACAAAGCCTGGGTTTAAGTTCAAACTTAATCCTTGCCTGGGCCTCATCTAGACCCTTAGGGTGACAAGAATCACCTAATGCTGGAACTAGGGCAGAATGATTTTCCTACAGCTTGTGAGTGAAGAATGGGTTTTCCATTTTAAATGGTTGGAAAAAAATCAAAAGAAAAGTAATATTCTGCCACACGTGAAAATTATATCAAATTTAGATTTCAGTGTCCATAAATAAAATTTCATTGGAACTCAGCCATGTTCATTAATTTGTATCATCTATGGCTGCTTTCGCACTACAGTGGCAGTGTTGTATAGTGACAGCGACTGTATAGACCACAAAGGATAAAATGTTTACTATCTGGCCCTTTATAGGAAAAGTTTCCCACCCCTGCTCTAGCTAATCACCCTGTAATGAGGTCCTTGAACCCCTAGGGATCCATAAATGTAATAAGGTTACTGAGATTAATTTTCAATATTTTTAAAAAATGTAATGAATGTAATGTATTTACCTGCTATAAGGAATCAACAGCTACTTAGAACATGACCTTTCTTTGATTTTAGGCACTAATTATATCACACTGAGGAGGTAATCCTGGTTATCTCATTAGAAAATCAATTATTACTAAACTAAAATAAGCCATAGCCGACTAAATCTTTTAAAACATACAGAATGGACACAAGAGGAGGGAACTTTGTGACTTTGTGTATCTCCAATGCCTAGAATAAGGGCCTGGTATATCATAGATACTCAATAAATATTTGTTAAATGTATTGGATCCATAGGAAGACAAAGAGCAAAAGGGTTCTTGGTAGTGAAAAGATTCAGAACCACTGATATAGTAGTATTAGCTTGCTGGGGCTACCTTAGTAAGTACCCCAAATTGAATTGTTACCAGTGGGAGCATCTACATTGTGTGAGTGGAAGCCTCCATTCATGGATCCCCCACCGAATATTTACATGAGGATCTCCAATCAAATAAAGACAGCCAGAGAGGAAGTAGCAAGCACAAAGCAGTTTATTAAGGGCGTTACACTCTCCAGGTGGCAGAGCGGGCAGGCCCAGAGGTGGTAACTTCACTGGGGTTTGGGGTGTCTTTTCTTGTGATGTCTGCATAGGTTACGGAGGGGTCACAGCTAGGAGTGTCTCCCACTGAGGGTGCTTCCGATCATGTGAGGAACTCCTCGTTCAGGTTGGGAGGGGCAGTTTTCTGGCCCCACAAGGTTCCCCACAAGGAAGTGTCCACAGCCATCTTCCCCCCAGGGGGAGGGGCTGAAAAAACAATGTAAATCTATTATAATGAAGCCGTAGGTTACCCTGAGGCCGAGACTGAAGAGGACAGCCCGTGTTCTGCACCTGTGGCCCTTGGTCTGTCAGCCTGGGCGTGCCGGAAGCCATCAGGCCAGGATGTTGACAGCCACAGAGTCAGGACATTGTGTCATCAGGCTTGTAATCCCTATTTAACACATATTTAACACGCCTTTGCCTCTGGCTCATATCTAACTAACTCTACCTGAACGGCTTAAACAAGAGAGATTATCACACAGTTCTGGAGGCTAGAAGTCTGAGATGAGGTGTCAGCAGAGTTGATTTGTTTTGAGGTTAATGAGAGAGAATCTGTTACATGCCTCTCACCTAGTTTCCGATAGTTTGAGGGCAATCTTTGATGATTCATTTATACAAGCATCCCCCAGATTTCTGCATTTCTCTTTACGTGGACCTACTCCACGTAAGTGCACTCCATGCACTCCAGCATGACCTCAACTTAACTTACCACATCTACCACCCAATTTCTAAATAAGGCCCCATTCTGAGATACTGGGGGTTAAGAGTTTAACATAGGAGTTCGGCTGGGGACAGGAGAGATGCAATTCATCCCATACCAGTAGTCTAAACTCCTTGTACAGATGAGGAACCTGTGTTCTGCAGAGGGAAGGGGCTTGTCAGAAGTCACACATGTATATCTAGAGGGCCTACCTGAAGTCCTGTCTCCAGACCAGAACTTTTACACTCTTCCATTAGCAGCCTCTGTGGCAGTTGTGTGATAACTCAGACAAGAATCATTCATAAAAGATATCTGATATAGGACAATATGCCTACTTAATCTCACATATTAGTGTTTTTTTTCTATAAACTACAGCTGTCATAACTCTTTTCGTTGCTGACTTCACATTTCACAAACATTTACTGTAAGCTCACTGAGGTTAAGATAGAACTTTTAGAATAAACTCAAGCTATAAGAGAAAAAAAAATTTAGACAGCACTCTGGACCCTTAACAAAGTCCTGCAACCTCCTACCGGCAGCAGCTGCTAAAGACTGGAGGTCACTGGAGCCCAAACAGTCGTTGCCATGGGAATGAAAAGGCATGCCAGGGGGCGTGGTCACGATGGAGGCAACCCTAAGGGGTGCCTCCCTTATTCCCTAAGAATCAGAAAACGATTCTTAAAGGGCAAGAACCCCAGTCTGGCCAAGAAAACCGAGCTAATGATGGGTAATGACTTGCCCCAAACTCACTGGATTAGGGACAGGATTGGAGAATTTATAATTCCTAACTCTTAGTCTAGTGTTTTGTCTATCATACATGTTGTTTTAAAGCTATGTACTGTAAATCCAGTGACTGGAAATTGTACACCCAAAGTTGAGTTTGGCAATACCATACAATTTGCTTTGCTGATTCACACAGCACTCCCTGCCCTGCAGTTCCTCTTGAGGTATCTGGTGGTGGAGTTGGATGGGAATGGCCATGCCTGAAACACCAAATGGCACTTTCTGAAGCTGATCCTTCCACAGCGTGGCATTTTAAAAGCTAAGCCATGAGGAAAACAGAAATAAGCTCCACCATACAATCAATAAAAGTCATTGAGAGAGAGAAAGGNGTCGGACGCTTAACCGACTAAGCCACCCAGGCGCCCCTGGCTGGGGGTTCTTTTAGTAAAAACCTCTTCTGTCAGGAACCCCTAGGCAATGAAATGCAAGTCTTTGTTGTTTATTTGTTGAAGTCTCTTGCGACAGAAAATTAACTAATTTATGTAAGAAACACTTATTTTTTTCATGTTTATGTAGAGAGAGTGCGCATACACGCATTAGAAAGAGAGCAGAGGGAGGGGCAGAGAGACTGAGAGAGGAAGAGCAGGCTCTGGGTTGAAATCTGTGTCTCCAAGCTCTTTCCCCAAGGCTGGTGGCACACCCGGTCAGAGCTGCACTCTTCTTATCTGTTGAATAAAATTAATACGTAATTGATGAATGAGTAAGTGAGCCAGAGAAGTGCCAGGGAAAACCTAAAGTTCTAGGAGGTTCACAAAGTGAGAGAGCACTTTTTGTTTGGGGTTATTTTTGTTTTTGTTTTCCTGTTCTCCGTATTTTGTTTTACTGAGGTATAACTGACATATAATATTATGTTAGTTTCAGGTGTACAAAGTAATGATTCGTGTTCTCCGTTCTTACTTTTTTCATTTTCCATGAATGAGTTGAAAAAAGAAGCATCGGAGAAAGGGAAAATGCAGCAGCAGCAGGTAAATGAAACCCAGGAGAAGCAAGACTCAAAGGAACTGGTGATTTGAACCCCATGTGCAAGACATAGAAAAGATCATAAAAGAGAAAGAAAGGTTGCCTGCTGGCCAGACGTAGCCATGACCTCTGTGGTGGAGCAGTCCCAGCTGCTGCTCCCAGGCCTGTCTTGGGAAGAAGACACCAACCACCTGCCAGTGAAGGGGTGCACTAGCGCTTCAGCGTGTGACTGTGCATGAGCGTGGGTGCCGCGTGTCTGTGAGTTTGTGTGTGTTGCTTCGGAAATAGTTTCCTCCCAGCCCAGGAAACCTCTCCACAAGGTGTAAGAGAAAGCAAACAACTATGTCGTTCAATAAGCGTGAAACCCGAATATCTGGTAGTTTGAATACTTTGCAGTCAAGTAAAAGCCAAAGGTAGGTTCATCTCCTCCCAGGAAACTGGGAGATTATTTCCCCTGATGATGACATTGCAAGGGTTTGCCTCCCAGGCCCTGGAGGGAACTTTCTAGAGTTGTGAGGCAGGTAAGAGATTTAGCCATTAAAAAATATTACATACATTTGAAAAGGACAGAGAAAGAGAGTCTGAAAGAAAAGAGAAGGAGGGAGCCTCTTCCCTTATTTTTCTACAGGGAGAATTTAGCCTCTTATTTTTAATTTGCATTTGCCCTTATACTATCTACTTGCTAAAGGCCAAGAAGTGTGTGTGTGTGTGTGTGTGTCTGTCTGTGTATATGCATGTGTACCCCCTCACACACATGTGAGTGCCTCAAACTTCTCCTTCCCCTCCCCCCAACCTGACATACAAAAACCCCAGATGACCTTGTAGAACATCTAAAACATGCTGGTTCTGAGGTGGCTCCTGTGGTGTCCCCACCTGAAGTGCCACAGCCCCCATTTCTGCCACCTCCCAAGTGCCATCCCTCCTATCAATATCTCCTATGGCATTTCAGGCCTAAGTGATAGTTTGTAATTTCTTCTACATCCTGTGAATGTACTTGGGGCTTCCAGTCTTCTCCACTAGACCGTGGAAGGGAGAGAAGGACACGGCTGGTGGCTTTTTCATGTCTGTACTGCCACAGGACAGGGCCTTGAACATGTGCCCTCAGTCAGCTGCACTGAGAATCATTCTAGGGCCACTTCTCTGGCTTCCCCCCTCCCACCCTCTTTCTGTTTCTCTGCTCCCTAAACTCTGTTGTGAGAACATTAAGCCAGAAGAATAAGGATTTATTTACAAGATCTGTTCCCAAAGTGACTCCCCTAAGAGTCCTTGGAGTATACAGCCAACCAAGTGCACTTAAAATGCCTCAGGGCCAAGTTGGGGGCCTTCTAACCTTGCTTCCCACCCTCTAGGCTCTGACCACCCCAGAGCCTAGAGTAAATCTAGGTTTCCTTGCAAGCAATTATGCCCGACACCCCCCTGTGGGAGACAGGCTGATACTTCAGGCCTGAGGAAGCCAGAGTGCGTGAGAGATGGGCCTGCTTCTTGCAGAGGCCCATCCAGATAGGCCTGTCCATGAGCCTTTGTGAACCAAGAAGGCCAAAGTTTGCACCACAAAATAGCTGCTGTTTTGAGAATCTTGAGTTGGAGAATTTGTGTGCTCAGTCCTCTGATTCCAGGTCAAGCTGAGATCTGACTGCAAAAGAATAGTTGTTCAAAGATTTCCCCCTAGAAAGTTCTGCACCAAGAAGGCAGCCTGGCAGCTACTGCCACCCACTTTACATTGGGAGCATCACTTTAACATTGGTGCCTGATGCTTTTTCTGGACACATGGCACTGGCGTCTGCCTTTACCACTGTTTGCTATCTCTTCTCTCAAAAAGGCCCATAAGCCCCACTACACAAGGTGCAGCAAAAGTTGCCCATCTGGGAGTGTGTGCAGCCGTGGAGCTCAGAGCGTCACAAAAGGATCACAAAATTACTTCCTAAAATTGCAAACTGCCAAGTGGTTATTGAACCGCTATTTCCTTGCTCGAAAACAAGAAACTCAGTGTTCCTGAAGACAACCGACTTGCTTTTTCCCACCTGTGTAAGTAGCCTGCCAGTGGTACAGGTCAACCTAACTATCCCCTCCACTCTGTGGATGCTGGCCTCTATTAACCTTGCCGACACTGGTTGGTGACCACATTTTACTGCTGGAACACATTCAGCTATCAACAAGAGCCTCAAATCTCTATGCAGGTGATGCCAGATCTTCTCTGTACTATCCTGGGTGGATTTTTAGAGCCAAATGTGTGTCCCCACATTGGTCACTGTGGCATCTCACCTCTGTGTCCACAAGGCAGACACACAGGGCCAGTAGGGAAACAGCTGGGTTACCACCGGAAAGACCTGGACTCAGAGCCAAAGCCTGGACTTAAATAGGGTTCTTCCACCACTTCCTAGCTGTGGGTCCACACACAGGTCAGTGTCCCTTTCTGGGCCTTAGTTTGCCTCATCCGGAAATGGTTTGTTAGGAGAAGCTGATGACCTGATAAACTACAAGGTCATGATGTGATGTGACACAGGAGAGACAATGAGACTGTGTGATTCTGTCTGGGGCTCCCACTTCCCTAGAGTGAGCCTCTTACTTTCTCATTTGTTGGTGTCACAACTAGATGTAGCTGACACTAAAGAGACTCTGTGGCCTTTTTGGGATATGTGAGGAAAGGTGGCACTTGGAGAACTGTGTGTCTTTTGAGAGCATACATTGTTTTCTAAGAACCAAGCCATTTCTTTCCTCATTTTACAGTTTAAGTGAAGCCCTTGGGTCATCTTTGTTCCACTGGCAGCTTTGTGATCTGCTGCAGGAGAAAGATTTCCAGGATGAAATACGGGAAGCTGCTTCAAAGACATGAGAGGAGAGAGTCACTGTGGTGGGCAGCAAGTCTCACACACACGTGTCACCTGAAGAACGGCTGCAGGAACAGGCTGTGTAGTCTGAGGAAGAGAAGGGCAGGGAGAGCTCTGTCTTCAGATGTTCGAAGGGCTTCCACAGAGAAGAAGGAAGATGAAATTAGTAGTGAGTGCAAAGCAGAAGGGGGTGGAGCATCAGGATCCAAGGGCAGAAGCCATGGAAAGTTTGCTTCTTTTCATTTTAAAGAATCTCTTTCTACCTGTTCCCCTATTAGGGCTGCTGTACAAAGGCATCTACCCCCTTGGTGGGCTCTTGCCTGCCCTGGGGTGGAGTGCTGTCAGGTGATTTTGTGTTTTCCAAGCCCATGGTAAGATCAGGCATATTTTTTATAGCACTTAGTACAGATTTGTGTATACAGTTGGGCTGAGCTGAATGAGTGAATGAATCTTTCTTTCTCCATATAACAGGGAAGGCCTGTAATGGAGTGTTATCCTTGGCCCCCGACACTGGAGTAATGATGGTGCCCCACGGTAAAGCACTTTTGCATGTAAATATCACTTAAGTCTGCACAGTGGTTGTCAAACAGTGAGGCCCTGAGAAAAGCCAGTGCACCAACCTGGAAACATTTTTATGGTAATCATTTTCCTACAGAACTTGGAGCTTCAAAAGGAGGGCATTCAAAAACCACCCTAGAATGTTGCAGCTAGAAGTAACTTTCAAGATCACAGAATCCAACCTTTCATTTCCCAGATGGCAAAGCCAAGGCACCAGCTGTGGGGCTGAGGGGAAGAGAATGCCTTTTCTGGCCCAAGGCCTGGCACATGGAAAGAACCTACCAGAGCCTTGCTGCCTGCCTGCCTGACAGTGGGCCAAGCAACGGCACAGTGGAGCAAAAAATCGGCTTTCTCCCTTACCCAGGCAAGGCAGAAGGATGTAAAGCAGACCCAGGAGTGGCTTGAAGTAACACAGCAATGTAGACAGGAGCTGGAAATGAGACCGGGATGTGACACGACTAAAAACACCAGCCCACATCTCCCTCGCAGGTGACATGGAAGCTCATGGAAAAGACTGTCCCTGTAGAGGAGGTGCTGGCGAATACTAAACCGGTCCTGCTCATCTGTAACTTGGAGAAGACCCTAGACATCCCTTCCCTGTCTAACGAGCAGGGCCCACAAAGCCTAGCCTCGCCTCCACCCCACATGGGGAGCACCCCTTCGGGAGATGCCGTGTCCCAAGTTTACAAATCCAACAGTCTTCAGGGCTCCATGAGTCTCCCTTCACTTGGAATGCACTTCTCACTGTTACCTTTTGAAATCCTGCCCATCCTTAATAGTTCAACTAAAATGCCACCTCTTCTGAGAAACAGTTTTAAATGCCCAAGTCCTAACTCTTTATCCCCAAGACCTCAGTGGTCCTTCTTCAGCTCACCTCAATCTGCTTTGTACCAGTGGGGGTGTGCCAGGTCTCCTTCCCTGGCCTAGACTGCCTTTCCCACCAGTCACTTACCAAGCTTAGAGAACTCGGCTCGTGCATACTTGCTGCTCCTCTAGTCCTGGGCCCCATAGGTGCTCAGAGAGCCCAGCTGAACACCCAGAGGATATGATGACTAAAGAAGAGGCCTGCTTCCTGGCTGCACCCTTATCACAAAGCAACACTCAGCCTCTGACAAGGCCCAGAGGAAGGAGGGAGCAAGGCAGGGAGGGAGGGAGAGGAAATGAAGGTAGGGTAAAAGGGGAGGTGGAGGAAGCATTATTGAAAAAATACAGAGACTTTGATTGTCCTGAGAGTCTCCTAGGGAGAGAGACACACACAGGGTGGTGGTGTGGTGGTGGTGGTGGAATAGTAGACCAGATTGCCCACATGATGGGGAAGACTTCATAGCCCCATTCACTAATTTTTTTTGTTTATGGTTAAGGGTATGCATGTGTTCAAACACCAACGGTGTCATTTAGTACCTATGTCATCTTGGGCAAGTTACTTAACTTCTCTGTGCCTCAGTTTCTTTATCTGTAAAATCAGATAATACTACCTTCCTTATAGGTTCTTATGAGAACGAAAGGATTTCATACCAAGTACTTAAAGCAATGTTCCAACACAGAGCAAACTCTGTATACGCCCTGGAGATTACCTTAGACATCGCAAATATATATGTCAGTGAGCGAAAGTGACAGAAATCTTTGCCCTCACTGAGCTGAAATCCTAGTGAAGGAAGATGGACAATGAATAGCAACAACAAATGAAGTCAGTTATGTTAGGATGTAATAAATGATGTGTGGAAACAGCAGGTCAGGGAAGTTGGGAGTAGGCAGGTGGGGGTTGTGATTTTAGGTGCTATGGTCATTGTGGGCCTCACAGACAGGCTTGTTTGTCAACTGAATCAACTTGAACTTGCAACTTGGCGTGGATCATCTCACAGTCTTTCCAACTCTCACTAAAGGCATGCAAGGTTGCTTGTGCTCAGGAATGTCTTTAGGGAACAGGAAGAGATCTTTCGAGAGAATTCTCAGAGACCAAGTGCCTTCAGGGTGAGAAGCTGTTTGCTGTTGATGTAGCGGAGGTGCAGAAGTCTGTGAGGAACGGGGGCTTTGGCCAGCACAGCAAAGTAAACACTTGTGGCCAAGTCTGGCAGCTGCTGGGCCTCTGTGGAGCAAACACAACCCTTGCAGCTGGCACAGAGGCAGCTGGGCGAGCCAGAGCCCTTCAGCGAGCTTAGCTAATGAGGGCCTGCAGTATAAAGCTTGGTTCAGCCTTGCAGCTCCCTGGGCCTGCATTGCTTTTTTTCCTAAGTTGGGCTTCCTCTTACCTGGGAAGACTGGCAGAAGAGACGGGAGTGCTGTGGGTGATTCAGAGACAGTACTTTCTAGTTTTCTTAGGGGAATGACTCCAGAAAGAGCTAGCAGATCAAGGTGTCTACTGAAGGCAAGGTTTCTTTTTTTTTTTTTAATGTTTATTTATTTTTGAGAGAAAGAGAGGGAGAGTGCATGTACAGGGGTGGGGCAGAGAGAGAGGGAGACCCAGAATCTGAAGCAGGCTCCAGGCTCTGAGCTGTCAGCACAGAGCCTGATGTGGGGCTTGAACTCACAAGCTGTGAGATCATGACCTGAGCCAAAGTCGGACGCTAACCGATTGAGCCGTTCAGGTGCCCCATGAGGGCAAGGTTTCTTGTGAGAATCCTCTCAGTCTGTGTCCCCACAACCCAAGTCACACAAAGGCCATCCTCAAAAGCTACTCTGCCAACCCCAAGCCTACTCTTCACTTCCTAACTCAACACCTACCCCTCATTCTGTCCCAACGGTGCTTGCAGGGGCTCAGATGGTAGCTATTTCACTTTTGGGTAGTGTTCCTGCAGTAGGATTCTAAATTCCTCAAGATCATGAATGATTCTGAGGATGTGACAAATTCCAGAACCATCACACTGTAGGATGTATTCAACCATTTATTCAATAACTATTTGTTGAATACCCACCAAGTGCCATGCACTGTTCTCGGTGCTCAGGAAACCGCAGTGAAGAAAACAGACCAAAGTTCTTTCCTCATAGAGCTCAAATTCTAGTGGAACCAACAGGCAATGGACATAACACACCTATAAGACAATGTCAGCACAGAAAAAACTACCATGAAGAAGAAATAAAGCAGAGTAAGGGGACCAAGAGTGATGCGGACCTTTTCAGTCATGTTGTACAAGGAAGGCTTCTCAAGTGGTGACATTTAAGCCAAATTTGAATGAAGTCATGGGCCAAGCCATGTCCCAAGCAAAGGAACAGTGAGGGAAAAGCAATTACAAAGTTTCTGAGCCAAAAATATGCTAGTACAGTTTTGTTACTTCACTAATACAGAAATTTAGGTCAAAAGAGAGAAAAATGTCTTTTCCAAACTATACATCAGGAAGGGAATGAATGAATGAGAGATCTTCACACCTATGGATGATCACTATTAATATTTTAATGTATTTCCTTCCAGATATATTAACATATGTACATGTGTGTATGTATGTATGTATGCGTATATATAAACACATAGTTTTTCTTTTCTTTTTTTAAATGTTCATTTATATGAGAAAGAGAGAGAGAGCGCCCACAAGCAAATGGAGGAAGGGCAGAGAGAGATGGTGACAGAGGATCTGAAGGAGGCTCTGCGGTGACAGCAGCGAGCCTGATGGGGGGCTCGATCTCAAGAACCAAACTGGGACATCGTGACATCATGACCTGACCTGAAGTTGGACACTCAACCCACTGAACCACCCAGGCACCCATGCTGTTTTCCTTTAATTGTTGTTCTGCAAACTTTTTTTCACTAACCATATGCAAGGACAATCCCCAATATCCATAAACATCGATCTACATTGTCATTTTTTTCAACTTAACATTTGTACCGATTTGAAGTGTGTTTTTGTTTAGTGAGGTATAATTTACTTACAGTAAAGTTGATCCTTTTTAGGTATATAGTTCTAAGAATTTTTACAAACTTACCCAGTTGTATAATTATCACCATCAAGGGAGTGAATTTTCCCAATTATCCCAAATAGTCCTTGCCTATACCCTTGTAGTCAAATCACCTTCTCCCACCTGTAGATCAGATCCCTGGCAAGCAATGATCTGATTTCTGTCCCCATAGTTTTAATTTTTTCAGAATGTCATATAAAAGGAAGCATACAGTATGGAGACTTTCATGTCTAGCTTAGTTCACTTAGAATAATGCTTTTTGAGGGACACCTGGGTGGCTCAGTGAGTTAAGTGTCTGACTTTGGCTCAGGTCATGAACTCACTGTTAATGAGTTTGAGCCCCATGTCGGGCCCTGTGCTAACAGCTCAGAGCCTGGAGCCCGCTTCAGATTCTGTGTCTCCCTCTCTCTCAGCCCCTCCCCTGCTTGCACTCTGTCTCTGTCTCTCTCTAAGATAAATAAACATTAAAAAAATCAAAAAAGAATAATGATTTTTGAGATCCATCCACGTTCTTATATAATAGTAATTTATTATTTTTATTGCTGAATAGCATTTCATTGTATGGATGTACAATGGTTTGTTTATCCATTCACTATTGGAGGGATGCTTGGATTGCTTCCAGCTTTTAGTGGTCACAAATAAAGCTATTATAAACATTCACGTACAGATTTTTTTTCTTAATGGGCATGTCTTTATTTCTCTTGGGGATATACTTAGGAGTAGGATTGCTAGGTTGTATGGCAAAAGTGCATTTAATTTGATAAGAAAACTGCCAAACTTTGATCCAAAGTGTCTGTACCATTTTGTATTTCCACCAGCGAAGTATGAGAGGTCTAGTTGCTCCAAATGGTTATTTCTTTTTAAAACTTTAGCCACTCTAATAGGAGTGTAAGTGTATCTCATTTTTGGTTTAAACAATAAATTTTACTTTATTCTTTTTTATCAACATATAATTAACATACAGTGTTGTATTAGTTTCATGTTGTACGATATAATGATTCAAAATTCCTATGCATTACTCAGTGCTCAACATGATAAGTCTACTCTTAACCCCCTTCCCCTATTTTACCCATCCTCCCCCCACTTCCCCTCTGGCAACCACTAGTTTGTCTGTTGTTTTAATTTGCTTTTTCTCTAATGACTAATGATGAGTGTCTTTCATGTGCTTATTTGCTATTCTTCATTCCTTTTTGGTGAAGTGTCAGTTCAAATCTTTGCCCATTTTCTTATTAGACTGTTTGCTTACTGCCGAGCTATATTAATTTCCTAGGGCTGCTGTGACAAATTACCACACGCTTAATAGCTCAAAACAATGAAAATAAGTTCTCTTACAGCTCTGGAAGCCAGAAGTCTTATGTGTGTCAATCAAAGTATCAGCAGAGTTGGTTCCTTCTGGAGACTCCAGGGGAGAATCTGTTCCCTGCCTCTTCCAGCTGCTGGTGGCTGCTGATATTCCATGACTTGTGGCCACGTTGCTCCAGTCTGCGCCTCTGGGATCCCATTACCTTCTTTTCTGCAGCCCAAACTCCTTCTGCCTCCCTCTTATCAGGATATTTGTAATGGCATTTAGGGTCCATCCATCCGGACAGGCCAGCGTAATCTCTCCATCTCTTCATCATGTCAGCAAAGTCCCTTTGTGTCATATAAGATAACATTCATAGGCTCCAGGGGTTAGGACCTGGATAACGCTGGGGGACAGTGGTCAACCTACCACACAAGCTTACAGAGTTCTTCAGATTTTGATTCACTGTTCTTTATCAGATATGTGCTTTGCAAATATTTTTTCCCTGTCTGTGACTCATCTCTTCATTTTCTTTTTTTAAAGTTATTTATTTATTTATTTATTTTGAGAGAGAGGGAGGGAGGGAGAGAGAGAGAGGCAAAGACAGAGGGTTACAGATGATCTGAAGCGTACTCTGTGCTGACAATATAGAGCCCCATGCAAGGCTTGAACTCACGAACTGTGAGATCATGANTTATGGATTATACTTTGTTTATCTTATCTAAATAACCTTTGCATAAGCCAAGGTCAGAAAGTTTTTCCCCTATATTGACTTCCAAAAATTTTGTAGTTTTAGGTTTTACTTTTAAGCCTATGAACGGTTTTGAGTTAATTTTTGCAAGTGGTGCAAGATATAAGTCCAAGTTCTTTACTTTGCATGTGGATGACCCATTGTTCCAGTACCATTTGGTTAAAAAAACAAAAAACAAAAAAAAATTGTACTTCTTTCCCACTCTCCTCCTCCTCCTTCTCCTTTACTTCTTCTTCCTCCTCCTCCCCCGTGATCCTGGAATCATGACCTGAGCTGAAATCAAAAGTCAGACGCTCAACTGACTGAGCCACCCAGGCTCCCCAAAAGCCTACCTTCTCCGTTGAATTGCCTTTGTACCTTGTCAAAAACCAGACCAGTTGCCTATGTTCATTTCTGAACTCTGCTACATTTAATTGATCTCTGTGTCACTCCTCTCATACCACATTGTCTTGATTACCATAGTTGCATAATAAATCTTGAAATTTAATAGTGTGAATACTCCAACTTTGTTCCTTTTTTAAAATCATACTTTTGCTAATTTTTTGCTACATTATAGAAATACAATCGACCTTTCGTATATTGGCTTTGTATCCTGTTCTGGTAGCTTTTCCGTAAATTCAATGGGATTCTCTACATACACAATCATGTCGCCTGTGAATACAGAGTTTTATTTTCTTCATTCCAATCTGAAACCCCCTATATCTTGTCCTTGCCGTACGGCACCAACCAAGGCCTTGGGTATAATGTTGACTAGGAGTGATGAGAGTGCATATCCTTCCGCTCCTACTCTTATTGGGGAAGCATTTGGTGTTTCACTGTTAGTTACAATGTTAGGAGTGTATTGTTTGGGGTTATTTTTCATAGATGTCCTTTTTTAAGAAGATAAAGTTCCCTTTTATTCCTAGTTTGCTGAGAGTTTTATTTCAAAGGAATGTATAATCATGTGATTTTGCTTCTTTAGACTATGAATATTGATGGATTACACTGATTTCTTTTTTTTAATGTTTATTTTTGAGAGAGTGTGTGTGTGTAAGAGTGCACTTGCACAAATGGGGGTGGGGCAGAGATAGAGGGGAACAAAGGATCCAAACGGGGCTCCACGCTGACTGCAGAGAGCCTGATGCAGGACTAAAACTCACAAAACATGAGATCATGATCTGAGCTCAAGGTAGACACCTGTTCAACCAACTGAGGCACCCAGGCGCCCTTACACTGGTTAGTTTTTGAATGTTGAACCAACTTTGCATTGCCAGAGTGAACATCACTTGTTTTTTTAAAATTTTTAATGTTTATTTATTTTTGAGAGAAAGAGGGACAGAGCGTGAGTGGGGGAGGGGCAGAGAGAGAGAGGGAGACACAGAACCCAAAGCAGGCTCCAGGCTCTGAGCCGTCAGCACAGAGCCAGGCGCGGGGCTCGAACTCAGGAACTGCAAGATCATGACCTGAGCGGAAGTCGGACACTCAACTGACTGAGCCATCCAGGCGCCCCACATCACTTGTTTTTTAATATATTATTCAGTCAATTTGCTGTTTGTTGAGGATTTTTACATTCTGTTCATGAAGGATATTGGGTTTTAGATTAGTTTTTTGTTTTTTTTTTCTTCTTTCACACCATGTTGTCTGGTGCCAGGGTAGTTCTGGCATCATAACAAATTTAAGAAGTATTCCCTCATATTCTCTTTACTGGAATAGTTTTATAAAATTGGTATTATATATTCCTAAGGTGTTTGGCAGAAGGTGAAAATGATTCCCTGTGGCTTTAATTTGTGGAAAGACTTGAACTCAGAATTCCCTTCAATTCTTCAATTTAGTAGACTTTCAGTTATCTATTTCTTTTTGAGTGAATGTTGGTAGGTTGTGTCTTTTCAACTCCTATTTCACTGAAGTTGTGAAATGTATGGGCATAGTGTGTTGTTTGTGGTCCCTTATTATCCTGCTAATGTCTGTGGTATATTGTCATTGTTAATGGTTGCCTGATATCTCATTGTATAAAGCAATATAATTGATTTAATCATTCTGTTGTTGAACTTTTGGGTTACATTTGTGCTTTCACCTTTATAAATAAGATGGATATGTATATACATACATCTTTGTAGAGATGTCTTGTTTCTTTAGATAAATCCTACAAGCAGACTTTATATTTGTGTCTATTTTCCATAAAAAAATTGCTCCCAAATTCAGTGGTTTAAAACAACAAACATTGGGGCGCCTGGGTGGCTTAGTCGGTTAAGCGTCCGACTTTCGCTTAGGTCATGATCTCGCGGTTCGTGGGTTCGAGCCCCGCGTCGGGCTCTGTGCTGACTGCCAGCTCAGAGCCTGGAGCCTATTTCAGAGTCTGTGTCTCCCTCTCTCTCTGACCCTCCCCTGCTCACGCTCTCTCTCTCTCCCCTAGAAATAAATAAAAATATAAAAAACAAAACAAAACAAAACAAACATTTATTATCTCATAGTTTGTGTAGGTCTGGGATCTACATGTGATTTGACAGGGTTCTCTGGCTTAGGGTCTCTCACAAGCTTACAGTCAAGTGTTGGCTGGAGCCACAGTTATCTCAAGGCCTGACTGAGAGAAAACCTGCTTCCCAGCTCACATACATGATTGTAGGCAGGGTTTAGTTCCTCCCAGGCTATTGGACAGAGGGCTTCAGCTCCTCACTGGCTGGCCATTGACAAGGGCCATTGCCACATGAGCATCCCTGTGGGGCAGCCTACAACATAGCAGATGACTTCTTTCACAGAAGCAAGGGACTGAGGGACCAGGAGACGGCCTGCAAGACAGAAGCCACAGGGCTTTTGTACCTACTCTTGTAAGTAACATCCCATCACTTGTGCCATATTCCATTTATTAGAAATGAGGGGCGCCTGGGTGGCTCAGTCAGTTGAGCGTCTGACTTTGGCTCAGGTCATGATCTCACGGTTTGTGGGTTCAAGCCTCACATCAGGCTCTGAGCTATAAGCGCCTGCTTAGGATTTTGTGTCTCCCTCTCTCTCTGTCCCTCCCCCAATCACACTCTGTCTCTCTCTCAAAAATTAATAAACATTAAAAAAAAGAGAGAAATGAGTCACTAGGTCTGGACTACTCTCAAGGAGAGAGAATTACACAGGCCACAAACATAAGGAAGTGAGGGTGTTTAGGGGGCATTTCAGAGACTGTCCAGCAAAGAATGCTGGTTGCAAAAGTATGTAGAATCTTTTCATTGTTTCTTGTAAAGAATTGTGATTATAGGTTCAANATCAGTCCTCAGTTTGTTCTCAGCATTCAAGAGTCTCTCTTGGTTTGCCTCTCTCCCTCTCAATGAAGTAAGGAGGGGTGCCTGGATGGCTCAGTCAGTTGTGCATCTGACTTCAGCTTTTGCTTCATGGGTTTGAGATCGGCATCAGGCTCTCTGCTGTCAGTGAGGAGCCTGCTTTGGATCCTCTGTCCACCATCCTCTTTCTGCCTCTCCCTCACTCATGCTTTCTGTCCCTCAAAAATAAACAAACATTAAATAAATAAATAAATAAAGGAAATAATGAGTAGTAGAAATATTTATAATCTACATATATATAAAAAGAATAGTAATTCAATGAACACCCACATAATTACCATTCAGTTTATTTTTAAAACATATATCTCTTTCCTTTCCCTTTCAGGACTAACCATTATTTTATTTTTTGATCGTTGATTTTATTTAAATTAACACCTNGGAGGGTGCCCATTTCTCCACATCCTTGCCAGCATCTAGAGTTCTCTGATTTGCTCATTTTAGCCACTCTGACTGGCGTGAGGTAACAACTGTATTTATTTTATTTTTTATTATTTAATTTATTTTTTAAATTTACATCCAAGTTAGTTAGCATATAGTGCAACAATGATTTGAGGAGTAAATTCCTTAATGCCCTTCACCCATTTAGTCCACCACCCCCCACAACCCCTCCAGTAGTCCTCTGTTTGTTCTCCATATTTAAGAGTAACCTGAATTTATTTTTAAACAACATACTGCTTAGTAATGTCTGTTTTGAAACTTTGTACTGTACTGTATGTAGTATTGTGACTTGCTTCTTTTTTTTGGCAAAAGTGATGCTCCTCAAGTTCATCTATTTTGTTGCATCTAACTGCATTTCATTTATTTTATCTGTTATATAGGATCCCATTGCTATGCATTTTGTATAATTTATGAGTGCTTCCTACTGATAGTAGATATTTGCTATAACCAATATGTGGTTAGGAATATTCATATGCATGTGTATGACTCCTGGTGTACATGTGTATGGGCCTCTCTTGAAGAAAAACATTGCCATTCTGATGGGTGTGTGTTATGGACTGAATTGTGCTCCACCATTCCTATGTTGACATCCTAATCCCCAGTTTCCACAATGTGACTGTATTTGGAGATTAGGTTTTTAAAGAGGTAATTAATGTAAAATTAGGTTGTTAGGGTAGGCCATAATCCAATATGACTGGTGAATTTATAAGAAGAGGAGATTAAGACACAGAAAACATTTAAGGGCAACCATGTGGGACACAGTCAGAAAGTGGTCATCTGCAAGCCAAGGAGAGAAACTTCAGCAGAAGCTGACCCTGTCAGAACCTTGACCTTAAACTTCCAGCCTCCAGGACTGTGAAACAACAAATTTCTGTTGTTGAGGCCACAACATCTGTGCTATTTTGTTATGGCAGCCGTAGGCAACCAGTAAAGTGTGGGTATTTTGCTGTGATTATAATTTGCATTTACTGAGTTTGAGCATCTTTTCAAATGTGTATGGACTATGGCTTCCTGCCTGACCTGGGTCTCAATCCCATGAGCCTGGTATTTCGACCTGCGCTGAAATCAAGAGTTGTTGAACGCTCAGCTGACTGAGCCACCCACGTGCCCCTTGACCACTTTTGTTCAGTACTCCAGATTTGAATCATTTGGCGATGTATGTATTGCAGCCCATTCCTTCTGCAATGTGTGGCTTCTCTTTTCACTCTCTTGATTTTTTTTTTTTTACCATCCTCACTGGTCTATGCCAGAAGATGTTGTGGTTTTTTTTTATTTTAATAATATAGTGAATACTTGTGAACCCACTGCCAATCCCCAAATTAGAACATTAGCGATAGCTTAAATTCTCCTATGGCCTTATCATCTGTTCTATTCCTCTGTCATTCATGTCCTCAAAATAATAGTAGCTAACAATTATCTGGCTCTCCCTACATGCCAGGGCTTGTTTTATACACTTTATATGTATTAACTCTTTCAAACTTTACCATAATGGTGTGAATTAGCTACATTTTACATGTGAGGTCACTGAAACACAGAGATGTTAAGTTACTTGCTTAGGTTATGCCTGCATTTGGTGACAAGGCCAGAATTTGAACCTAGGGAGTTTGTTCCTTAACCATTTTGCAATACTGCTCATTATTACCCACTATACAAAATTTGGTGTATCTCACTTAACTGCCTTTTAAATTTTGTATTACCCATTTACATACATCTAAATAACATATTTTCTAGTTTTGCTTGTTATTAACTTTATTAAGAAGGCAGCATGCCATATGCTGTCCCAGGAGATAACATATGGGGTTATTTTAATGAACAGAAGTTCTTTGTTACATATTTAAAATTGTAAGTCAATTCTCTTATGGTTTGTCATTTTTTTGTATCCCATTTATGAAATATTTCCCTGCTCCAAAGTTTTAAAGATCTGGTCTTATATTACCTTCTAAAAATCTATAACTTTGCCTTTTTCTTTAGTGATTAAAAAATTATTTTGAAGTAATTGCAGATTCATGACAATTGAAGCATATAGTACAGAGAGTTCCTATACTCTTCACTCAGCTTCTCCAAATGATAATAGTCACTTAATCATAGTGCAATTATCAAAACTAGAAATTGACATTGGTGTGATACTAGTAACTGAACTACAGACCTTATTCAGACTTCACTTCTTTTTATGTGCAGGCTTTTTAAATTTTGGGGTACAGTTTTATGAATTTTACTCCATGTATACATTCATATAACCACCATCACAATCAGTATACCCCGAGCCACCTTCTCTTCCCTTCTACTGCCTGCAGCCATTGATCCTCATCATGACAGCTCTGTCATTTTGAGAATGTGATATAAATGCAATCATGCAACATGTAAACTTTTAAGACTGACATTTTTCCTCAGCATAATGCCTTTAAGATCCATCTAAGTAGGTATGTGTTTCAATAGTTAGTTCATTTTTTTTGCTGAGTAGTTGTATGAATGTTCTTTGTATGGATGTACCACATTTTCTTCATCCACTCACCCACTAAGTGACATTTGGGTTGTTTCTAGCTTTTGATTAGTACAAACAAAGCTGCTGCAAATAGTTGTGTGCTGGCTAAGTGTGACCATAAGGTTTCATTTCCCTGGAATAAATGTACAGAAGTGGGAGTACTGAGTCATATAGGAAATGAATGTTTAACTTTATAAGAAACTGCCAAACTGGTTTCCAAAGTGGCCATACCATTTTGCATTTCCGCCAGCAGTGTAGGAGTGCTCTCACAATATTTTATCAATTTATTATTTGTTATTTTTATTTAAGCCGTTCTAGTGAGTGTACTGATGTTTCATTGTGGTTTTGCCTTGTGTTCTCCTAATGACTAATGAATGACAGTGAGCATTTTGCTCATGTGCTTATTTGCCATCTGTATTTCTTCTTTGGTCAAGCATCAGTTTGTGTCCCTTGCCCAAATGAATTGTTGCTTTCTTACTGCTCAGTTTAAAGAATTCTTTATATATTCTGCGTATAAGTCTTTTGTCAAATTGGTGATTTACAAATATTTTCTCTTAGTCTGTGGCTTGTATTTTTATTCTCCTATCAGTATCTTTCACAGAAAAAAAAACATTTATAATTTGAAGAAGTCTAGTTTATCAATTTATAATGGTTATGTTTTTGATGTCATGTCTAAAAATCTTAAGGCAAAACAATTTTCTCCTGTGTTTTGTTCTGAATGTATAGTTTTATGTTTTACACTTAGCTTTATGATTCATCTTGAGTTAATTTTTTAATAGAATGGGGCCTGGTGGGGAGGAAAAGGGGCACCTCCTTATTCAGATAGGGCAGGATGGCCAATAGGGGTCCACCTCACAGTGTCTGCATACCTGCTGGGGAAGAGTCATGCCCAGTGCTTTTGGGTTGTGGACTATTCTAGTACCTAGGCTATGAGGCAAAAACAAACAAACAAACAAAACAAGACAAAAACAACAACATCCAGAGGGTTTACTGCTAGGCCATCCATTGAGTCTTGAGGTCCCTAGTGCTTCTCTTCCTCCCAGTCTTCTGAGAATTAAGTATTTTGTTCTGGGTTTTCAATTATAATTAGTGGGAGGAATATGGTGGAATACATGTACTTCATCTGGTACAGACCTGGAGACCCACATATAAGTCATATGAAATTTATTTTTGTGTATGGTAAGAGGTAAGGATGCAATTTCATGTTTTCAACATACACAATCAGTTGTTTCATTCCGTTTTGCAAATAGTACACTCCCTCCCTTTCAATTATATATAAAGTTCTGATATCTGATAAGGTCAGGCCCCTCACCTTGTTCTCCTTCTTCAGAAATGCCTCTGTTTTTCTTGGCCATTTGTTCTCTCATATAAAGTTTTGAATTCACTTGTCAAGTACCATGAAAAAAAATGTGTTGAGATTTTTGTTAGAAATTCATTGAATCTGAAGATTAATATGGAACTGAATAGCCATCTTTACATGGTTGAGACTTCTAAACCATGAACATGTTATATTTCTTAATTTACTTACCCCTTATTTAATACTCTTGCATAGCTCTTGTTAAATTATCCCTACTTACTTTACTTTTTAAAAATTTATTTATTTTGAGAGAGAGAAGAGAGAGAGAGCACATGTGCAAGCTGGGGTGGGGCAAAGAGAGGAGAGGGGGATAGAGAATCCCTAGCAGGATCCGCACTGTCAGCATAGAACCCAACATGGGGCTCAATCTCATGAAGTGTGAGATCATGACCTGAGCTGAAATCAAGAGTCAGAGGCTTAACTGACTGAGCCACCCAGGCATCCTGCCACTTACTTTATATTTCTGATGCCAGGAAATTCTGAAGAGCCCACTGGAAAATTATTGGCACCAATGAAAGAGTTCAATGAAGTGAGTGGGCATAGTGACTGAGCATATGCAAAAAGCCAAAGCTGGCAATATTTAGTTGAACACATAATATAAAAATGCACCCATTCACAACTGCAATATAAAATAAGATGTGAGGGCGATCTGGCTGCCACATCTGTCACCCCATTGATCGCCGGGGTGGATTCAGCTGATCTGGCTGGCTAGGCAGGTGTCCCCTTTCTCCCTCACTGCTCCATGGCTCCGTGTGCATCTCTCCCGAAGCTGTGCGGTCGGAGAGGATGACCTTCCCCCATAGAGGAGGACCGTTCTTCGGTCAAGGGTATAGGAGTAGCTGCGCTCCCCTGCTAGAACCTCCAAACAAGATCACAATTGCAATATAAAATACATAAACTATCCAGCAATGAACCTAACCTGAGAGATACGGTTGGCAGTAAACACTTCCAACAAACATTATAGACCATGGAATAATACCCTTAACATAAAACATTATCACTAGACAACAAGAAAAATGCTGAACTCCCAGGAGGAAAGTGGGTAAAAGACTTGAATGGAATAATCATACAAGAAGTAATGCAAATGAATAGTAAATATTTTAAAAAGTTCACCTTGCTAGCAAAGAAAGAGATGAAAACAATGAGATATGTTTCACCTCTAAGTCTGGGTAGTATTTCAAAGATTGTTTCTTTGCAGTATGACAAAGAAAGGGAAACAGCTGCCTCCTATAGCACTGGTGGGAGTATAAATAGACTTTTTTGTACATCAACTCTTCTACTTCTAGACATTTGTTTTAAGGAAGTCATCAGACTAGTAGGCTTCACTTTCCATCACCTGCAAAATAGGGATGATAGTGCTTTCCTCATAGAACTGTAATGAACATTAATGACAAAATCCCTTTAGGATTGCTAAGCTGTATGATTCTTTGGCAAAACAGGGGAAAATTGCTCCCACAATGTGGATAAACTGTGCTTTTTCCAGGCAGATGTCCAGGATTTGGCAAGTGGACAGACAGCACCTTTGTGCAAAAGAAAAAGGTTCCCCTTTCTCCCAGTGGGTGTGTTGTGCCCGAATCGCGAGTCCCAGAGACCTCCAAGGAGCGGGCACCGATGCAAATACAAAAGGGTCTTTATTACAAGCTCGAGCAGGGGCTCAACGGCTACTGGTGTCATGGCAGCAAGGTGAAGTGAAGAACAATAGCGAACAGGGTTTTTATGGGGTAAGGGATGGGGGTGTTACAGTACATGTAGCATCATCACATAAGCACCAATTACAATTACAGCTTCGACCATTCAGTGTCTGTGAGGTGTTCATTACTTTTGGTGGGACCCAATCATGACCTTTGAGAATCCTTTGAAAATGACCAATTGTGAAGTGAGTTCAAAGGGCCCACGTGGGGTTCAGACAAGCGGTGAGAAATTGGCTAGTTTGTATCTGCAGTTCCCAGCCTTGACTCAGACCATAGGAATATTTCTTTTTACTTTTTGATTAGCCGATCTGAGGGCGGTGGAGGATGGCTTTAGCCTAGAACAGTCTGAGGCTTTTCCTGGGACTGGGACTGGGGCTACGTGCAGCCCGAGGTTGCTCTTAATGGAGGACTTAATTTTTGGCTCTTCAGGTGCAGTCACATGCCAGCGTACTTTGCCTTCAGGATGGAGAGGAAGTTTTGATTTAAGCACCTACTTTGCCCCCTGGCTGGCACCTATTTTCAGTACACCAAAAGGTGGCCTTGGATCCATGTAGCTTTTAGCAAAATGCCTAGCATTAAATGATCATTAAATATCTTCTATCACTATGTTCAAAGATATTCAATAGAGTGATATTATAGTGGTGAAAAATTTTAAACAGCCCGAATGTCCAATAATGGAAAAGTTACATTAATTTGGTACCTTCATATATTGGAGCTGTAATACATGTTTTTGAAGACTAATAAATAATTAAGTTAAAAAAAAAATGAAGATTCAAACTGGATAGTAAGTGTGATCCCAATTTTATAAAAATTCCAGTTTATTGATCAAGAAGATGTGGTTTATCTATACCATGGAATACTACACGGCAATGAGAAACAATGAAATCTGGCCATGTGTAGCAACATGGATGGACCTTGAAGGTGTTATGCTGAGCGAAATAAGTCAGGCAGAGAAGGACAAATATCATATGTTTGCACGGATAGGAGGATTAGGAGGAACTTCACGGAGGAACAAGGGGGAGAAGAAGGGCGGAAATGGTGGGGGAAAGGGAGAGAGGCAAACCATGAGAGACTCTTGAATGCTGACAAAAACTGAGGACTGATGGATGTGGGGGGGAGGGGGGATGGGCATGGAGGAGGGCACTTTGGGGATGAGCACTGAGTGTTATGTGGAAACTAATTTGACAATAAACTATTTGTAAAAGAAAAATAAATAAATAAATTCCAGTTTATTTACATAGATACATACCAAAATGCTTACAAAGGTTTATACTGGTTGGGAGGCTTAGGGCTACTTTTTACCTCATATTTTACCCTTTTTTCGTGATTTTAACACTTGTCTAGAATGTATACCTTACTCCTACAAGCAGAAAAAAAATCATTTAAGAGGCCTCTTCCCTCCCTGACCAGTCTTCCTGGTCCTGTGGCCCTGGTCTCCTACAGATGCTGACTTGGAATGGTTTGTTATCAGGCTCTGAGCCCTTCTGACCCTCACCAAGTTTAAGCGAGCTGCCTGTGAACCAGCTGGGTCACTTTGCACATCCCCACATCAGAAGTGCTGTGTTTTTCAAGGAGCCCTGGGGAGGCCTTGTCTGGGACTACTGACAACCAGGGAAGGGAAGACTGGGTGGAGCATCATTATCTGTACTGGTGTGGGAACGGCCACAGGAGGTGGCCAGGGGCACGTTGCTCTGCAGCAGGGCCACGAAAAGGAGGAAAAATGAAACCATATCCCAACTCTCTTATTTATTAGGGAACCAGGTATCTCTGTCCCGCTCTTGGCTCACTTTGCAAAGATGTGTTGAGAAAAAAGTCGGTAAGATCCATTCATTCAACAATCCATCCCCAAGTGTCTGTGAACAAAAGTAGAATGCCCAGCCCAGGAGATGAAGGGAGACAGATCTTGGGAAGAACAGATGACTCTGGACTGGGGCAGCTGCCCAGGCTTGTTAGACCAATTCAGGGAGCAATTTCCAAAAAGTCAGGGAGCAATTTCCCAATAATCAGTGGGTGGGTGGGAATAATGGCCCATGTCGATGAGAGGATTGAAACCAGTTAAGGATGAGATTGTGACATTTGCAACAGCATGGATGGACCTAGAGGGCATTATGCTAAGTGAAATAGCTCAGACTGAGAAAGACAAATACCATATGATTTCACTCATGTGTGGCCTTAAAAAAAACCACAAATGAATAAACCAGCAACAGAATCAGATCTATAAATACAGAGCACAAACTTCTGGCTGCCAGAGGGTTTTTGGGGTGGGGGGGTTGGGCAAAATTCGAGAAGGGAAAAGGGAGGTACAAGCTTCCAGTTATGGAATGAGTAAGTCACAAGAATAAAAAGCAGAGCATAAGGAATATAGTCAATGCTATCATAATAGTGATATATAGGGACAGATGGTAACTACTATGTTTGTCATGAGCACAGCAAAATGTATAAACTTGTTGAATTGCTATACTCTACACCTGAAACTAACATGGTGTTAGTTTACACTTATACAATATACTTACAAAAGAGAGAGAAGAAAGCAGAGACATTTAGCTTCTCTATGGATTCATCAGAACAAAAAAGATCTACCCAATAGGCAATAGAATGAATTTTGGAGAGGACATTCTGGAATCAGATCATCTAGTTTCAAACTGCTTCAGACTTGCTATCTGTGTGAGCGTGGGAAAGATATTTAACTTTTCTGTGCCTTGCATTCTTGTTTATGAAATGAGTAGAGTAATAGAGCCCGCCTTCCCCTAGAGTAGATATGGGAATGATATGCACTCCTGCTTCTGGTAAAGTCTGTACGGGGTAGAGGGGCAATGGATGGGGTCAGATTGCCCTGGGACAAAGTATCCTCTTCCTCCCTGTTACCCATGGACAGTTCCTGAGGCCTTGACCCCAATGCTTCCACTAGAAACCAAGTGTGGGTTTCTCATCTCATACCTGAACTCTTGTGGCTCATAGTCAGAGTCGTGGGTGTGGTACAAAACCCAGTGGTCTGGAGATCCAAGCCCTGGACTCCAGGTCCAACTTCGCCACACACTTAATGTTGCTTTGGTAGTAACAGCTGCAATTTGCTAATCTACCAAATGAGGATAATCATCCTGCCCTTCATCCATCACAGGGCTTCTGTGAGGATCAGATGAGATAATGGAAGGGAAATAATTTTGTAAAGGAGGGGTTATTAGTATATGAAAGACCCAGTGAATATTTTAGCATAAAAGCTGCCTCAATTTTGTACTCAAAGGGTGTCCTTTTCTGTATCATCTCTCCTAGACTGCTTATCCGGATCTGAAGCACTATGATACCTAGTCACATGGATTTGCAATTATCTCCAATTGGTTCTCTTTCTTTTTTAATTGAAACAAAAGTGGGATTTTTTTTTTTTTGTCCAGAACCAGAGCTTTCTTGCATTTAGCCTTTATTTCTACCCTAAATCTCTCTGTCCATGAAATTACTCAGGGTAGGGGTCTGTAGTTTCTGCCCTACCTTCTCTTCCACCAGGACTCCATCTGGTAAAACAAGCAGAGGGTCTTATCCACATCTGCAATGGAGACACTAATCCCTGGCCTATGACCCCACAGCTAAAGCTGATGATCTTTGCACAAGGCCGCATTCCTCTCTGCCTAGGCTGCCATGGGGATGAACTAAGGCACTGAGTGGGATGTGAGGAAGACAGAAGCTGGCAGAAGCAGGCAATGCACCTACTCAACCAGAGTGCGGTGCTCTATGCACTTTCTCTAATTTGACTGAGTTGTCTTTGGGCCAGTATTTCCGTTTTGTCCTTTATGTTCTACAGTTTAACTTCATTCCCCTTTTAAAAAATTACTACGGGCATCTTCCTTTGAAGACATTTTTCTTTAGTGAAATCCTAGGACCAACAGTGTATGCTCTCTTTCTGGCCTTCCTTTTCCCAAAGGAGCACTTACTTTTATGGGGAATTAGGTCTGGCATCTTTCCCATGTAGGTAAAGTGGCTTTATAAAACAGGAAGGTGGCCCACTTCCCAGGGATCACCTGAGTGATGTATGACATGGCCTAGATTCTTTGGGTGGGCATTTCCAATAATCTGCACAGCCCTGGCCCATGTGGTACCTCTCCACAACAGAGGCAATGGCACATGATAAACATGAACTGCTTTCTGGACTATTCGTTCTCTGGGTAGGGTTGTCACAGCACAGAGCCTGTCGCCAAGCCGCCACTTTTGGCTGCTAGGAGTCATCTGCAACTGTTTTAACAACCTGCCCAGTGTTTTAAATTAAATAATTGTGTGGGATTCTGACTTGGCAAAAAGCAAACAAATACAATGCTCCTCATTTTTTATGGAACCTGGTGTCTCAAACCTCAGGCATATTGAGTGGTAGCACCTGTTTGATGTAGCAACTTAGATATTTTGTTTAACACTTAGAGCACTTTGAGCTGAAACTGTTCTGGGTGTTTCATAGCCATGAGACTCCCATTGAATCTGCATAACCCTAATTGATAAGAGCTAAGTGCCTGCCCTGTCTACTGGGGAGCCTGGCTATACTTGATTGCGCAATAATGACAACTTCATGAAAAAGCCTAACAGAGTAGGTAAGTCATCAGTGGTAGAACTTCTGACTGCAGACTCAATGGGGCATGCTGCTGACCTGGAAGGTGCCAGTAGATCAGGCCCAAGAGCTGCCACAGGGAAGCCTCATCTTGACACCCATCAAGATTTGCAGATGGCTGCCACATCTATGTCCCACAGAGCCTGCCTACGCGAGGTATCCAGTAAATGGTTCTGGCATGTATGGGGGACTTAGCCATCTTCATAGTATGGAAGAACTATAAAAAACAGAAATTCCTGGTTGAAGGGGCCTGTGGAGATCATTTAATCCACTCCTGTTGTTTACAGATGGGAAGACTGAAGCCTGACACAGAAAGGCATCTGCCCATGGACATGCTACAAGTTAGGGGAAGAATTTGGGCTGTCCTTACTCATGTTCAATCCAGAACACATTGTGGGAGCGTGTGATCTTGGTCCTCTGACTGGGCTAAGACAAAGGACAACAAAGGACAGCCATGGTGAGTGAGAAAAGGGGACAGCTCAAGACCTAGCCCTCTTGTTGTAATAATAGTGAACATGCCATTTGTCTTCCAAACTCACATACTCTTTAGTACAGAATGGAGAGTTGTTAACAATTACTAGGGCACAGCATAAATGGACCTGCCCCTAGAAACCGGACATATGTTCACCCTAATTAAAATTAATAAGACGATAGTAAAAAGACCAACAACCACTGCAAAGATGTTCACTAAATTCCAACACTGGCTCAGCACACTGAGGAAACTACAGGTCCCAGAGGTTGAGTCCTTTGCTTGAGGTCACATAGTGGGTTAGAGCTGAACCTGTATTGGAATCCAGCTCTAGCCTGAGTCCAAAGGTCACACTACCCTGGACTGCCTCATGTTTTGCTCATCCTTTTCACTCCTGAAACATTTCCACATGGCTCGGCATGGTGGAGAGGGGGGATCTGGAGATCTGATGGGTGGTGGAAATCCACTACCACGAGAGTCAGGTGTACAACTTCATCCAACTCCCTTTATCATCATGTCACCCACTCCCACTCCAGGCCTCAATTTCCTTATCTAGGCCTCTCATTCAACACCTTCTACAGGCTGGCCTGTGGGGATTGGTTCAGTTTTTTTCCTAATTGCTCCTTGCTCTTCAGCTAGACTGGCCCCATACTCACTTTGGGCTCCCCGGATGCCATGCCAGGACTCACATGCTAGAATGCCCTCCTCTACTGGACCCAGTACAGACCTCCCTTCAATTGGCCTTGCCATGCCCACTCTTGCTCTCCTCGAGTAAAGATAAGCTACCCTGGGGGCATCTGCCTCCACTCCTGAAGGGCAGCCTTGTGAGATCCCAGAGGGACACTCACAGTGGTGGGAGCTTTTCCTTCATTGAAGAGATGCAGCTGTAATCTCTTCATCTGGAGAGATGCAGCTGTAATTCCTCCACATGGGGGTTTCCCTGCTCTGGAGCTTGTAGTGGTAAAACTAAGTCTAAACATTAAGCAGGACCAGAATGATAAAGCTGAAATGCCAATGCTTCAATGTTACACTTGGAGCCAAGGTTGAAACACAAACCTTTTGAGGCGCCTGGGTGGCACAGTCAGTTAAGCGTCCAACGTCGACTCAGGTCATGATCTCACAGTTTGTGCACTTGAGCCCCGCATTGGGCTCTTAGCTGACAGCTCAGAGCCTGGAGCCTGTTTCAGATTCTGGGTCTCCCTCTCTCTCTGCCCCTCTCCCACTCATGCTCTGTCTCTCTCTGTCTCAAAAAATAAATAAAAACAAACAAAAAATTAAAAAAAAAAAGAAACACAAAACTTTTGGTAACAAAGTATGCCTGCTGTCCTAGGATACAAGACAAACACTGGCTTAAAGATGGTGCTCTGCATAATTTGTCTATTGTTGATAGTGGTGCTATAAGCATTGGAGTGCATTGCCCTTTGAATCAGCATTTTTGTATCCTTTGGTTAAATTCCTAGTCTTGCAATTGCTGGGTTGTAGGGTAGTTGTATTTTTAATTTTTTGAGGAACCTCCATACTTTTTCCCAGAGTGGCTTAGAAGATGTGGTATATATATACATGCAATACTACTTGGCAATGAGAAAGAATGAAATCTTGCCTTTTGCAACAACATGAATGGAACTGGAGTGTATTATGCTAAGTGAGATAAGGCAGATATCATATGATTTCACTCATATGTGGAATTTAAGAACCACAACAGATGAACACAGGGGAAGGGAATGAAAAGTAAGATAAAAAGAGAGAGGGAGGCAAACTATAAGAGACTCTTAAATACAGNTGCAGTAAATCCAGCCAGGTGAGGGAACAAAGAGAAAAATGCATATACACATACATAGGAAATAATAAAGGAAACTCTCAGTGTGACCCAAACTGAAAAATGATGGAAATTCAGGTAACAGGAGCTACAGGGAGAGTCTGGAACTTTCTGACAAAAATTTGGTGGAACTGTGTCTTTTTCTTACTTCTGCTTTTATGTTTGCTGTCCACATTTTACATGATTAGTATATGTATGTTTTATGATTTAAAAATAAGTTTTATTCTTGAAATAGTCTTGGTAAGTGGAAAAAGAAAAAAAAAGGAAGGAAAGGAAAGATATTAGTGAATCAGAATCAGATTTGCTGAGTCTTTGGCTCATCTCTGTTACCCACTCCCTGCTGGCCTCAATCTTGGCCCTTCCCTTCTCTGGGCCTCCTTTTCCTCTCTGTAAAAGAAGGTAGGCAAATTGGGCCATCTTAAGGCAAACTTCCAGTGCTCATACNGTCTCCCTCTCTCTCTCTGACCCTCCCCTGTTCAAGCTGTCTCTCTCTCTCAGAAATAAATAAAACATTAAAAAAATAAAATAAAAGGTATTTTGTTTTGCTGCTCTGTGTTGTTATGCTGGGTTTTGTTTCTAGTTTTATTGTTGTTTTCTTCTATCAGCATCACTGGAATCACAGCTAGAATCTCTGTTCTAACACAGGCCTCCCCTCTAAGCCAGGGGCCCTGGACTGAACAAGGCCACCAGAAATTTCAGAATCCCCGAACCTCTTTTCTTTCCTCATGGAGTACGTGGCTCTTTCCAGCTGTACCTAATCAAGTCCTGAAAGGTCTCCAGAACCAAAGGTATCTCCCAAGTAGAAGAGACCCCAAATCCACATGAAAGTGAACAATAGAGATCTTCTCCCCCCTTCCTTCCTTTCTCCTTCTTTTATTTTCTGGGTTTGTTTCCCTCCCCAAAAAACTTTATATTGTATTTCTATTACACAAGTCATACATACTTGTTGTACAGCTATCAGAAAAAAGAGATTTGAGTATATCTGTCCATAGTAACAATATGCAGCTGTTGAAAGGCCAATATGTTTTTGTTTTGAGTATAGATGTATCTGTGTGTATTGACATAGAGCAATGTCCATGACATACTGTTTAGTGAAAAAAAGCAAATGACAGCACAGTATATATAGTATGATCCTATTTGTATTCGAATATACATGTATATGTTTATATGTGCATAAAAAATGTGTGGAAAGGGGCACCTGGGTGGCTCAGTCGGTCAGGCATCTGACTTCGGCTCAGGTCATGATCTCACGGTTCATGGGTGTGAGCCCCGCATAGGGCTCTGTGCTGACAGCTCAGAGCCTGGAGCTGCTTCGGATTCTGCGTCTCCGTCTCTCTCTGACCCTACCCTGCTCACGTTGCCTCTCTCTCTCTCTATCAGAAAAACAAAAAAGAACATTTTAAAAAAGCCTGTATTACTTTTATAATTTTTTAAAAAACTAAGAAAGTAAATAAAAATAAAGGCAACAAAAGAGCTACTACAGATATTTCTATGTTGAAATAAAAAGAAATTACCACCTATTCTGGTGAACATTGAGTAATGTATAGAATTGTTGAATCAATGTGTTATATACCTGAAACTAATATAACATTGTATGTTAATTATACTTCAATAAAAAAATAATTAAATGGAAAAAATACTAAAAAGTCAAAAGAAAAAATAGTCATTTATAATCATTACTCTTCCTTCCTTGCCTTGAGGCAATCACTGTTAATATTGTCTTGCACAGTCCAATCTATTTTTTAAACATGTTATGCATATATTATTTTTATTTGCATAAAAGGGAATAGATTATGCATACTATTTCCATTTAACTTGCTTTTCTCAACTACTATTGTATGTATGTACGTATGTATTTATTTCTGAGAGAGAGAGACAGCGTGAGCAGGGGAGGGTCAGAGAGAGAGGGAGACACAGAATCTGAAGCAGGCTCCAGGCTCTGAGCTGTCAGCACAAAGCCCGATGTGGGGCTTGAACCCACGAACTGCAAGATCATGACCTGAGCCGAAGTCGGATGCCCAACCAACTGAGACACCCAGGCGCCCCTCTCAGCTAATATTGTAGCATGAACATGTTTCTAGGTTGATGAAAATGCATCTCCCTTATCATTTTAAATGCTTGTATACATATTTAGATAATTTCCTTTTTATGCCCCTATTTTTTTTAAAAGTCTACTGTCAACATCTCTGGGCAGTTAAATCTTTGCACATATCCAGTATTATTTCCTTAGATTAAATTCCTAAAAGTGAAACTGCTTCATATAAGGATGTGCAATGTTTGTTAAGAATTTTAACCTATGACACCAAACTGCTTTCCAGAAAGGCCTTGCCAATGCTCCCTCTACAGCAACATGTGGGCCAGCCTGGTCTCCACATCATTCATTCCTTCCACAAGTTAGTCCCACTCTTTGAAATTTTTGTTCATTTGATAGCAGAAAAATATGTAATCTCTGTGTAATATGTAATCTCTATGTCTTTTCAATGATCATTCCCTTGATTACTACTAGGGGCAGGCATTTCTTAATGGTTCTCAGTCCTCCGTTTGTCTTTTGATGAGTTGTTTGTTCATGTAGTGTTCCACTTTTCCCATTGGGGTATTTGTCTTTTTCCTATTGATTTGTAAAAGCTTTTTATATATTAAGGGTATTGATCATTGGTTTTCATATATGTCATTGTTCCAAGTATACCTTTTTTTGGTTTTTAATTTTATTTATGTTGTTTTTTAATGCACAAAAGTTTTTAATTTTGAATTTAATTTTTCAGTATTTTCCTTTCTAGTTTCTGTTTGGTGTTACATTTAGAATATCCTCCTGCTCCAAGTACATGAAAATATTTACCAGTACTACACCAGTTCTAGTGTGACATTAAACTCTTTGATCTATCTGAATGTTATGGACATGTAGGGTGTGATGTGGAGATTTATATGTCCTTTTTTGAAATGGCTAGCTATCTATCCCAACATCCACACTGGTGGTCCTCTACTTCAGTTTCTGGGAATGCTATCTTTAACTCATGTAGTTAACAACTCTTGCACATGGATGTATTGCTCTCTTGTTTCTTCTTTTTGGCCAAGACTAGAGGTTTAGAGGTAGTTCCTGTGTTTCTCCAGAGCTTTCCATGTCACAGTAGCCATAAGTGTGTGCGCTGGGTGGGGGGGAGGAAACAGGCTCCAAGGAGAATGAAAGTACATCCAT
>NW_027531278.1:939198-942160 GCF_008692635.1 Crocuta crocuta | reverse complement strand
TCCGAAGTACCAGCCACTGTCCAGCAATCACCTAAAGCCCAAACTTAGACAAAAACTTTCTGCCAGCTGGTGCTATTGGCCTCTGGGTGGCACTGCAGAGCTGTTCTATGCCTTCTAGAGGGTATAGGAGGAGGAAGCTCCTTCTGCACTCTCAGGAGACCCTGGTCCCCATCGGGCTCCAAGATCCTAGAGAATGGGATGCAAGGAAAGGCTGCTGCTCTCCAAGGCCACCAGCTTGGCTTCACTGCTGTCCTTCACACGGAACTATATGCTGTTTCTTCAAGAAAGCATGGCTGAGGCTCCAGGAGCAAGGCCTTTATAACAAAGGCTCTTTATAAACCACACAATGTTGCATTACTTTACAAGGTCTTTATAGCCAGAATGTCCTATAACTAAGGCAGCTCCAGGCACAATCATCTCTGCTTTCTGAGTACCTAAGGAACAAGTGGGAAAACCCCTGTGAGAACTTGAGCAAGTTCTTATCTATCTCTGATGGGCACTTTTCTTCAGTGTGGCTAGCAGTCTAGGGAGGAGAAGGCTAGAGACTGACCATTGTGCTGGATGAGAAAGGTTCACAGCAGACAAGAGAGAAGAAAGTGCTCTGATAAGTTTCTGAGCTGCTCTGTCGGGAGGCACAGGAGTGGATGGATGGCTTGTGAGCTGTCCAGGTAGAGGTAAGACAGACTTGCTAGTATTTGAGAGATACTTTGGAAGCAGCCCTAGGACTTATTGATGGATGGAATCTGTGGGTGGGGAAAAGAGGACAATCAAGGATAAGATGTAGGTTTTTGTCTTAAATATGGCCAAGGAATGACTGGGGAAGAGTGGATTTGGAGGTAGAAATGGGAACGCTTTGGTACTTCCTCTGTGTCGGGCATTGTTTATTTTGTGCACAGTAGCAGATTTTATCCTCATAACAACTGCATAAGGTAGGTACCACTATTATCACACCCATTTCACAGATAGGAAATTAAGGGACAAAGAACGCTTTGACAGGTCATGTGGTAAGTTAACAGAGATGAGACACAAACTCAAGTGATCTGCTGCAGAGTCATTATTCTTAACTCCCATACTGCCTCTCCAGACTAATGTACTTGGGGATGAGGACTTAGGTTTGGGCCAACTTAAATATGGGATGCCTGTTAGACATCCAAGTGGAGAGTTCCAGAACACAGATGGATAATAGGTTTACCTGAGATGGTGGCTTTCATGGGTATGTATGGCACCTGGAGCCATAAGTGGCCTCAGTAAATATCTGTGGTGATGATGATAATGATGATGATTATATGTAAAGGGCACAGGACATACATAATAGGCCAAAATATAACAGCTATCATCATCACTGGGATGTTCTACAGGTACCTCTAACACAACTTGTCCAAATGGAGCACATTATACTCCTCAAATATAGGCTCCATATCCTCTTCCTCCTTTAGTTGATCAAACTAGAAATGTGGAGTCAGCCTCTATTCTTCCATCTTTCTCAACTGCCACATCCCATTATTGCCAAGTCCTGTCAACATGGACCCTAAAATGAGTCCTGAATTCTTTTTCTCCTCCTCTCTTTTTCACTGCCATTTTGCCCAACATATGTTCATCTCTTTTTCCTTAGGTAATGGACACAGCCTGCTGACTGGTCTGTTACCTTTCATCTTGGGTCCCACTAGTCCTTCTTCCACACATGGGCCCAAGGTCTGTATCTAAAACAGAGCTTCAATCATGTCACTGCTCTACTGAAAATGCTTCAAGGCCTTCTTCGGTTGACACAACTCCTGCCTTCTAGTAGGTCGCACTCCAGTGGAGAGGCCACTTTCCACCCATGCATATGATGATTTCTGTGATCAAGGAAGCACAGGGAGTTGTGGGAACAGAGAGGAGGATTACCTGCCCCAGCCATATGTGAGAATGGAGAAGAATTGGGGATGGCCTTCTGGAATAGGTGACATATAAGGTGAGTCTTGAAGAATCAGTGGGAGTTAGCAAAGAAAATGGAAGAAAGGAATTTCAGCATGTGAAAAGGCACAAGGTAATGGGAAAACAAGGTAAGTTCAGGAGGCCTGTTGCATAAAGGATCAGTGGTGTGAGGCTGGGGAGGCCTACAGGGCAAGGTTGTGCCCATCCTATAGACCTTGATGAGGAATTTGGAATTTATTCTCAGGGCCACAGAAAGCCCAACAGAAAAGTTTCAGACAGGGGGGAGACATGTTCATATTTATGTTTCTAGAAGTTTCATTCTAAAATACATAACCCCTAGGGAGAAGGATTTGGCAATATTTAGCAGAATTGCATATTCATTTATCCTTTGAGCCAATAATCCTACATTTATAAGTCTATCCCAAAGATAAACCAACAAAAAATATTAAATTGTATATATACAGAGTCTTTGTTGCAGCAGTATCTGTCATAGCAAATGTTTGGCAACAACTTAATGTCCATCAGTAGGGGATTGGTTGAGTAAACTAAAGTCTCACCTAAATAAAGGTGCAATTAAAAAGAACTGAGGATACACTGTTATAGATACTATATATACTCAAGTAAAGAAAGCAATGTGCATAAGAATGTACATAGAATGCAATCTTTTGTGTAAAAAAATGGGGCTTTAGAGATATAGATGTATATATTGTGAAAAAAATAAGTGAGAAAGCAACAAAAGTGATTGCCTATAAGGAGAGGACGGGGAGAGGAGACAGTGATGGAAGTTAAATCTAGCTCTAACTTGTTTTATAGTTTTGGATTAAGAAGCATTTAATATTTCATATAATTTAAAGCAAAATTAAATCAAAGAGAAAAATCAATCTCCAAAAATTGAAAACTAATTCAAATAAATAAAGGTACCTGTATATCAAGTTGATGACATAATCATACAAAGCAGAATAATTTGAAGATTTTACAACACAGCATTTTGACTGCAAGTCCCTGGTGGAATATATACTGAAGACAAATAAAGGGAAAGAAGTACTAA
>NW_027531278.1:937628-939181 GCF_008692635.1 Crocuta crocuta | reverse complement strand
GCATTCAGTTATTTTTTGTTATGATGGCATTATTATTTTAACACACAGAGATTAGAATAAAACAAATTGTATATATGTGTACATATATACTTCTTGGAAAAAGCCAAATAATAATGTTAATGTTACTAAGAACCATGATTTTCAGCATAAAAAAGACATTATAAAATCAAAGAAGTAAAATGTACTATAATCTTTTTCATAAATTGAAATCATCAATATGAACTCTTCAGTTTTGATTTCTAAGAGGTGCATATTTCCTAACCCTATCCACTGAAAAGGCTAAGTAACAGTGCCACTGAGTAGTAAAGAATATTAATGTCCAGCTTATAGTCTTTAAATACTATTTCCCACAGAAACAAGCCAGGGATCCTTGGAAAAAATGGTTGATTGCAGATCGCTGACAAAATATACATGAGCTGAAAACCTCTGATGGTTTTAGCAAAGATTACTGAAGTCAAATAAGAAGACATAGGAAGATATTCACTTCTGATAATGCCAAAATAGCTTGTTCTGATAATGCCAAACTTTCTGCTGAGAACTAGAATAGGCCAAAATAGGGGAAAATTTTTTTTGAGACAATGAGGAACTACCAGCACCGTGAGGACTTGGGAAACCAAGATATCAAAAAGAAGGGAGACATGCAGAGGTGAGCCTGACACTGGGCACCACTTTTCCTCTCAAGGCATTTGTGAGATGGAAGAGCTGCGGAAAATTCCCATAGTCTTTTGGGGTTGAAGCATCAAACATTGGCAGTCATGGCCCACCAAACAGGACAAAGCTGGTAAATAGGCTCTAAACTGGTGTCCCCAAAGGGCTACAACTAGGATTCGTAGTGAACAACAAACATCAATCCTCAGAAAGACTGAAGCGCAATTTTGAATGGACTCAATCCCTTCTTGCTTCTACCCACACTAACTGCAAGAAGTCAAAGTAAATTCTTTCTTCAGGAAGATGGCTAGTTCTTCAGATTTTCTCTTTATATATTTATATATAATGCCTCACATTCAATTAAAAAAATTATTAAGCATACCAGGAGATAAAATCATATGACCAAAAACCAAAAGAAAAAATAAACAATAGATACTGACCCCCAGAAGGTACAGATTTCAAAGCTACCAGATGTTGAAGTTAAAATAACTGTGATTAATAGTTCCCAGAAATTACATGGCTGAAGAGAGATTATAGGCAGGGAACTGAGAATCATGTAGAAGAATTAAATGGAAATTCTAGTACTAAAAAGAGAATAATTGAAAATCAACCATTTAATACATGAGTTTAGCAGCAGATTAAACATAGCAGAAGGAAGGCCAGTAAGCTGAAAGAGTAGAAGAAAAATGTCTGTACTGAAGCATGCACCCCAAAAAAGGTGAAAAATACAGAAACGTGTGTGTGAGATACATGAGGAATGGTTAAAATGTTATATGTATTAGTTTTTCAGAAGGAGAGGAGAGAGACAATAGAACATAAAAACTATTTGAGGGAATAATGTTCAAGAATTTTCTAAAACTAACATAAAGCATTAAGCTACAAATTCAAGAAGCTTCACTGATCTC
>NW_027531278.1:936089-937023 GCF_008692635.1 Crocuta crocuta | reverse complement strand
CTTCCTGATCTCAGGGAAAACACACACACACACACACACACACACACACACCTAGACACATCATAATAAAACTGTTGAAAACCAAAGACAAAGTGAAATGTTGAAAACAATTTAAAAAGTCACATTGCCTCAAAGAAACAATTATAAGATTAATAGCTGACTTCTTAACAGAAACAGTGGAAGCCAGAAGAAAAGGAAGTGACATCTTCAAAGCCCTGTAAGAAAAAAAACTGTCCACCTCAAATTTGATATCAAACAAAGGTTTTCTTCAAAAGTGAAGGTGTAATAGAGACATTAAAAAATCAAAACTAAGAATATTTATCACTAGCAAAGATACACTAAATAAATATATAAAAAGAATTTTTTCAGGCAAAAAGAAACTGATCACACATGGAAGTATGGAGATATAAGAAGAAATGAAGAGCAACAGGAAAGGTAAGTATATGGTTAAATCAAAATTAAAATGGACTCCTCTTCAAAACAATAATAGTAAAATCCTACAGTATTTAGAATACATAATATATGACAGCAGTAGCACAAAAGATTGGTTAAGGGCCAATAAAATGAGTATGTTTTACCATAAGTTTTTGGTTCCAAAAATAGTAAAACTAGTATACAATGTTAGTCTTTCATGTTTCAAAGATAAAATTCTAAGACAACCACTAACAGAAGAGTTAGTTGCAAACCACCACTGTAAATGGGCTTAATGCCCCTGAACTGTACACTTAAAAATGGTGAGCAATGGTAAATTTTATTTATATGTATTTTACCACATTAAAAAAAGTAGTGTGTGAATGGATATCTAACAAACTACTAGAGGAGAAAATAAGATAATAAAAATAATCTATCTTCCCCAGAGAAACAGAGGGAAGGAAAGAGACAGGAAGGAGGGAGAAGGAGAAAGAATTATAAAATAAATCAGGTAAAATGTTAA
>NW_027531278.1:934618-935263 GCF_008692635.1 Crocuta crocuta | reverse complement strand
CTTCCTGATCTCAGGGAAAACACACACACACACACACACACACACACACACCTAGACACATCATAATAAAACTGTTGAAAACCAAAGACAAAGTGAAATGTTGAAAACAATTTAAAAAGTCACATTGCCTCAAAGAAACAATTATAAGATTAATAGCTGACTTCTTAACAGAAACAGTGGAAGCCAGAAGAAAAGGAAGTGACATCTTCAAAGCCCTGTAAGAAAAAAAACTGTCCACCTCAAATTTGATATCAAACAAAGGTTTTCTTCAAAAGTGAAGGTGTAATAGAGACATTAAAAAATCAAAACTAAGAATATTTATCACTAGCAAAGATACACTAAATAAATATATAAAAAGAATTTTTTCAGGCAAAAAGAAACTGATCACACATGGAAGTATGGAGATATAAGAAGAAATGAAGAGCAACAGGAAAGGTAAGTATATGGTTAAATCAAAATTAAAATGGACTCCTCTTCAAAACAATAATAGTAAAATCCTACAGTATTTAGAATACATAATATATGACAGCAGTAGCACAAAAGATTGGTTAAGGGCCAATAAAATGAGTATGTTTTACCATAAGTTTTTGGTTCCAAAAATAGTAAAACTAGTATACAATGTTAGTCTTTCATGTTTCAAAGATA
>NW_027531278.1:933721-934210 GCF_008692635.1 Crocuta crocuta | reverse complement strand
TCTACACCCAGCGTGGGGCTTGAGCACACAACCCCAAGATCACGAGTCACACACTCCACCAACTAAGCAGCCAGGCGCCCCAAGAAATTCTTATTTTTTAATTATTATTTTTAATTGGAGTATACTTGACATACATTATTATATTAGTTTCAGGTGTACAACATAATGATTCAACATTTATGTACATTACAAAATGGCCATCACAATAACTGTAGTCACCATCATCACCTTACAAAGTCATTACACTATTATTGACTATATTCTCTATGCAATATATTACATCCCCATGTCGTATTTATTTTATAACTGAAAGTTTTGTACCTGTTAATCTCCATCACCCATTTCACCTGTCCTTCCATCCCCTTTCCTCTGGCAACCACCAATTGTTCTCTATATCTATGAGTCTGTTTCTGTTTTGTTTGGTGTGGTTAGTTGGCTTTTTAGATTCCACAATATAAGAAAAATCATACAATATTTGTCATTCTCTAT
>NW_027531278.1:932965-933505 GCF_008692635.1 Crocuta crocuta | reverse complement strand
AGTGTTTCCAAGACTTCAGAATTTCACAAGTGAGAAAATTTTCAAAAGCATATTGGTATGTACAGCAATGAAAATAAATAAACTATAGCTACACAGAATATGGGTAAACTCATAAATAAAATATTTAGCCAATGAAGCCAGGCTGGAAAGCTATTATTAATGAGCATATGTAAGGTTTCAATGTAGGCAAAACTCATCTATGATATTACAAGACAGGATAGTGGTTACTTCTGGGGACAAAAGGAAAAGTAGTATTTAGAAGAAAATCTTAGTGATGCCTGGGTAGCTCAGTCAGTTAGCTGTCCAACTCTTGGTTTCAGCTCAGGTCATGATCTCAAGGTTCTTGGGTTTTGGTTCGAGCCCCACGTCAGGCTTCATGCTGCGAGCTGACAGCATGAAACCTGCTTTGGATTCTCTCTGTCTCCCTCTTTCTGCCTCTCCCATACTCTCACTCTCTTTCTCTCAAAATAAATAAATAAAACTTTTTTAAAAAAGGGGATCACAAAACCAGCTTTTAGTGTGCGGTAATTTTCTTTGGTC
>NW_027531278.1:930559-932734 GCF_008692635.1 Crocuta crocuta | reverse complement strand
CAATTAAAAGGTTTTAAAAACAATAACAAAAGCGACCAAAAAAAAAAACACACACACACACACACACACAGAAGAAGTAGGAAAAAATAAATAGTAATATGCAAGATTTAAACCCAAATATATCAACAATATGGGCTAGATACCCCCATCAAAAGATAAAATTTGTTGGAAATGAGGGTAAAACCTTCTTACAAAAGACACTCTAAACTGAACAATGTAAATAAATTTTAAGATAAGAAAAAAATCTCCATAAATAAAATAGAATATTTCATAATACAGTTTACCTATGAGAAACATAGAACAATTCTAAACATGCATGTATCTGTTAACATAGGCTTAAATATGTACCAAGCAAAAACTATACAACTATAAAGAGATATAGAAAAATCCCCAGTCACAGTGGGAGAATTTAACACATTGCACAGAAACTGATGGGAAAAGAAGATAAAATAAAATCAGTAGAGATATACGAAGTTTGAGTGTCATGGTTAAAAACAATATAATTGGGGGCACCTTGGTGGCTGAGTCAGTTAAGAGTCTGACTTCAGAGCAGGTCATAATCTCATGGTTTGTGGGTTTGAGCCCCTCATAGGGCTCTGTGCTGACAGCTTAGAGACTGGAGCTTGCTTCAGATTCTCTCTCTCTCTCTCTCTCTCTCTCTCTCTGTCCCTCCTCCACTCATGCTCTCTGTCTGTCTCTCAAAATAAATAAGCATTAAAAAAAACATGATTGGCATATGTGAAACACTTCACACAACAACTGCAGAATGAACACTCTTTTCAGGTGCACATGAAACATTTGCCAAAATTTACTACATGTTGAGTCATAAAGCATATATCAAAAAATTACAAAAGCTTNTATGTCATTTGCAACTATCTTTTCCCATTCCGTTGGTTGCCTATTAATTTTCTGGGTTGTTTCCTTGGCTGTGCAGAAGCTTTTAATCTTGATGAGGTCCCAATCATTTATTTTTGCTCTTGATTCCCTTGCTTTTGGGGATGTGTCAAGTAAGAAGTTGCTGCGGTGGAGGTCAAGGAGGTTGTTTCCTGCTTTCTCCTCTAGGGTGTTGATAGTTTCCTGTCTCACGTTCAGGTCCTTTATCCATTTTAAGTGAGAGATTATTAAAACTTGGCATATTAAAATTTGCGGGTTGCAGCTGAAGTCACACTTAAAGGCAAATTAGAGCCTTAATGCGCATGTTACAAAAGAAGTCTAGAAAGTAAATATACATCAAAGTCAGAAAATAAACAGAAAATCAAATACAAAGAAAACAATGATAAAGTTGAGAAGACATTGCCAACGCAGAAAACAAACATGCAGTGGACAGAATGAACAAAGACGGATAGACAAAACAAGACAGAAGGCACAAATAACCAATATCAGGAATTAAAAAGAGAACATTATAAAGTCTACAAACATCTGACTTTAACAGGCTTCCACTGACCAAAAATAGGATGATTTTAACATCAAAAAGAATAATAACTGTAATGGACTGAAACATAACAAGTATTTTAAAAGTGCACAAATACATAATAAAATCCCATACCTATTTTTGAAAAAATAAGTGATCAAGCCTAACTGCAATCATGCCTCTAGATTTATCACTGGAAATAAGAAGGATAAACCTTAAATATATAATGGGTGAAATCTAGAAAGCAGAGAAACAATCCAGTTTCCTTAATAAGGGAATAGTATGAAAAAAGAAAAGGTATCTATTATATATTAAAAGATACTTAAGAAGAATATCAATCAACCAGTTGCTTTGTTCCAGGAAAAAAAGAACATGAACTGAATATTAGGTAATAAGAAGGAATTGTTAATTTGGTTGTCTATGGTCATAGAATTGTGGTTATATTTTTCAAAGAGCGTCTTACCTATTAGAGGTAATCCTGAAGTACTTAAAGTGAAGTGATATAATGTGTGATATTTGCTTTAAAATACTCCAGCCAAGGGGCCTCTTGGTGGCTGAGTTGCCTAAACATCTGACTCTTGATTTCAGCTCAGCTCATGATCTCATGGTTGTGAGACCAAGCCCCACATCAGGCCCCATGCTGTGATCACGAAGCCCGCATGGGATTCTCTCTCTCCCTCTCTCTCCACCTCTCTCTCTCCCTCTCTCTGTCTCACAATGAATAAATAAACTTAAAAAAATACTCCAGCCAAAAATCAACAGCA
>NW_027531278.1:907217-930531 GCF_008692635.1 Crocuta crocuta | reverse complement strand
TGGCTAATGGCTATATGAAGGCTCAGTATATGTTTGAAATTTTTCATAATAAAAAGTAAGACACAATGAATGGGTTGCTCTGACTGCTGTGTGGTGAAGAGACTGATGGGAACAAGGGTGGAAACAGGGAGATCAGTTGGGAGCCTATGGTCCAAGTGAACAGTGATGTTGACTTGGACATGGTTGGTGGCAGTGATAGACTGGGTGAGGAGGTTTGGTCTATCAGGTGGCAAGGATGACACTTCCAGACACCTGACACTTTTCTTAAAGCCAAGTGTTCCTGCCCCTATTTTTCTGCCTCTCAGCTTCCTGGCCCTTGGACTATGTCTCCTTCTGTGGTATTGTCCAAAGCTTCAGCAGTTCTTCCATTCTTCCAGAGACCTTTTAGGTCCATTTGCTTACTGGGCACTTGTGTCCCATGGCAAGCTCCCCTGGAGACAAATTGCTGCACCATGTCAGCAGATGTTCTTGCTGCTAAGTTCCATCTCATCCACAATTCCTTGAGAAATTGACTCTTTGGAAGCAACTTCCCTTGTCCCTGACAAATTTCTTATTAATTGAGTCAGAACAGCACCTCTCTCCATAAATAATATTTTTAGTATTTTGATTACATTAGGCCATGTCATCACAAATTGAATCAGGATTTTTTTTATAACTTAATCCAAGGAGATAAGCATGTTGATCAGATAAATCACCTGCAGTACACTACAAGGCCATTTCTTCTAAATTTTTCTTGGTTTTTATTAGGTTCTCTTTGGGTACCAGTTATTAATTTACTTCATTGTTCTGGCATAAAATAATTTGTTTCTCTTCTACCCATATGGTTATTATGAGATACCATGTTAAAATCTTACTAAAGTCCATATCCACTACATTTCTCTGATGTACTAGCCTAGTAACGTTGCCAGAGAAGGAATTGGAGCACATGAGTAATGATTTGCTATTGGTAGGTCCACGCTGGGTCCTGCAGACAATTTTTTCCTTTTCTAGCAGCTCTCAAACCAGTCATAAATAGTGCCCTTCAGACCTGGCCCTCAGCTTAGATGGTAAGCTACTTGATCTGTGGCTTAGAATCAGAACACTGGGGAGGGGTAAAAGGTATTACAATTTGTGCAATATGTTATCCCCAGGTCATCATTCATAAGTGCTCTCAATGCTCTGGGATAGAATCTCAAGACAAGAGAACTGAACCCATTTAGAAAGTCCACAACACCCTCTGAACATGTCATTGGCTTTCTGACTGCCCACTCTTTGGAGTCAATCCTGCAGCCATGTTTGGCTCCCCAGCTCTTCCCTTATCCCACGTTTATCTATTTCCCCACCAGTTCTCTATGCATGTCAGAGTATGATCAAGCTATGAAAGACTGGCTAAAGGTCATGTTCATTATAATGATTTATTTAGGCCACGTACTATTTGTGCTTATAATAAGCGGCCTCAGTAACTTCTCATCAGTCATTGACCACATGCCACATTAACTCTGAATCATGTAATTACAGTAGGAAAATCTACATATAAATGGTAAGTCTTTAGAGCTTGGTGACATTTTGAGATTTATGCACAAAGTGGATGATTGGACAAGTCAGGTTCTCAAATTGTTTTTTTAATAGTTTACTGTCAAGTTGGTTTCCATATAACACCCAGTGCTCATTCCCACAGGTGCCCACCTCCATGTCCATCACCCCCCTTCCCCCCCCACCCCCATCAGCCCTCAGTTTGTTCCCAGCATTCAAAAGTCTCTCATGGTTTGCCTCCCTCCCTCTTCCCCACTATTTTCTCCCTCTTCTGACCCATGGTCCTCCGTTAAGTTCCTCCTAATCCTCCTATACATGCAAACATATATCTATACAATGGAATACTACATGGCAATGAGAAAGAATGAAATCTGTCCATGTGTAGCAACATGGATAGAACTTGAGGGTGTTATCTCAAACATTTTTGACCCTAGTTGTAGTAGCCACCTCCAAGATGGCTTCTGATAAGCTTTGTCTTCTGGTATTCATACTCCTGTATAGTCTCTTCCAACATTATATCAGTGTTAGTCTGTATTAACAGCCAAATATGGCCAAGTGATGACATGAGGTGAGGTCATAAAAGACATTGCCATTTCTGCCTTCCTTTCTTGCATTGCTTCCTCTGGGGGAAGCCAGCACCACACTGAAAGAATACTCAGGCAGCCCAATAGAAAGGTCCACACAGTGAGAAACTGAGGCCTCAGCCAATAACCAGGACCAACTTTCTAACCATGTAAGTAAGGAAGTAAATCCTCACTTAGAAGTAAATTCTCCAGATCTTGGCTGACATCTTGACTGCAACCTCATTAAGAACTCTAACCTAGAACCACCTAGCTATATTTGCTTCTGAATTCCTGACCCTCAGAAACGGTAAGTTAACAAATTATTATTGCTAGTAAATCGGTTTTGAGGTAATTGTTATGCAGCAATAGATAACTGATATAGCAACTCACAGTAAGAAATAGTCTATCATGACCCAATACACACATACATATGTATGTAAAAACATAAATTTTATGAGACTCAATAAGATCAATCTGTTATTTTTATTTTATTTTGATTTTTTAAAACTGCTGGTCATGTCCCACTAAATCAATTTTATGATTCTTTAATGGGTCATCATGCAAAGATTGAAAAACACTTTACTGGATGGTATTATCCCTCTATTTCAAATCCTATGGTTTCATGTGGTATGGGTATATGTTCATAACATAAACAAAATAGAACATTGGCTCTAACAAGTAAAACATGTGGGAGTTTCAATAAGGGGCAGTAGAAAGAGAGGGTAGGTAAAGAGGGTTCTTGCCTCTCAGAGGCTGTTGTAACTCTCCTTTGTGCTTCCCATTGTCTCAATCCTTGGGATCTAAATCTTTCTCTGTTTGTTTTAGATCTTTTCTTATGGAATAACTTAGATTTCTCATACAGATGTCTTTTTCCTGTTCGGATGTGTAATTTTCCATCTGCACTATTTGGAGGGATGTCAATCATCTACTGTTTTTTGTTTTGTCGTTGGCTTTTTATGACCATATGTCAGGCAATGATCGCTTGCATTCACACACTTCTCAATCAATTCAGGGTAATTCCTTGAATGATTCAAGACTCTCCTTCCCCTGCACTACCTTAAAGGAAAATATTGTCAATGAACTCCTAAGATAATTTCCTCATACAACAGTATAAGAGGACTGCAGCCTGAGTACACAGAATTAAAATAGGGAGCCAATTGTTCACATCCAATGGAAATGCTGATCATCATAATGAAAGAGAGAGACAGAAAGAGAGACATGGAGTGAGGAAGGCGGGAAAGGAAGGAGGGAGGAAGAAATCAGCGGAAGAAGGAAGAAGGAGGGAAAGAAGAAAGAAGGGATAGAGGAAAGAAACAAGCCAAACAATTTGCTAGAGCAAACATCCACCAGCTGGGACATAAGATGTGTGCTATAACCAGGCAAAACCATACAGCTGCTGGGAACTTGAAACCTTGCAGTGACAAAGCTAGAGGGGATATGCCCAGTTTACAGGTAGAAAACCTGTGGCACAACTTTCCAGTTTTCGCTAACAGTTACATGTTCCCTCTGGAAGAACTTGTGGGCAGGAAGCTAGCAGAATGCCCAGAAGCTTGAGGAGGGATTGGGGAGCCTGGGCCTCAAGGGATAATTAATCATAAGCCAGTACCCAATCTTCTTTTTTTTTTTAATTTAATTTTATTTATTTTTGAGAGAGAGATAGAGACAGCATGAGCAGGGGAGGATCAGAGAGAGGGGGAGGCACAGAATCTGAAACAGGCTCCAGGCTCTGAGCTGTCAGTACAGAGCCCGATGCGGGGCTCGAACCCACGAACCGTGAGATCATGACCTGAGCCGAAGTCGGACGCTCAACCGACTGAGCCACCCAGGCACCCCCCGGTACCCAATCTTCTAATTTCCTACTCCTGGGGGATAAACTGCCTGTTTGGCCCCCACTCACTCCCATCTTCAGCCAAATAAGAAGGACCCAAACAAGCACACAGTATTAAAAAGAGAAGGCCCAAGATGCAAGATCTGAAAGGATTTAAGGCCTAAGCTACACAAGAATTCTCCCATTTGTCTAATTGCTCCCAGAAGCCCTATTTCAATTTGTGTCTGTACCTGAAAAAGAGGCAACTAAAAATCATTGCACAGGTGCTTGTGTTTAATGAAGAGATTTTCACAACTACGCATTTGATTGCTAGAAACGAACACATTCATATAACGGTGCAGTCACAAGTAAACAAAAGGTTACACCCTGCAGATGCTCAGATGCTTGCATCTCCTCCTACGGTTCCTACCATGTGGTTATCCAGTTAGGACTTGAACTCTTCAATGGCAAGGAGCTCACCACTCCCTGGAGTGGCTAACCAGCTAACTCTAGCCTTTGAGGGTGGTTGCCAATAGAGAGGCACAAGGGGTGAGCTGGAGTCATGTGTTGCATGTTCATCCAGTGGTGGGAGTCCCAGTATCTTCCTCTGGGAAGAAATGCCATGAGCTTTCTCAGCCTCTGCAGCTCTTTTGCATGTGCAACAGCAATGTACCTATAAAACATTGCCAGTCTGTCTCATCAACCAACTGGCCAGCAATCAGTTCCAGGTTGATCCCAAAATAGTAGATTGCTTGACTGAATTCAAAGTTAAAAAATATTTGCAACTGGCTTATGAGTGTGCTGTTAGGATTAATGGTCTATCATTAAACTTGAGACAATACCCATCACTGAAAAAGACAAAGCTGCTTTGGTACTCAGTTAGACAAATGGCAGATAATTGTGGCTACCACTCAGGCTGTTTGTCCTTTACTTTATACATGAGATTCATTGAAATAGAACCCAGCTTCCATGTTTGTTTATTCCCAAATGGGGTACTCACATCAGTCAGGGTTATTGATTGCTATTCATGGATGGTATTGCACAGTGATTCAGTTATTCCAGGGTCCCTGATGTGAATCAGCACCATGCATAGTTCTCAGTGAGTAGAAACTTTTCTTCTATCTTGATAGAACAGGGATAGAGATGCTGATAGTGCAGCCCATAGCTGAACATGAAGCTTCCCATGATGTCCTTAGACTGTAAGTTATAGTTGTTGAGGAGCTAGTTCATTCCAGTGTGGCCCCAGACATCCCAGTACCAGTCTATGATTTTCCGCCATTTTTGGATATCCATATATGGAGAAAGTTTATTAGGAGCCAGGTATTTACTAAGTAAGAAGTAGAACATTAAGAAGAAAGATTTGAAGATACATAACCAAACCTGGCTCCTCACTGTACACTGTGAAGCTTTCCTGCTTCTGTGTAATTGTCTCTCACTTGAATGTTTTCCCTTTCCTCTCACTAAGCCTAAATTAAATCACACCCTTATTTGAAGGTTCAGCTCATAAGCCACTTCCCCTTTGAAGTCTCTCTTAATTGTCTTTAGTAAAAAGGTTTAAGTAGAAGATTTCCCTTAGTGACTGAAAAACTTCTTTAGTAGGGCTCAGCTTTGAGCACATAAGCATGAGGTGCTTGAGGGACATAGGAGTTAAGGGTATTGATCTGGATTCTCAGCAAAGAGGTCTGCACTGAAATTAAAGATCTGAGAATCGGCAGCACAGAAATGGTGGTTGAAATCATGAGAGTAGGTAAGAGATTGCTCAGGGACTCCAAGAAGAGAAGTACATGTCATGTAACAATTGTTTTCACAGTGCAAAAAAAGTCTGTTGACTAGTTCTGAATGGCATGATAATTGAGTGAGTAGAAACTCAGGCAGCTGCCCCTTAGATCTTGAATGATTAATAATGACAACACTAACTTGTGTATAGTATGTATTGGGCCCTCTCTTAAGGATTTGCATGCGTATGTCATCGAATTTTCTGACCACAGCCTATGGTAGATACTAACATCCCCATTTGATGGATGAAGAAACTGAGGCACATACAGATCAAGCAACATATCCAGCAAGGTCATACCACAAGCTAGAGATTAATCTGGGATGTAAGCTCAGGTCTGTGGCACTCAGAAGTCTGATCTCTTAAAAACAAAATGGGGCACCTGGGTGGCTCAGTTGGCTAAGCACTGACTTCAGCTCAGGTCATGATCTTGAGCCTTGTCTCTCAAGTCCATGAGTTTAAGCCCTGTATCGGGCTCTGTGCTGACAGCTCAGAGCCTGGAAACTGCTCCAGATTCTGTGTCTCCCTCTCTCTCTGCCCCTCCCCAACTCTCTCTCTCTCTCTCTCTATCCAAAATAAGTAAACATTAAATATTTTTCTTAAAAGTCTAATCTCTTTCTTGACAACTTGCACCATACTGCTTCTCACTATGCTAGTTTCCAGTTACCATGCTAATTATTTTATTTTGCATCTGACTTAGACAGGCATCTGTCAGTGAAGTCAATCTCAGAGAGAAGACAATGACAAGAAAACAATAGATGCTACTTGACAGATGAATAACACAGAGAGAAGTCCCATTCTCAAGATTCTTGTTATAAGAAGACTTCAACCACCATGAGAGTAACCTCCAGTCTCCCCAGACCCCATACATGGACCACTGTGGAGAGGTGGTACTCAGTCTCCTTCAGTGCTCACAGTTTGTCTGCTTCCTACATGTAGATGACAGCAGGAGATAATGGAAAACAGTGTGGAGGTTCCTCAAAAAAATTAACAATAGAACTCCCCTATGATCCAGCAATAGCACTGCTAGGAATTTACCCAAGGGATACAGGAGTGCTCATGCATAGGGGCACATGTACCCCAATGTTTATAGCAGCACTCTCAATAGCCAAAACACAGAAAGAGCCTAAGTGTCCATCAACGGATGAATGGATCAAGAAGATGTGGTTTATCTTTACCATGGAATACGACATGGCAATGAGAAACAATGAAATCTGGCCATGTGTAGCAACATGGATGGACCTGGAGGGTGTTATGCTGAGCGAAATAAGTCAGGCAGAGAAGGACAAATACCATATGTTTGCACGTATAGGAGGATTAGGAGGAACTTAACTGAGGAACAAGGGGGAGAAGAAGGAGGGAAATGGTGGGGGAAAGGGAGAGAGGCAAACCATGAGAGACTCTTGAATGCTGACAAAAACTGAGGACTGATGGATGTGGTTGGGGAAGGGGGGGATGGGCATGGAGGAGGACACTTGTGGGGATGAGCACTGGGTGTTATATGGAAACCAACTTGACAATAAACTATTTGTAAAAAAAAATTTTTTTAAAAAGTGAAGAATAGAGTTGCACTGAAGTGACCTATAGAGGTTTCTCAGATCAAGTACACTTTCTCATTTCTTCAAACCTTTGCTGAATTTTGGGGAAAAGTGCATTTCAATCCAAAGAGAAAGCTTAAATACCTTGTGCGCTACAGACTCCCTGTATTCTCCCAGTAGGAACAAACCTGTTTTCTGTGGATTCCCACAGTACATCGTTCATTTTTGTCCCTATTAATGGCCCTTCTCACTACCTTCCACGGATCCCAGTTACTTGTGGCCCTGGTGATCTCCCTCAATAGATTATGAGCCCCAAAAGGGAAAAACTCTTCCTTATTAGCTTTAGCAGCTCCCATAGAAGCTATTGCTATGCTATGTGGTGGACGGAGGGAGGCACTAATCAATGCTTGTAGAAGTGACGGAAATGTGGTTGATGGCTGTAGTGCTTGCTCTTCCTCAGAGGAGTCAATGAACTGCCTATCCTGACTTGTGGAGACCCCTATCTCCATCTCTCCTTGACCCTTCTTCTGCTCTCCACCAGCTGATTCTGCGTTCCCAATCACAGCATTACCATAACATATCGTCACTGTCTATTTAGTTGTTTGTCTATCCTGTAGACTGAAAGCAAATTAAGAGTAAGGACCCTGTCTGACCCACCTCTGTGCCCCTAGTACCTCGGACATAGTGCCTAATGAGTGTCTGATGAGTGAATGGACCAAAGGAAGGAGGGAGAGAGGGACAGATATAAATAAGGGGGGAGGAAGAGAATCAGATGGGAAGAAAAGACAGGGAAAAAAGATGGTCTGAGGATTTAAGTTTTTTGGAAACTAAGAAAAGAAACTAGTGTGGGCAGGAGGAGGAAGAAGTGACCAATTATTCTGCGAAAAGAAATATTCCTGACCTTTGTAAAAAATAAATAAATAAAAGAGTGCTTGTTTATAAGTAGAAGTTACTGGATCCTTGATTTTGCAGCAGGAAAATCATCTAGCATGATTTGCTGCTCCATTTATGTAATACCTATGATCCAACTTTGTCTAACTTAGGGTCTCCAATTTGATGAGACACTTTCACTCACTCAGACTACCTGGAATTGATCTAGAGTGTGTAGTCACACATATATTATCTGTTATCAAATATCTAAAACATACTGCCACTTACCAATAAGCCAATTGCTGCTTTTAGGAATGTGAAGTGTTAAGCATGACATCGATGTTTTGGTAATATGTAATATGTAATGACTGATTGATGTGCAGAATTTGCTCCAAGAAAGAACATATCAAATCCCAAACCTAGAGAAAGATTACAAGGGCCAAGCGTGCCTGGAAAGTCACTTAAAAAATAGTCAATGAGATAACAAAAGAAGTTGTTTACTTGAGAGCATCTATGCTCCATTTTCCCTGTAATCAGATTGAGTGGGACATTAGAAGGAGGATCCTGACCAAGGTAGTACCTTTGTTCATGAAAAATCAGAGAAGAGAAAATGAGCTTTCACTGAAGCAGTCTTCATTTTGGTTAGACATGAGGAAGGACTTTCTGATCGCTAGGAACACTAAAAATATCCACTAAAGAGGTCATGAATTATTTGGCTATAAACATCTTCAAAACAGCATCAGACATTTACACATTCTTGATAGTTTAGCCTGTCAATTTCCTGGAGTCAGTATTGTTCTGGGGTTGGGGGAAGGTTAATATAGGAACAGTGCACTTCACTGTAAAGTCTAAAATGCCAGACTCTAGGGCAAACTCACCTTCTTACAAGTTATATATCCTTGACCTAAGCCTCTGATTATGCTGAATCTTTGTTTATTCAGGGTGAAAATGAAGACTATCCCTCAAACTTTTGCTGTAAAGATCAACTAAGAGACTGTGTATATAGTGCTTTGTAAACTGTACAACAATGTGTGTGTGTTCATTATTATTTTGAATTCTAGAAGTTAAAATAATAATCACCACTTTTATCTCAAATTCACAAAGCAGGCAGCCAAGGCAATCTTTTCAGGCTAAAGGGTAAAGTCCAAACACACAGATGGGTGCACACATTCATGCATGTGCGCGCGCGCACACACACACACACACACACACACACACACACACACATTATCTGTTGCTTCTCCTTCTAGATCTTCTGTTCTCTAAAGTTTTAAAGATGCATTTATATTCTCCATATCTTTACATTCTCCCTCATTAAGGTTTATTCTGCCGTGTAGTTTGTAATCTTTCTGTTAGAGTGAGGCCATATTTAGGGAAGGCTGTTTATTAAGTTGGAGGGCAAGGTGTCCTGGTTTGTGAATGACTGAAGACTGGCTTAGTGCTTTTGTTTGCCCAGAATCCCAGGGGTTTCAATGATTCTAAACCAACTTTTGTAATTATGCCTTGACTGGTGGTCTTTGTCCCATGAAAGTAGTGTAAAGTCTTACCCCACATCCATGAAAAATGTGAAATTTGGAGCTTTTGATTTTTCATAAGCAACATTTTTCCTCATGCAAAGTTTGGATGGACATTAGGCCTCCTCACTCCTCTGGGGTGATCAAGTTTTTTCTAGTCTATAAAGGAGAGGGTCACTTCAGGGCCATGGGCTTTATGCAAAGGCCTCAGTCCTAATGCTCCAGCCCTGTAAGGGCATGCCTTCTTGCACATGACTCTTTTCTATGGCTGGGTCCCCACATCCAGCCCCTGGGTCCTGTATCAGGTCAAATTCCCTAAAGGCTACTCCAGGATTAGCTCATCCTTACTGGGCTGGCTTTGATATTTCTCTATTTGGAAGGTTCCTGGATATTTCTCAGTATTATTTTTGCAGTTTGGCAATATTTTTTTCTTTTTTTTTTAATAGTTTATTGTCAAGTTGGTTTCCATATAACACCCAGTGCTCATTCCAACCAGTGCCCTCCTCCATACCCATCACCCCCCTTCCCCTCCCCCCCATTCCATCTACCCTCAGTTTGTTCTTGGCATTCAAGGGTCTCTCATGGTTTGCCTCTCTTCCTCTTCCCAACTATTTTTCCTCTTCTTCTCCCCCTTTGTTTAGTTCCTCCTAATCCTCCTATACGTGCAAACATATGGTATTTGTCGAAGAGAAGGNCCCATCAGCCCTCAGTTTGTTCTCAGCATTCAAGAGTCTCACATGGCTTGCCTCCCTCCCTCTCCCCCACTATTTTTCCCCTTCTTCTCCCCCATGGTCCTCCGTTAAGTTCCTCCTAATCCTCCTATCCGTGCAAACATATGGTATTTGTCCTTCTCTGCCTGACTTATTTCGCTCAGCATAACACCCTCGAGGTCCATCCATGTTGCTACACATGGCCAGATTTCATTCTTTCTCATTGCCATGTAGTATTCCACTGTACAGATAAACCACATCTTCTTGATCCATTCGTCAGTTGATGGACACTTAAGCTCTTTCCATGTTTTAGCTATTGCAATATATTTTTAAGAAGTTTTTTTTAAGCAGAAAGAATAGTAGGCCAAATACCCAAGTACCATACCCTGGATTTAAAAGTGGGGTTTTTTTTTTGTTTTTGATTTTTTTGCGACATTTACTTCATCTATTTGGTCTCTGAACCATTTCAAAATAATTTTCAGTCATTGTGGCATCTGGCTCCCAATTTCTTTAGTTTGGTACCTGCTAACAATGAGGACCGTGTCATACATAACCACAACATCATTATTATACTTACAAAATCAATCTATTATCAAGTAATGTTCATATTTCATAAACTATTTCCAAACTACATTTTATAGCTGCTTTTGAAAAAATCAGGATCCAGTAAAATGCCACACATTGCACTTGTTATATCTTTTTACTATTTTAATCCATAGCCATTCCTGTGACACTGAGTTTTGGAAGAAAGCATACTAGTTGTGTTGTAAAATGCCCAATATTTGGGTTTTGTCTGATTATTTCTTTGTGATGGTTTAACTTAACCTTGTTTCCATATTTTCTGTAAATTGAAAGTCAGGTTTAATGACTTGTATTTTTGCAATAATATTTCATAGGGGATGGTGCGCCTTTCCTTTTGTATCACATTAGGAGGCACATATACTGGTTTTCCCATTTTTAGGGATCTAGGTTAAGGTGATGACAGCCTGATCAGTCTATCTTTCCCCTTGTGGCACAAAAGTAATCTGTGAGGTGTTGACAATTATTAAAAGCAGATTTTTGTTGTATTTGAGCCCTGCTTCTCTGAGTTTGCGGGAAGAGGAGGTATCCAATTAGCTCGCTACTCCACTTTGGTGAGATCCTGACCTGGATGGACACAGGGCTGGGTACATGGGGAGTGTGGAGACAAGAGGGGCAATCCTCGCTGAAGGAGCTCATAGTCCTGTTGGGCAGAGGACACAAGGACATACAGATATTTCCAACCTCCGATTCTCTGGCTGGAATGACTCACGTCCCTCTTTATAGGGAAAACCAAAGTGCTGCTCTTTCAGAAGCAGCTTTCCTTTTCTCACTCAGTTCAGCAAAGATTTCCCGAGGCCCTTATGTGTGTGGGGACTACGGCTGGTCCTGGGAATAGGGATTTGAACAAAGCATGCCCCCTGCCCTCTCAGGGCTCGAGGTCTAATTGGAGACACAGACACATAAACAGACAATTGCAGTCCAGCATGCTGAGCGCTCAACTGGAGGAGTGAACAATGTGCTGTGGGAGGTCAGGGAAGAGCAATTACCAAAGCCCCTTCTCCTCGGAGCTGCCAGGCCCCCAGCCCCACCACTCCAGGTGGGAGCAGCCATTCCTCTTTTGAATGCCTGTAACACTTTCTCTGGGCCTCCCTGGTACTCGTCAGCATTAGCTATGTCTTATTACTGTAACTTTGTATAAACTTTGAGCTCCTTAGATAGAAAGATGGAAAGGGTACGAGTTAGGAAACTCGTACCCTTTCCAGTACTCTCAGGAACACTTTCTTGGACTTTGCTATAATCTGAATGCCCTCTGCCCTGGAAGGATAGCCCATAGAACACCCCACAACATTCCAAAGCGCATTTAAGCCAGTGCGGAGGGCAGAGTGATTGGACACCTCACGTCATCAATAACAAAGCAGCCAAAAAAGACATCCATTATTGGATGACCACCTGGCCTCGTTCCTTCAGGTTAAAGTGGCTGTGAACTGAGCCCCTCTGGTGGTTTTGTTGTTGTTTACATTGAATCCGCCTTGACTAACCCTCACTGTCACAGCTCCAGTCTTTCCCCCAAACCTCCAGAGGAANTGGAGCCTGTTTTGGAGTCAGTGACTCCCTCTCTCTCTGACCCTCCCCTGCTCACACTGTCTCTCTCTCTCTCTCTCCCAGAAATAAATAAAAGATATTTAAAAAAAAAGAATTAAACTGGGGCGCCTGGGTGGCTTAGTCGGTTAAGCGTCCGACGTTCGCTTAGGTCATGATCTCGCGGTTCGTGGGTTCGAGCCCCGCGTCGGGCTCTGTGCTGACTGCCAGCTCAGAGCCTGGAGCCTATTTCAGAGTCTGTATTTCCCTCTCTCTCTGACCCTCCCCTGCTCATACTGTCTCTCTCCGTCTCTCCTAGAAATAAATAAAACATTAAAAAAAAAAAAGAATTTAACATTTTCTGCTTCAGCCAGGCTTTGCTAATCCAAGACAGTATTTAGTTTATTGCCTTTCAGACTTCATGGTTTTCTGACTGATTGAGTGGACATGGCCGTTCACCGTAAGGAATTTCCTGGAACTAGCAGCACAGTAAAGAAAAACCTTGGCATAAAGGCATTAAGGCAACTACAGCTAAAAAATAAATGTTAACCATGGTATAAAAGTAAATGGTTAATCCCAGTTTGCAATTAACTTCAGCTTCTAATCAATTCCTCGTGTGAGGAAAGCACATGAAAAATATGATCTCCAAACGATTAATTCATAGGAAAAGGTCACTTCTTTGAGGTATGAGCAGCGTCTGGAATCTTTCCCTCCTTACAGGTCTCGACAGGGTTAACTTGAGCACGTTGTCCTCCTGCTACTTGCCCCACTTTCCTGCTTAGTTCTCAGCTTTAATCAGCGAATCACAATCTATTATTTATTCTTCACACAGAAGAAAAGTGAGCATGAATATAGAAGTATGGTGTCACCCATAGAAAAATTAGGGGGAAAAAAAATCAAGAGATTTCTCCAAGCTGAGTAGCCATTCTATGGTTTATGCCAACTTGAACACACCCAAATGTTTGTTTAATCATAAATGGGCACTTCTAGGACAAGTGCTTCTGGCTAACTAGGAAGGCAGCACTCCAGCAACTGTGTTCTGTGCCAATTTCAGAGTGAAATAGATGTGGCCAATAAGTGTCTGATAATGCCTCTGTCCTCTCCACCTTCCTTATGCATGTAACCCCAGGCATCGATGGAGCAGACACAGGAAAAGGTGGAGAAGAAAGAGTGGCCTCTAAGACAGAGGGGTGCAGAAGCCATGTAGCTGAGAGCACCCCCTTTCCACATGGATAGCTGCCCCTGGAAGTGGAGTAAGCTTTGGGCCATTTTGAGAACTCCATCTGGCGACGGTGGCTGCACCTCACTATGGGGGCTGCTGCTGCCCCAGTGCAGCTGTGCTGGGTGCCAGGTTGCAAGTGGAAACCAAGAAGTTTGAGGTGATTCCTGCACATAACTCAGGCCCAGGTGCTCTCTAGTGAATGAGTGGCCCCAAAGCTCATGCCCCAGCATCCAGCCCTTCGGGTTGCTCACATTTGGAACCATTACTTCCCATGACAGAAAAGTATTCTGAGAATGTCCCACTGTCCTCTCCTAAATATTATTAAAGCTCCCCATCTCCACATCCACCACCAAACAGAGAAATAGAAAAATATTCTCTGTAGCAGAGCTTTTAGGGTAGATTTTATTTTGAGGGCTGATGTGTGGATGGTTTTTGTTTTGTTTTGTTCTGCAGGGAAGAGGGGAACAGAAGACAGGTACTCTTGGTCTGTGCTTTGCTGTGCGTGAGAAACATCTTTCTTGTTGATGCCAGACAATGGGGATACACATAGGAGTTTCCATTCTGCTATTCACCTGCAGTACCTCATGAGCTTTAAAAATTTTTTTTAATTTAATATTTTTTGTTTCTTTCTGAGAGAGAGAGACAGCGTGAGCAGGGGAGGGTCAGAGAGAGAGGGAGACACAGAATCTGAAACAGGCTCCAGACTCTGAGCTGGCAGTCAGCACAGAGCCCGACGCGGGGCTCGAACCCACGAACTGTGAGACCATGACCTGAGCTGAAGTCGGACGCTCAACTCACTGAGCCACCCAGGCACCCCCCTCATGAGCTTTTAAGAAGCCTTCAGTTGAGGACCCATGAGAAGCTGACAAATGCTAGTTCTAAAGCAATAATGTACCCTGTCCCTATGAAAGTGGAGTGCAGAGTCACTCACTATCCTGGGGTGGAGGCTGCAGAGGGGATGAGAGCACACAATAGACCAGAGACTGTTCAAATTGATGTTTCCCTTAGACTTCATGCAGGAGACACTTACTGAATGCCTTATAGCAAACTTGTTGCTGACCTAGAATCAGCCCTCAGCCCTGCAGACTCCTGGTTCACTGTTCTCCCTAGCAGCATTGTGAAACTTCCCTTTGAGTATGGGACCACTGCTGTTCAGATGCAAACTTACTCTTTTTCACCTACATTCTGCATACCCCCTCCCCACCACCAAAGAAAATCCACACACATCTTAAACATCCTTAAATGTGAGGAGAGTGGTGTATTTCCCATAAACACCTTTTTTAAAAAAACTCCCATTAATTTCCAGTGCACATATCTCCAGAGTCTATAACAGGAAACAATTCTTTGTAGTGAAATTTTAATTAAACTTTTCATAGACATAGTAAAAACTTGGCCCTCTGCAACCCGAGACCACCAGCATGAGAACCAAAGCTGTTATATGATTGATATAAAACATGACATTTGTGAATAACCCAAGTTACTTTTAACTATTCCCCTCAAGAGTGGTTGGGCCTCATCTCTGAGCACAGAACACAATTACTGTCTTAGCAACAGTGAACTCTGATAGGATGGCATGAGAAAGAGGGGAAGAGGACATTCGACTCTGTTCTAGAATAACTGGGGTGAAGAAGCTGCCATCCTGAATAGTAAAACCTTATGAGTGATATGGCCCAATGAATCCCAAATGGCAACTGGTGACCCTGAGCCCAGGTGATAGCAATCACCCAGAAGACTTGTTAAAATTACAGCTCTCTGTGCATATCACCAGAGAGTTGGAATCAGTAGAGCCTGGGGTTTTCTGTTATCTGTATTTTTATGCGTGTACTCCTGGAGATTCTGGAGAGTCTGACATGCAGCCAATTTTAGGAATCACAGACTGCTCTATCAGCTTCCCCCAAACTCTGCCACTTGGGTCAGTGGTAGAGGTCAAGAAAGAAGAATGGATCCTAAGAGGGAGATACCCTAAGCCTATGGGGTTGATGTGTTCAGGAGTTTGGGAGCTAATCTCTCTCTGGAGCAGAGACATGGCTTTGTCAGAAGAGAGTCCCAGTCTCCTCCAGATAATACTCAGTGCATGTGCAAAGAGCTTTTGCAACCACTGGAAAAAGAGACCTGAATTCATATTGGTAGAGGAAAACACAGACAAGCTGTTGGAAGCAGCCATGGGATCATGGGATGCCAGAAATGGAGAAAGTGAGGCCCAAAGTGGGAGACAGGCTTGGCTCCAAGTCACACTGACAATATGCATGAGTGTCACCTAAACTCTCTGTTTCCCAGCCAGGGATCCCTGTCTCACACCATGGTTTAGGTTTATGCAATACACCCTCCACTTGGCTCATTATTCATTTGTGCCATAAATATTGATCAAGTGCTGTAGGAGACAAGGTAAAGGCAGAGACAGGAATCAGGCCCAGCCCTTACCATCACGGTACTCCCGGGCTGCTAGAGGAGATGGTTAGAACACAAGGTTAGACAATGGTCGAGGAGTGATACACATACAGGGGTGGTGAACCCACTGAAGCAAGTGATTACTTTGGCCTGGCAGGAAACCCTGGAGCGAGTCTTGATGGGAGACACCTTCTTCCCAGATGGTAACTTAGATATCCTAGTCACTAAAATCCCCAACATCATAGCTAAGCATAAGCCCTAAACTCTACAAAAGAAGTAGTGCAGAGGTGCAAAGACTAGAGGTGATTTGCCAAAGGTCACACAGCCAGCAGGTGGTGGAACCAGGACTTGACCCCAAATCATCTCCCTCCTGGGTGGTCTCGGGCTTGTACCTCTTTCCCATACCGGTGATGGAGTCAAGAAAAAGCAATCATGCTGAGAACTGTGCTGAGACTTAAAAATCTGAATGAAAGAAAAGAGTTGTGTCTCCTTCTATTAAATAAGTTGTGGCCTTAATCAAGGGAATACAGGCACACTAGGAGCAGGGAGGACAAGGTAAGTTGTTATATTCTCCTCTGCACTGCATATGTCAAAAGCAGTTCCTTTTGATTCTTTATTCTCTAACTGGATGTGTTTTAGTTTCAGTGACCAGAGAATGAAAAGCAAGACAGACAGAAGGCATGTTTCTAGGGGATCTGTTGCTGTTTGCTGTGGAGGTTGAGATGCTTGCAGATACATTACTGAGCTGTCTGATTATGTCTAGTCACACACCCCACTTCTCACTTGCTCTGATTTTTTTCCTGAGATTTTCCATGTTTCTTTCTCACTTTCTCATGACAAGGGCAATGATGGTAATAATGGCAAATACTCGCATAGCACTTACCATGGGTCAGTCATTGTACAAACCATTTTGCAAATATTAACTCCTTAAATTCTCCCACAGCCCTGTGAGGTGGGTACTAATATAAACCTCATTTTACACATTAGAAAACAGCAGCAGAGAGAGGGCAAGTAATCTGTTTAAGATTACCAGCTAGAAAGTAGTTGAGTTGAGATTTGAACCCAGACAATTTGGGACTAGAATCTGTGGTCTTAATCACTCTGAGGACAGCCTCTCCATATAGAAAAGGAAAAGGGGTGAAAAATTAGAAGAAAATTCTTTCCTTGCAAACAGATGCTGATGTCATCCTAGAACAAAGTCCTGAAATTCTGACTACAGATTTACATGCGGAGGAAAGGGAGAAAAAAGCAAACCTGACATCTTATATGATTGATCCCCATTTTAAACAAAGAACATGAAGATCCCAATGCTGTACCAGGCGTAGCAGAAGCCTCTAGTTAATATTTGCTTAATAAATAATAGATTAATAAATAAATGGATGAATTTTCCCGTAGGTTTACATGTAAAAAACTGCATTGTCCACACCCTCTGACTTCGATAACCTCAAACTCAAAACCTATTTGGATCCTGGGAAGAGCTTCCACAAGCCTGAATGAACACTTGGGATAAGCTCCACACCTGTCTCTTATGAATTATAGACTTTAGACAAGTCATTCAATCTCTTTCATCCTTACTTTCCTCTTCTAGAAAATAGACATAATAAGCTCTGCCTCACAGAATGCCTGGATGTANCAGAAGCATGTCAAATTGTGATACAGATCAGGCCTCATCCCAGTGGCATAGCTCCAGTATTAATGATGTCTTCAGAGGCCCTTCCAAGTGCCCACCCTTTGAGGATAGCAGAACAGAGTGGCCTGGGATGGAAAGTTGACATAGTGATTTCCCAGTGGTGGCATTACCCTCTGATGGTCCTGGTGAGTTGAGCAGGTAGCCAGGCCGGGTATGCCATGACCCTGACTTCAGAGAAGAGAACTGAGGGTCATAGATGAGAAATAACTTGGTCAAGTTCATGAAGCTAGTAAGTGTGGGAAGTGGATGTGGAACCCAGGTGCCACTTTCTACTCATCCCAGAGCTTTCTGGATTTCTAAAAGGATACACCCTCCACGTGCAAAGGTTCATGGGAAGGGGACTGTCAAGACAGCTTTGAAGGATACATTTTATGGTCTTACTATATGGAAAATATTGACAGAATATTGATTCTCACCTGCGTCAATTGATGTAATTTGTAGGAGTTTGTAAAAGATAAAACTTATTTCTCTCTTTGATGAACATATGTCACTAACTTCAATTTAATGAACATTCATAGAAAATGAGCCACAGAATACATCTATTTATTTGAAAAGAGATACATTAAGCTCAGATAACTGAACAAATAATTATAAAGCATCTCCTGAAATTGACTTCAGAGAGACGCATGTATGTGGTATGTGTATGGATATGTGTGAAGGTTGGAGTGTGGGAAGAGCCATTGGAATCCCTCAGGAAGTGGAGTGACATCAACAACTTCTGGTGTAGGAGACATTGAAACTCATATATTTGTCTAAATTCAGCTTGGTTTGACCAGTGCAAAGCAGCTTCTCCAGAAGCATCACCGATGGAGAGGCAAAAAGACTAAGTTGCAGAAGTATCCTCTGAGACAACCTGGTCTAATCCTTTCACATTAAAAAAACTTGGAGCCTAGAGAGGGAAAGGATTGTGGTCAAGGTCACATGCCTTGATAGTAATGCAACTGAAACTAGAATCTAGATACGCAGACTGCCAAGCCAAAGCATTTTTGTACCACATGTATCCCCTGCTTTAGAAGGAATAGAAATGGAGGTGTGGAGCTAAATGTCCTGCTCCCCAGTAAAGCACTCCTGTAGTTACGAATGGAGGAACAATTGTTCTTCCTGAAGAAGACTGTAAAGCCGTCTGAAAGGCATTCAGTATGATTCACACCCATTAGAGCAGACATTCCAGTTACAACAGGGTAAGACTGCCATGGTGGACACCAGTACTAGGAGGGACTTGAAGGATTAAAGAGTGGAAGGACAAATGGACTGTTTGTCTTCTCATTTGCCTTTTCCTTCCTCCCTTTTTTCCGTTCTTCCTTCCATCATCCACAAACATTTCTTGGTACTTCGTCTGTGCCAAGCGCCATGAGCATGTAGTGCCCAGTCCCCCTGTCCCTGCTCCAGCTCTATCCCACCTTACTCCCAAGCCTCAAGCTTCCTGTCCTACTTGTTACAGCTGAATTTTATGCCCAGAGCTGAGGCCGTGTCTTAGAATGTGATAAGTTCCTCTAAAACAGGAGCCAAGCCATGTTCTTGCCCAGCCCTCCCCCATGGCCTGAGTACTTCTTTCAAAGCCAACATAATGAGTGAATCCCTTGTATCTGCTGACAAATTGACCAGATGCATTTCGTTTGGTGAGTCAAGAATGAATTATACTTTGATTTTCCTAAACTCTAATTCCATTTACCAGCTAGAAGAGTGGTGAGCCCTCTTTGTTTTATTAGCTACCTGGCTATCTAGTTTTGTTTTTGACATCCTCTGAAACACCAGGGTAGATAATTTCAGGTAACAAATCCCCAATCCTAAACTGTTTTTTCTCTCCCCACCAAATCTNATCTTAGCTTCAAAGATAATTGTGCTTTTTTTTAAAATACTAATTCTAGGGGCACCTGAGTGGTTCAGTCGGTTAAGGGTCCAACTTCGGCTCAGATCATGATCTTGCAGTCTCTGAGTTCAAGCCCCGCATTGGGCTCTTTGCTGTCAGCTCAGAGCCTAGAGNCTGTTAAGGAAAATATCCATTTGTCCTGATATCCTGAGCTTTCTGTTCCTAAATTTCCTGTGGCCAGGCCATGCTTCCCTTGGATCTGCCTCTTTAGTGTGGATGGTTTGGTGTTCTCCTGGTACCATGCTCCACCTTTCTATTCCTGGAGCTGGCCCCTGATCCCAGCTCATGTATGGATGAGGTTTGTCTTCATGCCTCTTTCATGGAGTCTGAAAGTCTAGTAAACCTCACTGGCGTTGACTAGAGAGCCATCAGAAATCATGATAGGGCCTGCTTGACACTGCTATACCCAGTATGCAATTAGAGCTCCATTCTAAGGAAGGACAAAGACTTAAATGAGGTTATGGAGGTGGGGGCTGCCAACAATTCAACTGGTGTTTTCTTCTGCTAGTATAATTTTAATCACATGCTGTGTTTCCACAATGCCCAGCCAACACTGCTCATTAGATAATTGCTTTTTTATTAAAAAAATGCTCATTTACTTAGGAGACTACACTGGTACTAAAGAAGTCAGTATAGCCAAAAAAGCAATTGCATATATTTGGTAAAAGATGTATGCCCATCATCACAAATATTATCAGCTTCACATTTTAAAGACATGTCCAGATGTCTTAGGAGACCCATCAACTCTTCTGTGTATAGGATGTGCTTATGCCCCCAGTCAGTTATGCCTGTGTTCTAAAAGCAGGGGATGAAAAAATCCTCTATTTAACTCTGGCGCCAACATCTCTTTTTGGCACAGTATGGGCTAATAAAATTGAGCTGTATGGAGGTGAAAGTAGATTTCTATTGCTAGAACCATACTTTCAAAAGGTCCAATCTCTTTAGAAAATAATCAAATACTATACATTCAGAAATTTTGAAATGAAGATCAGACTTTACCCGAGTCTAAGGTACTTTATGTGAAAAGCATAGGTGGAGACACATTTGTATACATGCACGTTCTACTCAAATTGTCCCATTTGTCTGTCTTTCAAGTTTGGATTTAATGTGCACATAATAATTAAATTAGGCTTTGATCTTTGTATCTAATGCTTTGAAAATCCAAATTTTAGTTTTAGCTGGGACTTTGCCATAACAAAGGAAAAAGGAAATATTGATGAGTATTGAAAGTACCATATGCCGACAAGATTCATAATCTGATATTCTACTCCCTTAAATGTTTCTGAGGAGAGATTAATTTGTGCCTTTGAGTTATGAGTTGGGGAAAGCCCATGAGTTTAACTGAGGAGGGCCCATGCTGCTTATGGCCCTTTTCTACACTTGGGGCCCTGTGGCCTTAGGATGAGGTATGGAAGCCTTTGGTGGAGAACAAATTCCAGTTATGTTTGACCAAGTAGGGCCAGGAGTAAGATGAAGTGAGGGAGGCACTCACCTTGGGTACAAAATTTAAGGTGGTGTCCAAAACCTTAGTAATAAAGATATATAATATTTTAATGCAATATATTAAAAGTCAAAATTAGTGCAAAGACATTCACGGTGAACAACACATCAAACTCTTAGAGACATGAGGCAATCTTGCACTTGCGCAGTTATGTTTGGCTTTCCTTAGCCTAATCCTGGTTCTGTGTCAAACCCCATTTACATTCATGGGTGTAGTTCCTAATTTGAATTTTTAAAACTATTGCATTACAATATTATTTATCCTGACCCCCCCCTTTAAAAGTTGTGCCTCACTCGCCTCATGTGGGTCCTAACCCTGCAACCAAGCAGGCAATATTTTTTCTACTGATCTCTACCATTGGATGGTTAAACTTTATGTTGGTCATGTCTGAAAATGCTGTGCTATGTTATGTTAGGTTAGGTCATGGTAGTTAATGCCACAAAGCTTAGGAGTTAAAAAGGAACTGAAAGAGCCTTTTCAAATAACCACTGTTGGTTTATGGCAATGAGTGGTGGGAGCCCTAAAGACAAGGTACAACATATGTATCATTTTTAGTGCATATTTTAACCATTTAAATTTTTTCATGGCTTTCTGCTCATCAAAGCAATTCTAATTGAGATATTATTAGGGAAAAAAATTTAAATGTCAAATTTCAAGGAAGTGAGGGAATCATCAAATTGCTTGATTAATTCAACCAGGCCAAACAAGGCAGACAGAAGCCCCTGTTATGGAACTGGTGGTCTAGCTCATACTGTTCTAGCTGGAGCTCAAGCCATACCAGTGATTCGTGCTTCCTGGCCCCTCAGACAGCAGTGGGAACATGTGCTGCAGAGCATGGTNTCCCCCCCAGCCATTATCTCAGTTTTCCAAGCCCTTTCCTTCAAAGGATTGCCACCCTAGAGCACTGAGAAGAGCATGGACCCTCCAAAACCTAGTTTTCCTGCACACACCACACTGCTTTATAGCTCCAAGATCTTACTAATGCTGTTCCTTCTACCTGATATGTTTTCCTTCTGGCTTATTCTGGCTGCTTCTATTAGTCGTTTTCAACTCAGATCAGGCTTCCGATAAAGATGCTGGAATGGTTATAATATATCACACTTCATTCCCAACCAAAACCACAGTATAGGATTACCTTTAAGCACAAACCCACAATGTCAGGAAGAAAGGAAGGTGAGACATGTATAGCAACATTTGAGAAGCTGAAAGATGGATCAGGAGTTGCTGATTTAGTAAATCCAAGGAGGCTGAACCCAGGTCGGCAGTGAGGACAATCGAAGACCCACCTAATTTCATCACAGAATTCTGAATAAGCTCAAGAACAGGCAGCTCTGGGTACCTCTGGAACTGGAGTGTGGAGGGGTTAAGCTCTGAAGATACTTAAACAGGATCTCTGGACTGAGGGACGCCAGGAACAGGTGAGGACAGTAGCAGCTACCCCAAACAGATAATTATATGAATGTATACAATCCCAACACTGAAAGCAAAGGCCCCCACCACTTTGACCCTCTTGGTTCCTAGAACACTGGCACCTAAACCCTTATCTTTCCAAGTAGAGGACTGGAAAAAGTCAGATTGGTTGGAGTCTGACATGCACAAAAGCAGAGAAGTGCTGTAGCCTTTACTCTCCATGAAGTAAGTTGGCATTACATCTTGAACAGGGAATGATATCATGAGAGGAAGAAAAAAGAGATGTGCACACTCACGGTGTATTTTAATTTCAGTGTCATTAAGCACATTCAAACTGTTGTGCAGTCATCACCACCAGCCGTATCCAGAATTTTTCTCATCTTCCTCAACCAAAATCCATCTTCATTAAACACTAACTTCCCATTCCCTCTTTCCTCAGACTCTGACAACTCTGTGAATGTGACTGCTTTAGGTATTTCATGTAAGTAGAAGCATATAGCATTTGTCTTTTTGTGTCTGACTTCCTTCACTGAGCATAATGTTTTCAAGGTTCACTCCTATTGTAGCATATGTTGGCATTTCCTTCTTTTTAAAGGCTGAATAATATCCTATTGCATGGAAAGATCACATTTTTCTGTCCATTCTTCTGTCAATGGATAGTTGCGTTGCCTCCACATTCCAGCTATTGTGAATAACGCTGCTATGATCATGGCTGTGAAAAATATCAAGGTATTTTTTTAACATGTAGCATTTGCACACTGTGATTCCCAGGAAGCCTTGACTACAGCAGCAACAATTAAAAAAGACAAGTCTTTTGGAAATTCTAGGTTGTCCCAGTATTGCCA
>NW_027531278.1:903861-907128 GCF_008692635.1 Crocuta crocuta | reverse complement strand
GGTTGTCCCAGCATTGCCAAGGATACAGGATGCAGCTAGGTGGCCAAGGATCTGGTGTTGACTTTTAGCTCCTCCTCTGTGAGTGTACTTTTGGTGCTCTTGCACACCTTTCTTAGTTTCAGTTTCCTTTTCTGTAAATTCGGTCCCTCTCTCCCACCCAACCAGAGGTATTGAGGCTTCACGTGGGCTAATACCTGCAAGAGCCTTATAAACTCAAAGTGTGGCATTCATGTGGATGCTGCTGCTTCTTAAGGAAGATAGAAAGGAAGTCCTGGTGCAAGGGTAGGGAACCTGGGATTGGGTATGGGCAAGTGACTGAGGCCTTTAAAGGAACTGTGGGAATCTTTCTGAGAGCAAGACGCTTGGGCACAAAGAGCTTTGAGGCCTGCAATACAAATTGAAGAAGTTGTGCAGATTGAAATGTCAAAAGCAATCAATTACCTTAATTGTTCCATACTTAGCTTGTTCTTTTATTTCTTAAGTAAAATAACCTGATGATTATGCACTTACAATAATTGGGACCAAAATCCAATAGTATCCAGAGGACAAATGGAATTAGGGCCTCATACAGGGGGCTCTGCATGACATGATGATGTTTTCCTTTTAGGAAATAAGAGCTTTGAAGCTGGGCTGCCTTTGCCTGCGCTCTGCCACAGAATTATGTCATCTGGGAGATGTCCCCTCTGCTCAGTCGAGGGTGTAAAGTCGAAGCTATGTGTCTGGAAGAAATAGGATGCATACTTGGCCTTGTCCTCCACTCTTTTCTATTGTATTTCCTTCAATTAAGAAAAATAGCTGCTCCTTCATTGCCTGAAGACAGTTGGAGGTTTTGGAAACTGAAATAGGTGAATGAAGCCCAGTTCTCTCATTTCCTTCCCTGGCAGGGAACAGAAGGGTGTTGGCAGAGGCTGTTTATTTCTTGCAAGCAGCTGCCCAGCCCAGTCCTGGCTACACACTCTCAGTGTGATGATGCCAGCTTCACCAGGTGCTGGACATCCAGCCTGGACTCATGGTCATGCACCCATATCCAGCATTAGCCTCTGGCTTTCTTGGTGAGTTTGGGCAAGTGCTTCCCTCTCAGGACCTCACTTTCTCTATCTCCCTGGAGCTAGCGAGTTCTGAGACCCATGCTCCACACCTTTCCCAACAGCCTTTCAACCTAAAGGGTCTGCAACTTGTTTTCTCCTGCCTTCATATTTATAATAACCCTAAGGGGTAGGCATGACTATCCCATTTGAAGAGGGGGAAAGGGGAGCTTAGAGGTCTAAGGTCACAGACAGTGTCATCCAAAGGCTAAGTGCCTTCACTAGGATTGGACTGCGGGGGTTCTAATCCTCCTCTCCTGACTTGGGCTACTCTTGTCCCACTGTGCCCCTTCCCTGGATAAGAACATGGCAGATAAGGGCTATTGAGGCAGAGCTATAATGCACATGTGTTTAAACAAAAATAAGAAAAGAGCTTGTTTCCTTCTTCTCTGCAAAGCCCTTGGTCCAATATATTCAGTTTCTTTATAGTTTCCAAGAATGGATGCCCAGTCAACGGAAACTGGTCCTGCCTTTTCACGTTTACCTTAGGTGTGACATATCTGTGGTATGCATCTCTGAACAAAGCTTTTCCTTTCCCTATGAACTGGTGAAAGGTTTAAGCCTGCAGTCAGTGCTTTCCTTCCCTAGTACACAGAGGAGAGACCTTGAAGTCCTACCCCAGGCCTCTGCTCAGACTAGTTTGTCCCCAAATGTTCTGTATGTTCCTGTGCCCACAGTTATCCCCAAGACAGGGAGCTCAGAGCAGTGCCGATGTTTCTGTAATATGCCTCTTGGGCTCTGTCAGTCCCTGGGGGCATTGTGCTTTCTATCTGAGGGACACACATCATAACCTGAACCTTAGTTCCATCCTAGCCTAGGAGAGCTCCAGATTGGGCCTAGGTCCATTATCCCTTAATGTGTGCATGAGTACGGGGTTTAAGTGGGGTAGGTGGGGGGTGAGGGGATCCCTCACTGTGCCGTTCTGTGGTGAGTGGTTAATTACTCCATGAATGTATAGCCCTTCTTGAGGACAATTCATTGTGAGATAAATGAATGTGCAAGAAAGGGCTTCCACCTTAGAAGATGGACTTTGGTCTAGTCCAACCATTGCACGATTGTGAGGAAACTATGTTACTCCTCTGTTTGTTCACCTGTAAAAATCGGGCAGGCAGTATACTAACCACCTCATGAAGACTTAAGAATAGTCTAATAAACCACTGATCTAGTGGGTGTGAAGTGGCTATGCAACTCCTAGACCTGATTACAAAGTGCAGCCTTCCCCTTGGTGCCCTTGCATGGTGGCTTGAACTTCTTGTCACTTGACTCAATGACAAGTGATTCTCCCAACCCAGGATTACCCTTATCTTCAGGCGCCAAGCATGGGCTCAATGCCCTATCATTGCTGCACCTCAGTGGTTCAATGGGCTGCCTTGGAGCTCATCTCTTTTGCTTTAGGTTCTTGATCTTTCTTGTTTCTTACAAAACTCTAAAGCTAGCTAAATGACATTTACCCACTTGTTTTCACATTAAACACATACTCTGACACCATTGTCAATCCTCCAGGGTCCTAACATGCCTGTTTGCAAGCCTTTCTCCTATTTCTGAATGTTAAATATCTCCTGGCCCATCTTTTCTCTCCCCTCCACTCCCCTCCTTGCTCTTTCCTTTCATTTAGAGATTTTTGCTCCCTCTATGCAATGATTTCTTTTCATTTTTTTCTCTTACATTCTTTCCTATTTCTGTTTCTAAAATAATTATTATTGGGGCACCTGGGTGGCTTAGTCGGTTAAGCGTCCGACTTTCGCTTAGGTCATGATCTCGCGGTTCGTGGGTTCGAGCCCCATGTCGGGCTCTGTGCTGACTGCCAGCTCAGAGCCTGGAGCCTATTTCAGAGTCTGTCACTCCCTCTCTCTCTGACCCTCCCCTGCTCGCGCTGTGTCTCTCTCTCTCTCCTAAGAAATGAATAAAACATTTAAAAAAATAAAATAATTATTATGATCATCTTTCTTCTAATTCTTTTCTTGTTAGAGGAAAAGAGACAAAATATTTTTTCTTGTACATTTGATAGCTGGGTGTTTTTCATACCATCTTTCTGAACTTCTATTCTTCATGAGTTGTACACAGGATTTCCATATTTCCATACAGTTTTAAAGGTGCATTTCTAATTGCCTTGTACTCTCCATGGTAACTAAATACCACAGACTGGAAACTGGAAATTTATGAATGGTACTGGCTTGGGCTA
>NW_027531278.1:901055-903657 GCF_008692635.1 Crocuta crocuta | reverse complement strand
ATGTATGGGTTGATTTTTCTCCTGTTTTATTTTTTAAATAGTTAAAGTAACAAATGCTTATTATAGAGCACTTGAAAAACAGAGAAGCATAAAACCAAAAACATCTGTAGTTTCGCCTCTCAAAAGTAACCACAGTTATTAATACTTTGTATTTCCCCTGTGGGTCACTATTTAAAAAATTCTGTGACAAATCCACAAGACTGTAAACTCAGTGCTGTAGAAATCATGTCTTATTCATCTAGAATACTTCATGGTACAAAAAAGGAAGTCCATAAAAGTCTCTTGAATAGTAAAGCTTATTGTTTTACATCTGGGTTTGTAGCTCGTGGTGACTGCTCTTGGTATCATGATTAGTGCCATGTGGGACTAATCAAGGCTCTCTGGTAAAGATGGTCTCAGAGAGGCCACCTTATCCTCTGTTCAGTAGGCTGGGAGAGCATAAGGGCAGCCCCCTCATTGTGCTCCTCTTTTCACAGTTCTCGTCAGTGAAGAGCAGTGAGGGGCGGGGGGAATATTGAGTTCAATTTTGGATATGTTGACTCTAAGAAGTCTATGGTACATCCAAGCAGAGATTCCAGTAGGTAATGGAATCTATGAGCCTGGATCCCAAGATGGAGATTCAGTGCATAGATAGGGTCGTTGATGCCATGGGATCATCAGGTCTCCCATAATCAGGGAAAAAAGAGTCAACAGCACCCTGGGAGACAGGTATTTAGAAAGAAGTATAAGGACTTATAAAGGAGACTAATAAGAAGTTGGAGGAAAACCAGGAACATAGTTTTATGAAGACAAAGGAGGAAAGAGTTGTCTCATGAATAAGGAAGTGGTCAAGAATATTAAATGCCACAAAATTTAAGGCCTTCAATATGTTCATTTGATTTTTTTAGTTGGGAACTATAAATGAGAGTAATGTTAGCAGAATAATAAAGAAGAGCCTTATTACAATGGGTTAGAAAGTAAATGATGGCAACACACAATTAGAAAATATAATTTAAAAATATGCCATTTACAATAGCAACAGAAATTTTAAGGTGCCTAGACATAAGTCTATGAGAATGTTTGAAGACAGTTATAGATAAAATTATACAACATTGTTTAAATAACCATAAAAGATGACCTAAGTAATGGGAAGATACACTATGCTCATGAATGCAAGTATTAATATCATAAAGATGATAATTTTCCAGATTTACTTTATATATTCAATGCATTTTCAATTGCTTGTGGTAGTGAGGAACTAAGTTTTAAAATTCATACAGAAGAGCAAAGGGACAAAAATAAACAACAAAATGTTGAAGAAAAAAATAAGGTGGGAGATTTTCCCTACCAAATATCAAGGCATATTATTAAGTTATATGGCAATGTGATATTACACAGAGATAGACAAAGAGAACAGTGAAACAGTATAATGAGTTCATACACTGATCCACACACATATGAAAACTTGATACACAATAGAGCTAGCACTACAAGTCATTAAGGAAANAAAATTGGTTATGTACATAAAAACAAATACAAGTATAAATGTATACATCTCTACCTCAAGCCAAGTACAAAAATAAATCCTGGTGGGCTAGAGTTATAAATGTAAAAAGTAAATTTTAATCTTTTATGAGAAAATATAGGGGAATATTATGAGTGGCCTCATATTAAAGAAGGAATTCTCAATCACATCACAAAAACACAAACCATAAAGGTTTCAGCATTGATACTTTTTTACCATGTTAAAAATATGATAAAATATCTACTCAACAAAAGGCATCATAAACAGAATGAAAAGAGGGGCGCCTGGGTGGCTTAGTCGGTTAAGCGTCCGACTTTTGCTTAGGTCATGATCTCGCGATTCGTGGGTTCGAGCCCCGCGTCGGGCTCTGTGCTGACTGCCAGCTCAGAGCCTGGAGCCTGTTTCAGTCTGTGACTCCCTCTCTCTCTGACCCTCCCCTGCTCACGCTGTCTCTCTCTCTCTCTCCTAGAAATAAATAAAACATTAAAAAAAAAACAGAATGAAAAGAAAAGCCACAAATAGGAAGAATATGCGTATAATGCATATAACTTGTAAATATTTATATTCAGAATTAATCAAGAACTCATAATATCAATAACAAATTGATAAATAACTAAAAAGGAGATGTTAATATTAACAGGCATTTACCAATAGTAGAAACCTAATGGCTACTGAGCTTATAAAAATATGTTCAACCTTACGAGTAATCAGAGAAATGCAAAGTAAAATAACAATAAAAGACCATTTCACACTTGTATCATGGACACAAACTTAAAAGTCTTGTAATACTAAGTATCTCAAGGAGGTAGAGGAAAAGAAAATCTCATGAACAGAGCTGATCAGAGCAGAAATTGGTACCACCAAGGAAAGCAGTGTGGCAATAGCTGGTGAAGCTGAAAACAAACACATTGTAATTCCAGGTCTAGGAAAGAAATATCCTAGAAAATCACTTTCCCACAGAGCACAAGGAGACTTTGCACATGAATTTTCATTGCAATCTTTTCTGCTATGGCAAAATATTGGTAACAAGAAACAGAGTAATAGATTAATACACTGAAGCATATTCATAAAGCAATAAAAATGAATGGAAAATAGGCT
>NW_027531278.1:900708-900909 GCF_008692635.1 Crocuta crocuta | reverse complement strand
TAAAGGCTAGAGTGTATTGTCATTTACATAAAGTTTAAAAGCATACAACAAAATATTATATATAGAATATATAACTATACACATCTAATAATAGAGAAATATAATATAATACATTAGATATAATAAAATAAGTATAATAGTTATAATAATGTAATGTATAACATATTATACACATTTAATGTTGTAGTAAAATGAGAAAAC
>NW_027531278.1:888523-900660 GCF_008692635.1 Crocuta crocuta | reverse complement strand
ATGGCAATAGTGAAAAATAACTAGATCTTAATTAGTCCCACCACAAAAAGGAAATTATAAATATGATTGTGTGACATCATATAGACACTAACTATGGCTACATTTCATTTCTACCATGAAAGATTGTGGTTAAGTCTTGGGATAGGGAAGAATTAGAGTGAGGAGGGGATTCCCAGTGTTTAAACTGGATCTTCAATATTTTGTGTCTTAAAGAAGGATCTGAAGCAAATATGTTAAAATTGTAGGATCTGAAAAAGTCAAGTGGTGGGTACATGGATATCTTCAGTGTATTTCTCCCTATTTTTCTCCATACCGAAAGTATTTTATAAGTTTTAAAAACTTAGGAAAGTCGAGGCGCACTTGGGTGCCTCATTTGGTTAAGCGTATGACCCTTGATTTTGGCTCAGGTCACAATTTCACAACTTGTGAGTTGGAGCCCTGCGTTGGCCTCTGTGCTGACAGTGAGGAACCTGCTTGGGATTCTCTCTCTCTCTCTCTCTCTCTCTCTGTCTGTCTGTCCCTCCCTTGCTCATTCACTCTCTCTCTCCCATTCTCTCAAAATAAATNGTAAGTAGGATTTTAAAATAGAAGAATTTACACTTAATTATATAAGAAATGGGAGGTCTTGGAAGGTTTCTAAGGTGCTAAGGTGAGAGTTCTTCTTCAGAAAGACTCTCATAAGAAGAGGCTACTGCAATGGTCTAGATATGATATGATAAAGACCTGAGCATGAGCAGAGCCATTGAGATTGCAGAAGAGAGTATGATGAATTTGGGAGACAGTGTAGAGATATAAGAAATGGGATTTGGCTTCCAAATCAGACCTAAGAGAGCCTGCCAAAACTTTGTACATCTTGAAAACCTTAGCAGAGAGTGAGGGAGAAAACATTGTCATAAATTATGGAACCAAGCCCTGTGTCTGGTAGTTGAAGTAATAAAAAGGAATATTTATTGAATAGCTCAGTTTTAGTCTGGCAATTTATTATACAGAAGCAGGAAGAATAAAAACACATGTTTCTTCCACTGCACAGGTAAGAGGCCCTGCAAACAGCCTAAGAATACAGTGAGCTACCCATCTTCTCCTGAGTAAGTTTCCAAGCTAAGCACACCCAGAAATCACTTTCATGTGAGGAGGAACACCTGAAAGAAGACATCAGACAAAATAACTGGTTCTTCTTGCTACTTACCTACCCAGGGAATGACATTGGTTATAATTTGTCTTTTCAGATGCTTTAGGTTTCAGTATTTCATAATTACTAGGTTTCTGTACTAGTCCAAACTAGCATCAGCCTAGAAGAGAGTGCAGCTGCTTTCTAGGGCCAGTGCTGCATGACACGATTTGTAAGCATTCTTGCACAATTTTGTGATGGGCTAGGGTTTTGTGAATACTTTTGTGACCAAGCATCAGATTAGCTTCTTTGAAGTGGCCTGTCTTTGTTTGCCAGGTTGTGGGGGCTGATTCCTGTTTTTACACCACCACCACCACCACTGTCTTGATGGAGGTGCCAAGGCCTAGAGATATGCTATGGTTTCTCCTAGGTCACAGAGTGAGTTAATGGCTATACCAGTACTGGAAACTGGATATCCCAACTCCCATCCAATCCTCAGTTCACCAAGCACATTATCTCCCCTTTATGTCCTTCATCATAACTCTTCAAGGGAGGACAACAAAGTATTCCAATGATAGGGCATGACTTATCTAATACCAAGTCATAAATTAAACAATGATAGGAAGTAATGGCAAGGCAACAGGAGCCCTGTAGTCAGGCAGTTCTCCTGGTGGTGGAGACAGGCAGGTTTGGGACACAAAGGAGGTCTAGAAATAACATTGTCTCCCTTGGGAAGGATCTTCAAGGAATGTCTGAAACTGATTCAAACACAATTAAAATTTCAAGTGGCTTTTTCTGTTCCTTTCATCATTCCTTCCTTCTTCTGGCCATTCAGTGATGATTTGGTAGGCACCTACAGGAAATAAGTTTTGTATGACTTGGAATATGCCGTCCTTGGAAGATCTAAATTTGAATCACTTCTTTCATAACACCTATTAACAAATGGCAATTATTTTATGTTATTTGACTGGTTATTTGATTTTGTCCAACCCCTCATTGCTACCCTCACCCCACCTTCATAGCTGTCCTGCATTATATACACCCTTGGCTGTAAGCTTCATAAAGACAGGTACTATTATCTATCTGTCTTGTCTGCCACTGTAGTCTCAGAACATAGGGCAGGTCTGGCACATGACAAGTGTTCATTATATGATGTAACTAAATGATAGAAATGAATCCCAAAATTATATTTTTTAAATGTTTTATCTTAAAGTAAAGACTTACTAGTGTCCAGTGTGAACCAAGAGAAGTCACATAAGGACCCCTGAGATTTAAGCTTTCTGACTAAGTACCTGTGCTGAAACCAAATGGGTTCTGCGATAACTGAATGAATCTATTTTACAGATGCATTTTATTTTTTAATGTTTATTTATTTATTTTGAGAGACAGAGAGAGAGATAGAGAGAACGAGGAGAGGGGCAGAGGGAGAGAGAGAGAGAATCCAAAGTAGGCTCTGCACTGTCAGTCCAGGGCCTGACACAGGGCTCGATCACACAAACCATGAGATCATGACCTGAACCAAAACCAAGAGTTGTATGCTTAACCAACTGAGTCACCCAGGTGCCCCAAATGCATTTTATAGAAAACCTTAGCTTTTATTTTCTGTTAGTAGTAACCATCTTATAGAAGGTTCAAAATGTTAGGCAAAACATTGGAGAAAAACACGGTGATGGGCTGAGATGGACAGAAAAAACCGAAAGAGGTGTCTGTAAGAAAGAAAAAGAACAAAAACCTCTTAGGAACAAGTTAGGAGATAAGGGGATAAAACTCAACATTCCACAGCATGATGGTGATATAAACTTGAGACCCTGAGACCCACAAGTGGAGCCCTTGGGTCTTTGAGCACCAGATCTAAGAGAGAGTTTTCTTCAAGGTGACTTATCTGTAATCAATGGGATACTGCTTAGATTCTCTGGGCCAGTTTCACCAGATCACATTCCAGACACCTCCATGTGAGCTGGGAAACAGTGGAAAGCAAGGGTGAAGGCTTAGTAATGTGGCTAACAAACAACAAGAGTAACAACACATAAACACACATACCCATACCGACACCCCAGACTCTCCTGGAACACCCAAGGTAAGAGAAGATTGAGAGGCAGTTACTTAGTTTTATGGTGGTTAAACTCATCAGCCAACTTATTCAATCATGCATGCATTCATTAACTCCAAACTATATACTGAGCGTTGGAGATGCAGATATAAATTAAATTCACTTATTAGCTCTCTCCATAGATGGGACATGGGGAAACTTTACAGAAAGAAGCAAACTAATATGATATGATAGAGATTTTAGACAGTGGGAGAAAACAATCATTTATACAGAGAAGGTGATATCTGATCAAGACCTTGAAAGATGAACAGGAGGTAAGCAGGAAGGGTGTAAAGGGCCACTGTAATCACAGGCACCAGCATGAGCAAAGACACAGAAGCATGAAAGTAACATGACAATGCATTCAGACAAAGGTAGTGGCCAGCACAATCAAAACTTGGTGTTTGTAAGTGAGAGCAATGGGAAGTAAAACTAGAACGTTTGGGCGAGAGAAATCAAATTTGGAAGACCTTTGAATAGAAGGCTAAAAACTTTGGAATTTATTCTGGAGGAAAATGGGGGAGCTATCAAAGCTTTAAAGTATCAATATTCTAAGAATAGCCTGGTCTGGTGTTATGTAATTGATGATAATTGGCGGATAGTTGATATGTGGAAGAGTATGGAGATGGAAGCACTGCAGCAATCCAAAAGAGAGGTAATGAGGCTAGGATTAAGTGCTAAGGAGGATGGAGAGAAGAGGCAAGTCCAGGCAGTATTTAGAAGGTAACCCTAGAAGAATTTGGTGAAAGGTTAGATATAGAGAATGAGAAAACCTTGGACTTAGGGTTCTGGTTTGGCACGTTGGATGTTGTCTAATCTTGTTTGGATTTCAAGTACCTGCTTCAGTGCTAAGCACTGACTAGGGCCTTACTAAATATTTGTCTAATGGATGAATGAGTTAATACATAATGGTGGCCTTTGCTAGAACAATCTGAGAATGGAAGAGATGAAAGTCAGAGTGCATGAATGAAGACAGTATGAGGAGGTGAAGAAGTGAAGCTCACTCCTGTTGCCTCAACCCTGACTTTGTATTGCCCTGTGATTTCTATAAGAAACCTTACAAAGGACTGATTTTTTCCATTTGAGGCAGATTTGCAGTTCAGCTTTGCTTCCTCCTCTTCTCTGCAATATGCTTGGCCCTATTGTCCACTTCAGCTGCTGATACACTTACACATTTCTGAAGTTCAGGATTTGAGATCATTTTCCCCAATAGTCCAATTCTTCTGCATATTTTTTCAGTGGACGTAAAATTGACATAAAACATTGTATTCATTTCAGGCATACAACATTCAAACATTCAATATTTTTACCTATTGGGAAATGATCACCACAGTAAGTCTAGTTAAGTTCTGTCAACTTACACAGATACAAAAAATCTTTGTCTTGTGATGAGAACTTTTAAGATCTACTTTCTTAGCAACTTTCAAATATGCAACATAGTATTATTAACTATAGCCACTATGCTGTACTTTATATCCCCGGGACTTACTTGTTTTATGACTGGAAGTTTGTACCTTTTTACCACCTTCACCTATTTCACCCACTGCCACCACTATGCTCCCTCCCCATCCACCCAACCATCAGTGCTTTTTTTTTAATCATTTTAATTCCCTTCAATAAGCTCTTTCTTTACACTGAGGGCTTATACCCTTTCTATTGTATAGACTTCATCTATTGGCTTCAAAACCTCTGAGAGAGCAAAAGTTGAGGTATCTTTCTGGTGTCCTTTTTTTGGGGGAAGTCTTATTTCTTCTATTAGACAACTTCAGATTGTAACTAGTAATTGAGTCTGCAAGATATTTCACAGAGTATTTCTGCTTTGTCCTGGTGCTGATTCTATGGAACTACTTTCAGGTTCACCAATTCCCAACTCTGTTTTTCTATTTCAATTCCCTTTCCCATTTTATTGTATAATCTTTCATGGTTTTCCATTTTTATGTCCTCATTCTTCTCCACTCTGTCAAGTTTCCCACCACATCTTTATGGAAAGTTTCTGTCAGTCCTTGACTAGATAAGCCCCACTCAGCCATAGAACTGAAGGTTGGATCCTATTCACTCCCTGAACCAGAGAGCCAAGCCAGGTAACAGGGATAGGAGCATTAACCATCTACCCATCCTACACTCTGCAGTAAGTGGCCTCTGAAACTAGTCTTATTGACCCATTCACTAGGCCCCTCAGGTACTACTCTCAACAGCACAACTACTGTTTGAGATCTTGATTCCATAGTAAAAATCAACATCTTACACAACCATAGTCCTACATCATTACTTTTACCTACCTTTTGAAACAGTCTCTTTGGAGTACTCAAAATCATAAGGCAGGGAAGACTGTGCTCACAAGTATGTGAAAGCCATGAAATATACAAAAAAAAATCTCTTCCTCTAAGTCTGAATTTTAACTTCTTTAAAAATATGAAAAATAGAACAATTTTCCTAATGATGGCAGTTTTTACACTTAACCAAACTTCATGAAGACTGATAAAATTATAGAATGTTAAATATTATTTTACTATACCCATTTGCTTAGTCGAATTCACCTAGACTGGCCTGTGAATCTTCAGGGCCACAGTCTGCCATAACCATCATTTCCAAGTTCCCAGAAAGTGTCCATATTTGACAGGACATTGATATTGCCCAGGATTTGGTGTGGGTGTNCTGTATGTATATTTATTCCCAGAAAAGGCTATTCCAGACCCAGGGCTGGTTTTGATAACTAACAGATCTGAGTTTTTCATGGCAAGCAGGGTGTGTGTATGTGTGGGTGTGGGTGTGGTGGGGGTGGGGAAGAAGAGGTCCTGGTAGTGGTAGTAGTGATATTTTTGTATTAATTCAATGGATTAATAGCTACAGCATAAGAGCACCTTTGGTTTTAGCACTTTTTTTCCCTTTAAACAGAAACATAGATGTATCTTTCTTTTTTTTTTTTTAATAGTTTATTTATTTTTGAGACAGAGAGAGACAGAGCATGAGTGGGGGAGGGGCAGAAAGAGAGGGAGACACAGAATCCGAAACTGGCTCCAGGCTCTGAGCCCTGATGCGGCGCTCGAACCCAGGAACCATGAGATCTGACCTGAGCCGAAGTCGGATGCTTAACCGACTGAGCCACCCAGGTGCCCCGATGTATCTTTGTTTTTACCTTTCTCTTCCACTGAAGTATTTTCACACATTTAGCATCTGGATGCAAATAAGTGACACAAGGTACCATAAAAGCGTGAGAGAGAGAGAGAGGGAGAGAGAGACTGGACTGGGAGTGGGGATGCCAAGGTTCTCTAACTAGAGAATCTCCTCTGCTAACTTTCTGTGAGACTTTGGGCAAGTCACTTCATCTCTCTACACGTCAGTTTCCATGTGTGTAAAATTAGGGTGTTAGACTAAATAATTCTTAAGAGTTCTTCCAGATAAAAATTATATAAATCAGTGGAATATACAACCTGGTTCCTTTTTCAAAGATGGTATTATTTAAGTTTGGGGTGACCTACTTTTGAGAGCACATGCAATAATAAAATCTCTAAATCCAAGATGTCTTCAGAAATATTGTGTTGATGAAACCCAATTCTTTTAAAAAAAATTCTGCCTCTATGAGCTGAACTGAGAATCTTAGTGTTTAATTTTATTCCATTTTCCCACCTTTATTTTCATTCCCCCTGGAGTTGTCTGACAGAATGAGATCCTGAGCTACCTCGTTCCAAAGAACACCCACTGACTAGGTGCATTTTCCTCATAATTCATCTATTACTGATTTAATAGAAAAGGAAACTGAGGCCCAGAAAGGGAAAGGACATGTGTAGCATAATCATGACAACAAGTGCTTTTGCTTTCTTTCCTCAACACAGATGATGATTACAGAGTGGAGGAAGGACACTCTGGAGTAAATATGGCTTTGGCCTTGCCTCCCCCAGATGCAGTCTCTGGCAGAGCAGAGGGGTGTAAGCAAACGTTGACAGCTCTGAATGTTTAGGTGGAATTATCACTGGAAACTCTCCCTTCACAGGACAGAGAGGGAGAGAAAGTCAGAGCTACAGATAAACAAAAGCTTGGCAAAGAGCTCTATTGCATAAATAAAAATACTGAAGAGACACTAGAATACCAAGAGTATCCCTTCCTCCTCATAGCTGAGGTTATCCTGTGATATATTACACCTTCAAATCCAGAGGATAAATCTAACATTCCAAAAGTCTGCCTCATTCATTCAGTGTTCAACAAATGCTTACTGCACACTCAGTGTTTTGGGTGCTGTGCCAGGTACTATGGATGGGACAGAGGTACAAATAAATATGTACAGTGCAAGTAGGCAAGCAGCAAAAGTTATGTACGAACCAAAGTGCCTATGGGAGTACAAAGGAGACTACAGCACCATGAGCCAAGTAAAGCTCCACAGACTAGATAATATTTGACCTGGGTCTTAGATGGGCACTCACTCACTAGAGAAAGCAGGGACTGATAATAAGTGCATTGTAGATACTATCTCATTTATTCTTATGCAATAGGTGTCGGAATCTCCAGGTAAAAGATAAGAAAAGTGGAATTCATAGAAATTAGGTAACTTAACACAGCTAGTTCAAGTAGAAGGCAGAGCTAGGATTTGAACCTAGTTATATCTTCTTCCAAGGCCTGCTATTTTAACTGGGCTATATTGGGAATTTGGTCAGAAGATCCAAAAGCACAGAGGACTAAAAGAACCAGGATGATTTGTTCCAGAAATAAGAAGTCTCCCAGTGGTGGGGGGTGGGGAGACAAGGCTGGACTTGGTTCTATAGTTAGTGTGAAAGCAATGCATGTTTATAAAGAGGTGGTGATATGCTCAGATTGTGGGAGGGTTTTTTTGTTTTTTGTTTTTTGTTTTTAGCAACACCTTTCTGGATGCAACATGGAGAATAGCTTATAAGGGTGTGAGAAGAAAGTAAAGGTCAAGGCAAGATAGAATGCTTTGGACTAAAGGTAGTAGTGGTAGAGAAATAGAGAAATTAACAGAGAGGGTACTCAGAATCAATAAGAGTTGATTATATGTGGCTGTGGGAAAAAGAGGAGTCTAGGATGACTTCAGGTTTCTGGCTTGCGTGATTAGCAGAAGATGTAGTTAATCTAAATCAGAAAGTCAAAAAGGATTTAGGGGAAGTCATGCTGAATATGAAGGACATTTGGATAAAGACTACCAGTTGGCACTTGAGGATACAAGTTCAGTTAGTAACTGAAGCCACAAAAATGATTGAACTTGCCCTGTAGAATCTACAGTCTGGATAAAGAAGAGAGTTCAGGGCAGAAGAACCCTGCAAAACACTTACATTTAAGAAGAGCAGAGGAAAAGGAGTCTGCAAAGCAGACATTTACCATGAGACTTCTTCCATCACTTGCCTCCACATCCTATGGCAGGAGCATGGCATATGTTCTGAGGTCAACAGCAGAGACCCACTGAGTGCTAAGGCAAGCCACAGATGAGTACTTAACATAAGTTCAGGAACTTCTAATATTGTTTCCAATGTTGACCCACCAGGGAAAGTTTGATTAAAACTTTGATTAAACATTTGATTGAAAATTTTCATCCCTTCTGTTGACTCAAATGGTCTTGTTGGCTCTCCCAAATATTGTCTCTGTACAACTCCAAGATTCTATCTTAGCAAACTGGAAAACAAAAAGTGACTTCATCTAATAGATCTGAAAATTCATTTGCCTTCATCGGCTTTCTACATTTTAAAAGTCAATATAAATTTCTCCTTAAAAAATTACCAGTTAAATTTGGAACATTAATTAAACATAAATACATTGACTGTTCACCATGTAGCATCCTCCCCTTATTCTAAGAACAAACCTCTTCTCTTCAGAAAAAAAATAAAATGAATACAATGTAAAGGTTAAGCAAGTCAAAAGAATCAATGTTGGAGTTGCACTCACATATTGCCGGAGGGGATGGATTTGGGGTTTATTTGTCATTCTTTCAGACAACTAGCTCTGTTGCAAGACAAATCGATGTTGAACCACACTTAGTCATCATTGATCAATTGTTCCATGATCAATTTAGGTTTGTTCTCCTGAGAGTTCTTAAATAAGTTTAGCTAAAAAGGAACTTGCTGCCTGCCTGTATTAGCTTTTGCAGAACAATCTTTGTCCTTCTCTCTGTGACATGGTGTTGATATATGACAATAACCAGACACTTGCTTATTTTGAAATCAGAAACCCTAGAGAGTAGCTTTTAATTTCCACACCTTTGTTATGATAAACTCATTTCAACAGAAACTTTCTTGGCCCTGTCAAACTTTTCATCACCTCCAGGAGAAAACTTTCTTTCCTTCGAGCCCACTGAAGGGGGGGGAGGGGTAGGAGCAACACATCACAGACCTAGAGCACCAGGTGCTCGTCACCAATTCCACTTTTCTAGATCTTGAATGATGTTGGATCAATTTCTGGGCCTATCAGCCTATGTTGTGTCAATGAGGCCAAGGTTAAGCATGGCTCTTATCTCCATGGGGGTTCCTTGTATGTGAGCTAAAGACCATCTCCCTCCCTCAGTCTTGTGTGTGTGCATGTATGTGTGTGTGTGTGTTGCAAGAGAAAAGGAGAAAAGACAGATGAATCACACCAAGTTTAGTCCCTGCTTTACAAAAGATCATCTCGCTGCCTCCCTACTCCCCCTTTGCCTCTGTACCTTAGCTGGAGTCCTATTCAGCTGTGGTGGAAATAACTTGATCCTCTCTTAAAGCATGTAGGTTTGGCAGGACAGCAAAGAAGAGCACACAGGGAGTGGATGGAAGGCTGAGTTGACCTGTCCACTTGTTAGTTCCACTTTCAAGGTAGTGTAAAGGTCTCCTTTTCCTTCTACTCCCTGACAGGAACCTCCTGTTCCCATTCTAGAACTTCCAATGGTGTTCCAGGGGTGAGTACTTGCTCCAGTGAGGTTTCTGATGGATTAGTCCGGCAATAACTTAATACAGTATTTCCATGGACAAATGTCTTCAGAGTACCAAATACGGGGTGTACAAATAAGCTTTGGGCGCACAGCTTATTTATTAGTAAATTGGTAATAAGTTAATGTTATTAAGACCGTTTTAATTAGGAAAAATACTCTAATTTTTCTCACCTATCTTTTTAAGCTATGAGCAATTAAAAAGCAGGGCATTCATTACCTCAGAATGTGATAAGGGGAAAAATGTATATAAGTGGGCTTTGACTATACGTATGACATAAAAACAATGCTAGACACATGTAGAGTACTTCTTGAGTCTCAGACTCTATTGTAGGTGTTTATGTATGTTAACTTATTTAGTCTTTGTAAAAACCTCATAAGGAAGATACTATTATATCCCAATTTTACAGATTAATTAACGTGGCACATAGAGGCTAAGCAGCTTGCTAAAAATTATGGCTACTGGGTGACCAAGCTGGAATTCAAATCCAGTGTGCCTGGTTCCAACTTGGCATTACTATGTTTCAATTTTCTGTCCCAAAGTCTCTGCTCATACTGCTGCTTATTCCTCTAATACTTTCCCCCAATTTGTCAGAATTTTTCCCTTCCTTTGAGGCCAAGGGATGTCACCTCCTTCATCATAACTTTCCAGGTCCCCCTCATTGGAATCAGCCTCCATTACTACAGTCCCAGAGTTTTGCAAGCTTCTCTCATGGCACTTTTCACACTTTGCCTTTGATTCCTGCTATTCACAAACTTGTTATCAAGTCTGCTAACCACCTTCCCTCATAGGCCATAGTGACTTTAAAGAGGAGGCTGGATTTTGCTCACCCTTATATACTCTTTAAGAGGCCAGTAGACTGTCTTACATAAAGTAGGTGAATAAGACATAGTCCCTCCCTTCAAACAATTTACAATCACCAACTTAGTACACCATTCCTGTTCAAGAAGAACTGAAGCCTAATGTACACAGAACACAACATTTGCCATTTGAGAGACCAGTTCCATATCTTGGAATCCTCCTAATGGTCTTTTCCTGAGAAGTCTCTGGGACACAGGATAAACTGGTGTGGCTTAGTAATCATAGCAACCTTAGAATACTTGATGAAATGGAACTCAGCTGAGCCTCCTACCTGAACTAGGAATCTCCTCTCCAGAATCCTTGCCATAGGAACTCACCAAAAGCATTGTCTGGAACATGGAAGGTGCTTCTTCTCTCACAAATTTAGTCTGCACCCACGTCTATAAGCTTGTTAGTAGGAAAGTCTTTCTGGGATTGAACTAGAATCTGCCTTTCTCACATCTCTGGGACCTTATTCCTCCTTCTTCCCCTCAAAGTCATACCACAACAAATCTGTATTTTTTCAGTCAATTGTTTTGGCAGGGTGGTCATGATCACCTTTTCAGTGCGTGATGCAAACGACCCAGACAACTGTACTTCATCATCACACTCAGTAGATTGGATTACCCTTTTAGCTATTTGATGGATTACTTAGCAAACAACCCCAAAGAGCAGTAAATGATTGATTCTTGTTTCTATGTATAGATATTGTCAAGGGGAGAACACTGATTTGTTAAATGCCTAAATGATAAGATGACATCTATCTGCTCACAGTGCACCAACTTCTTGCACTCCATGAGTCTTGCCTTCTCCCCTTCATACCTTCATACTCCCCTTCATACCACACAGTGTTCTGGGAGCATATGCTTCTTGGCCCTCTACCTTTCTTTGAGGTTTTAAATGACTTGGCCCAGCCCACACTTTAGGGATATGGGGTAAGAGCTGACCTGGAAGCTCAGCAGGCTCAGTTTTCTACCAAGAAAGCTGTCCTGCTTCCCCAGATCTTCTAGACTTCATACACCTAGGTCTTCCCACCTTGACCCAATGAAAAACAGAGGGACTTATATAGGTCTGGCCTGCTGACCAGCCCTGGGATTCCAGAGGCCTCCCAGGCCCAGTCAGCTCCCAGTGTAACCTGAGATTATAAATGGATCAACAAAATTTACAGAACTTTGGTAATTTTTCTGAATATTGACAAAGT
>NW_027531278.1:880978-888432 GCF_008692635.1 Crocuta crocuta | reverse complement strand
GACTCCACCTCTAAGATTAAAGCTTAGAAAAGAAATATCTAGTTTTAAATTTTGAATCAAAAGTTATAAGCAGTTCATCTGGACAGTTTATAAATGCACTCAACTTGAATTATCCTAACATATGTTCTAATTCCATTGATTCCTTTTTATTTGCTGCTCAATTTTGTTTCTGAGGCCAAAGATGACAGAGATTAATTCAGGAGAATAGGTCTATTGCATAGGAGCTATTGTCCAAGAAAGATTGAAATCAGAGTCAGTTTCAAATTTGACTTTCACTATTAACTGTTTTGACTTGGCAAGTCACCTAGCCTCTCTGAGCCTCAGTTATATCATGTGAAAAATCAGGACAGTAATCTCTGTCCTGTCTACCTCAGTGCTGGACTGAGGATGCTTTGAGACAAAATATGTGAAGATTCTGATTTGTTTTTCTTGAGAAATGTCTGAAATAACACAGGGGCTGCTTTCTGGGTCTGCCAATGAGTTAAGGTTGAGCAATAAGAATGTCTAGGTCCCAGGGCGTCTGGGTGGCTCAGTCGTTTAAGCGTCCAACTTCGGCTCAGGTCATGATCTCACAGTTTGTAGGTTCAAGCCCTGCATCGGGCTCTGTGCTGACAGCTAGCTCAGAGCCTGGAGGCTGTTTCAGATTCTGTGTCTCCCTCTCTCTCTGATCCTCCCCTGCTCATGCTGTCTCTCTCTCTCTCTCTCTCTCAGAGATAAATAAAACATTTAAAATTTTAAAAAAAGAATGTCTAGGTCCCAATTCCCCCAACCCACCTCTGAAGGAAGTACTTAATATGAGATGTGGGGGCGGGAGGCCTCAGAATCTGCAGACCCTCTTTCTTCATGGCCATTTACATAAAGTGTGTGTTTATATCTGTTTCCTGAAATAGTACTTTTATCCTTAAAACTAGACTTGATCTAATGGCCTGTGGCAGGAGTCACTAACTTGTCCTCCAGCCAATATCTGCAGTTCCTATTTTCCATCCTAAGGGGCAGGGGCAGGTAGGAGAAGGCTGCAGAAAGACATATATTTCTATGAGTTTTTGTTTTACTTGTGTGAAGAAACAGAAATGTATTTGATAGAGTTTCTGTTCTGTTTGAACTGTTTTGTTGGGATTCACTAAAGTCTTCCCAACTCGCATCTTCATATTCTCTCATTCTCTACCTTCAGTTGTTTCTTCTATATCTTGTGGTGGATTAACTCATTAGCAGCCTCAGCCTGTCCTCATTCCCTGCCTCCCAGGAGCCTCCTTAAGTTTTCTCCCATTCAAAGCACATTTCATGTGACAATTGCCAAAACTCTCTAAATTTAATGAGACTTCTGGACAATTCCAGAGCATCTCCTCCCTTCAAAGTTTGTGCTGCCTAATAACAACAACTCAAGCATAAATCCTGATGCTTTGACTTTTGTGCTTCTTCTGAAATAATATCACTAATGACTTTTTGTGACTATTGGAGATCTTTGAATAGACATTGAATTAAAACTCTGGCAAAAAATATCCATGAGTCATGTAAAAAAGCCCAAAAGTAAATGTTCATTTTGCATACAAGAACAATTTTATTAATGTTTCTTTGGTTGATACATCTGATATTGTCATAAACAGTTGTGTTAAGGGAAAATTGTTTATAGAATTATATCATATTATATTATATCATATATTTTCCCATTTTCTAACACTACAAAAAAAATAAATAAGTGATCCTGATGGGAAAGAAACAATTTATTCTCAAAAGCACATTTTAAAATACAACACAATTTTTTAAAGATTATGTATTCAATAGGTTTGCTAACTTTATTAGCAATAAATTCTATAATAACACTGGAAAAAATGTGCTAAATATTATGACCTCATTCTGTGAATCACTGATGAGTATTTGGGATGGACTTCCTTCTTCAAACAGGCCCCCAAGTGAGCTATTCAGAATGTTTTCTGGTTCATCTGGGAAATCTCCCAGGGATTCTAAAGTGTTAAACAAGATGGTTTTAAGAAGGAATTAGAAACAAAATTTCAACCAGAAGTGTTTTTAGAGTGGATGAGACTTGGGTCCCAAATTGACACCTTAAATTAGAATTTTCAATCACAATATTAAATGAATGCTTGAATACACTTTATAACAAGAATACCTGCATTGAGGAAGGTGGATAGAAAGCAGGTCACGTCTTGGGTAGCAAAAGTAATTATCAACAGACTCACAGTCCTATTACCTTACGACAAAACTAGATGAAAATCTCCAAAGGATGGATCAATGATTCTGGGAGATTCATCAATTACTTCTCAGTCTTCCCATTGGTGAAAAGTGGCTTTCTTAGCTTAATGTCAGAGGGGACATCTTTGATGCAATCAGCATAGAATGTTGGCATTGGAAAGGCCTCCAAAACCAGACAGCATGTCATGAGCATCTACAATGAGCCAAGACTGTGCTAAGGTCTGGAAAAGTTAAAGATCCTTGAGGCATAGGTCTGTCCTGAAGAATATCTCTATCTAGCTTGACTTTCTGATTGTATACATGGAAAACTTGTCCACAGACTACAAAAGATTTGTCCAAGGTCATCCACTACTCAGAAGCTAGAGCTTCAGTTGAAACAGGATTCAGGTACTCTTTCTTCCTCATCATGTTGTTGCCTTATAACACTCTTACGTTATTTATTCTGGGATTTGTGTTTGTTTCAGAATAAAAATAACTAAAACATCAAAAAAAGTTTGGAACCACTCTTTAGCCTTAGCCTCACATTGGGCTGCAACATCACTGGGGAAAAGGAAGACTCTCTGTCTACATCTCCCATCACTCTTTTGGAAGCCATGGGTTCAGGGAACAGAGCAACAGTCCAAAAGCAACAGAAGAAAGGGGAGAACACTGATTCTTTTACGGTCCCATTATTATTTCTTGCCAACCCTTATGAAAATAAGGAATTTGAGGAGAAGCTCAAGATTTTTTCTTGAAAAAAAGCATTAAATGTGCTCAAATAGCTTCATCACTAGGATCTCTGAAGAGCAGAGAGGGAGTCCTCCCATCCAGCCTTCTCCTCAGAGGGACCCAAAATGGTGAAAGACATGGAGAAAGGCACAAGGAGCTGTTGGGGAGATGCCAGACAGAACCAACACTGGGGAGGAGATAAACCCAAAATGTCAACAAATTCATCACCAGATAGTAACACACAAGGAAAGAGTGGGGAGAGGTGAAGGAATTGTTTGCTGTAGGGCAAAAGAATGACAGACATCAATCATTTCCACCTCACAACATGGGAGAATACGATGAGATGCATTTAGGAGGAGTCGTAAAAATGAAACCTGTTTGAAGATCTAGGGGCTTCATTTTGCCCTCTCCAGTTGGATGTGTCTGCCTTCTGCTTAGGAAGTCTCTTAACTCTGCAAAGCTAAGAGCAGCAGAAGTCTTCATGTATGAAGGCTGCTGACAGCTGGGTCCTACAGTGACTAGCATTTATTGAGTGTTTATCATTTGTTTTACATGCATTATCTCTTATCATCTCCACCTTGATCATTTACAGGAGGGACTTGGGCACCGTGAGGTTTTCTTGCCTTCAAGTCCTATCCTTTTAACTACTGTGCTCTACTAGCACTGACCAAGGGCCTAGGGAGCAAGATGAGGAAGTCCTCAAGTTTTCTTCTTAGTCACTATTTGGTCTGGTTTCCTGGGCTAGGAAAGGAGGCAGGGAGACAGGGAAGAAGCTCTGGGCAGGAATAAAGAGTTACGTTAGGTGTTTCTCCATGGAAAACCCAAAACAGTAGGAAAGACACAAGGGAGGTCAGGACCTTGTTACTTTTTTTAATGCAAATTTATTAATGGTGGAAACCAAGTCACTACATTTAGAAGTGGAACACAACTAAAGTTGAAACATTTCTTCCCAAGTGGTTGCACAGTAAACATAGTTCAGCTTTAGTGAGCATTCCATGTGCCAAATTAAGCAGAGATTAAAGATGCTGATTTGGGCTTGAGCCTTCAAGAAAAATTCCTAGGGGCCCCTGGGTGGCTCAGTTGGTTAAGTGTCTGACTTCAGCTCAGACGGCGAGATCTGCGTGTGAGTTCGAGCTCCGTGTGGGTCAGCACAGAGCCTGAAGCCTGCTTCAGAGTCTGTGCCTCCCTCTCCCCCCGCCACTCATGCTCTGTCTCTCTATTAAAAATAAATAAAACCATTAAAATTTTTAAAAAAGAAAAATTTATATTCAAACTAAGAAAGTGGATTCCTTGTTACAAATGTAGGAGTACATTAGACAGAAGTTTTTTTGAAGTGCTACACTAGAAAAGCACCAAACTTGGAGTCATGGGACTAGGATTCTTATTTAAGTTTTGCTACTCGCTTGTTCTGTGACCTTTGGAAAATTTGTTACCATCTCTGGGCCTTACCTACATCCTCTATAAAGTAAGGTCTATTGACAGTTTCTGGGGGTGTGTTCTGCCTGAACACCCTGGAAGTCAGCTATTCCAAGAGAAATAACCAGAATCACAGAAAAAGAGATAGTGTTGCCTGAGAAGCTGATGAATAAGCTAGTTGAGGAAAAAGAATAATACATGGAGGTTACGACATTGGAGCATGTATCTGAGAGCACATCTGGGGACTGCATTAGTTCAGATCCTCTGGGAAACAGATACTGATGTGGAGTTAGGAGTATAAATCCTATGGAAGATAAAGGGTGGGGGGAGACAGAATGGGTAGAGTCTTCAGAGGGCAATGCAAAGCTGACCTCTAAGAAAGGAATGGGAAAAGGAAGCAGAACTGAGCAGGGGGAACCACAAAGTGCCATGCAGAGATAACAAACTTTTGGCCAACCCAACATAGAGCTCCAGAGCCGAGCCTAGCCCTTCGAAAAGCCCCACATTGAATGAAAATTGGTGCAGCCACTCTGGAGAACACTGTGGAGATTCCTCAAAAAACTAAAAATAGAGCTACCTTATGATCCAGCAATTGCACTACTGGGTATTTGTCCAAAGGATACAAAAATAGCAGATTCAAAGGGGCACATGCACCTCAATGTTTATAGCAGAGCTATACTATGTAGTAGTCAAACTATGTAGAGAGCCCCGATATCCATCAACTTATGGAATGGATAAAAAGAGGTGGTATATATATATACCCATATAATATATATATACATGGATATATATAGATATAGATAGATATAGATATATAGAATATTACTCAGTCATAAAAAAGAAAATTTGCCATTTGCAATGACATGAATGGAGCTAGAATGAATTATGCTAAGCAAAATAAGTCAATCAGAGAAAGGAAAATACTATATGATTTCACTCAGATGTGGAATTTAAGAAACAAAACAGATGAAAATATGGGAAGAGAGAAAAAGGAGGAGGGAGGGAAACAAACCACAAGAGACTTTTAATGATAGAGAACAAGCTGAGGGTTGATTGGGGCAGAGGTGGGTCAGGGATGGGCAAGATGGATGATGGATATTAAAGAAGCCACTTGTTATAATGAGCACTAGGTGTTGTATGTAAGTGATGACTCACTGAAGTCTATTCCTGAAACCAATATTGCACTGTGTGTTAACTAACTAAAATTAAAAGAATAAAAGAAGTCCCACATTAGGCAGAAATGGCCAGGCCTAGTGACCTCAGTGTGCACAGTCACTGCCTGGGAGCTGCCCAGGAAGAACATGGCCTTGGCACACAAGCTATCAGCTCACTGCACACCTTGCAGCTTAAAGACACATTCTTCCTTGAAAGGAGTTCCAGAGGACACAAAGATAGTGGAACTTGCCAAAGAACAGAAAAGACAGAGTGAAGTATCTAGAAGATTTCAGTTACTGAACGCTTTTCCTACAGAACTTCAATTAACCAAGATATTCTTTTAGGTTCAGGTCTTGATCAGTTATAAACTATTAGAATTATATAGATTTAATTCAATAAAAATAAGATTAAGTGAAGTGAACCTGAAAAAAAAATCATAGGCTGTTTGTAATTTGTAATTTTTAATTATTAGATAATTTGTAATCACCATACAAATTATCTAATAATTTGCTGAGTTTGCTTTCCTGCATAGATCTGCCATTAGAGAAAAGCATAATGTACTAGACTTTTAAGACTGCTTGAAACTTTTAATAGCCATTGACTTCAAATCTCTGTCACTCCAAAGCTCTGACAGCATTCCAGCCAAGAGGTAATCCAGCCCCTGATTGATATCCTCACAAATCCTTAAGAACTCACTACTTCCTGAAATAGTCCCCTTAGTTGGAGTCCAAAGACTCTGACTGCTACTGAGATCCTCCTTGCAAGGAGCTGGACTCTATAATCTGGTGCTGATGGAAATAGTTCTTCCAAACTTTGATTTGTAGATCAATGTAGCTTTGATATTCTGCTACTGCACATTTTTCTTTAAGGGGAAAAAAAGACTGAATTTCCCTAATAAAGCTACAAACTGGGTAGCCTTGTTCAAGGAGTCTCCACACAGGTCTTTGAGAGCCCTTTCTGTTTTCAGGTTAGGGTTTCAAAAGATCATTTTGAGTTATCTCAACAACTTGCAGTTTCCTTGGATAAACTTACCAGGAGCCAGGAGAGAATCAACAGAACCAAAATGCTTCCAATGCCTGCTCTGAATAGGCACAGGGAGGAATAAAGCACAATCTCACACCTCAAGTAATTTACCTTAGAAGGCTAAGATATTCCCTGAATAAAATGCAGTGAGTGATTTTAAGGTCTTAATGATGCAGTGGCCTAAGGGTGTGTTCTGAAAGATCTGAGAGACTGTGACTGATGAATTTTCACTGCCTGACTATTAACTAAAGATTCTCCACTATCTTCCCTTAGACATACAACTCCCAGGGCTTTGCTTTTGCCACTCAAATGTCAAATTTTCCACTCAAATTTGAAAAACCCCACTTTGTAGAGATCAGGAAGCAAATATAAAATCAGAGGGTGGTCTTTGGGGACCTGGGAAAGAAGAAACAACACCAAATCATTTCTTTGATAGATGGAAACCTTCACCACTAGGATATGAAATGGGTAAAGTGTCAGTCTCTTCATTAGCAGAGTCTTTTCATCTTATTAATACTCAGGTGTCTTTTACCAAATGCCAAGTCGTTCACAAATAAACACACTGTGGGTATCAGTACAATATGGCTACAGGCATGTCTAAAATGAACTATCAAGNGTTGGATTCCTTTATTTTAAAATCAGCTTCCTTACTGGGGGCCTGTGAAATCATTCAATGAGCACTCAATGATATGATATAAGAAAGGATTAGTCGTATTGATTTAGAATTCTCTGAGAAACCAACTGTTGAAACGCCAAATGAAACACTGGTTTTTCTAAAATATTTTCATCAATTGTAACTTTATATTTCAGGCATTCTTTTATCCTTAAAATGAAAGCAAAGGCAATGAGGTAGGGGAGGGGGATTACCAATAAGCATGATCGGTTCACCTAAAGAGACAGTGATGATATGCAGTAAGTAGAAAGAAATATGGCTTGTGTTTAGG
>NW_027531278.1:879419-880967 GCF_008692635.1 Crocuta crocuta | reverse complement strand
AGCTAGATAATGTTAACTAAGATATTTAAGTTATTTTACTCACTCGATAAAAATGTGTCAGATGTGAAGCTTATATGAGATAATAATTAAGGAAATATTCTGCAAGCTATGGAAGTATTCTTCACATGTGCAGGACTGTCATCACATATTACTGTGGCCCAAGTGAGCCCTAATAGAGCAAACTATTAAGCGCACAGGCTAGGAGGTAAGATTCAGTCCCAGATCTGACCTAGGATGAACTGCTTAACTTCTTTATGCCTCAGTTTCCTTATTTATAAAATATGGATAACACAAGCACTTACATCATAAGATTGTTATGAGGATTATACGAGAAGAAACATATAGGTACTTACTACAGTGTCTGGTACACCCAGTAAAAACTTATCAAATGTTAGGTGTTGTTATTGCTGTTGTTATACTTTGAATTGTGGGTGTGTCTACAAATGGCCTTGGAAGATTTTCTCCCCATTTAATACCTGGGTAACAATAATAGTGCTGGTAGTATCAAAATGCTTCTACTCACAATGTGTTCCATGGCTCACACTAAACCTGTGAGATAACCAGGGCAAGAGTCCATATCCCTGCTTTACAGATGAGAAAACTGAGGTAAAGAGAGTTGAAGGACTTACCCGAGGCCACACATCTAATGCCATGGACTTTGAATTCTGAATCCAGTACTCTTTTCAAAGTAACTTGCTGTCATCTCATCTAAAAGACAAATATACTTTCCTATCAAAGTCTAACTTCTTGCTCACTAACAGAATACAATGCTTTTAAAAGCAAGAAAATAACCCCTATTCTTCCCTGAGGACATCAGATTGGTCACTGATATTATTATAGTAACAAAAATGAATATGATTTATAAACCCCTATACCTGCAAGAGATGCAAATTAAATTTGTAAAAAGATATAATTATATACTAATATCCTTTGCAGAAATAAAGGAAAATGCCAGCAACAAATTCTGAAAAGCATATAGACGAGGAAGGACCTTCTCAGCTAGAAGACATGTAAAACAGCAGGACCCTTCTGGAAAAATATATGGACAAACNATTCATATCTTGTACATGTGCTTACAGAGACATATATAAGAATATTCATAGCAGCACCTTGAAAATAAGGGAGGACACCCTCTTTTATATGACTTAATAAAGCCTATTTTTAATAGCCATGGAAAATACACTTCAATCAAAGTTCATATATATGAAACTGCACCAACTTGCAAAATCTCATGTACAATGGAAAGGAAGAGTAGTGCTAAGAGAAATGAGAGGTTCACAATTTAACTCTCAAAGGTGTAAGACATAAATAAAAAGTTATAAAATAAAGCTTGTATTTCTCAAGATGCAAAAAAATAAATCAGAAAATTTTACAATAGGAAAATGAGAACATAGAGTGATTAAGTACTTTAGAACCAGAAAAAAAAGAAAGGCTAAGATGAAAAAAGACACTAGAACAGTGCTAAAATAATGCTGCGGAAGTGAGAAATAGCCAGGCTAGAAGCCTCAATTGACAAGGCCATTCTCACTTAAGAAGTGTGTACAGTCT
>NW_027531278.1:857452-879319 GCF_008692635.1 Crocuta crocuta | reverse complement strand
ATATATTAAAGATACAGAGATGCTCTTCAACTACCATGACCAGACTTGCAAACAAGATTGGAAGTGATAAGGACAACCAAGCTGGGCTAAAGGCCCTAATAATAATCCCAGCTCTTCCTTATTCAAGGAGACTATGTATGCTGGGTCTTCAGCTGGGTCTTTTACATTAACCTTCTCACTTAATTCTCACAGTGGTCTTATAAGGCGAACATATCCTTACTCTTAGTTTTCAAAGAAACTGAGGCTCAAAGTGGTCAAGTAACTTACCCTCAGTTCCACATCTTGCAAGTGGAAGAGGTGGGATTTGAACCTAGGGTTTCTGAGCTCTGAGTCAGTGCTCTAAAGCAGAGCATGGTACTATTGCAGCCCCAGTCTCACCAACACATGTAGAAAAGTGGCCACACCTACTGCCCATTCTTCTCCTTAGATCAGCCTGGGTGTGGACATCTCCACTTTTCCTAGCTTTGTGAGATCAAAGTAGACATTCTCAGAGAAGAATTTTTACTTGGAGACTCAGGGGAAATAAACAAATTCAAAATAATAAATATGAAGGTATTCAATACTGTTCAATAGCTAGAGTGCAAAAAAAAAAGAAAAGAAAAGAAAAGAAAAGAAATAAGATTGAGTCCCTACCCCACACCATACAGAAAAATTAACTTCAGATGGATTTAATACTTTGAAATCCAAAATAAAACTCTAAGAATTTTAGATGAAAATAGAAGTGAATGCTTCTCTGATCTATGTTAGGGAAAAATTTCTTAAACAAGACACACCAAAAAAGCACTAACCATGAAAGAAAAGATTGATAAATTTGACTACACTAACATTAAGACTAAGAGAATTTCTTATAAATTGGTGGTGTACATAAGTCTACCACATTGAGAAGCAATTTGGTATTTACTGGTAAATTGAAAAATTTGCATATCCAAGACTCAAAACAGAAATTCTTGTACATGTGCTCAGAGAGACATATATAAGAATATTCATAGCAGCACTGTTTGTAATAGCAAAAAAAAAAAAAAGCAAAAGCAAAAACAAAAACAAAATTGGAAACAACCCAAACACCCAGCAATGAAAAAAAAAGATAAATAATTATTCTTGGAATGAAATATTCTATAACAGTGAAAAATAATGAGGTTCAGTTACCCAAAACAATATAAATAAATATAGCATAAATTTGAGTAATAAAAAACAAGCCCCAGAACAGTATTTGATACTGGTATCCTCATTAAAATGCAATAAGCCAAACTAAACAATATATTGTTTCTAAGTACATATATATGAAATTAAACTATTTAAAAAGCAAGAGAAAAATAGAAAAACATGGAGGTGATAAACAGAAAATTCAGAACAGTGGTTTTCTCTTGAGGGGGAGTGGGAAGGCAGGGTGATGGGATGGGGGGGGTCACATACGTAGATGTAAGTTTTTGGTAGTTCTCCAAGGGTGGGTGTTGGGTTCATAGATAGTTATTATATTTTTTAAGTAAATAAAACCCTATATGATCTAAGGATGATGAAGTGCCATAAAAGGGAAATTTATGATTAACACAGTTAATACAACGTGTGTACCTGAGGCCCAGAAGAAGAAAGAAAGGTCAATATTTCGAGTACTGATTTCTGATCCTTAACCAAAATACAATCAGAATATAGTTTTTTTAATCCATTATATTTCCAGTAATACATCCCTTTGTGAGTAATATCAAACTAGATCGACTTTCTGCAGTTAGAAATTGTTGACATCGTTCCAAGAAGTAATCACATTTCTGCCTAGAAGGGGAAAGTTGATGGATAGCAGCCCTGACAGATGTGCTGAGGACACTGTCCTGTGGCTACCTGGGTAATGGTTTGACATTTAATTAGAGGGTTAAAAAGCATCTTTCTCTTTTTCCTTCACTATACAGAACATACTGAGGAGGGAAGGGAATGGAAAGAGAAATTAGATATACAAAATATGTGGTTTAATCTATTAGAGTAATGCTGCATTTATCCACCAGCATTGCTGGAAATGAGGTATTCCTCAGACATGAACTTTGCACATAACTTAATAAACCCCCTTTTAAACCCAGGAACACTTTAAAAATCATTGTAATCATTTTTTATGAAATCCTGCAAGATGGCTTATAAACTTGCTTGTTATCTAAAGAGAGCAATATTCAAAGTCCCACTTTCTTCAATGTCCAAGCTTCATCATTCTAAAATAAAATTTTTGCATTGGGCAGTACACAGGGCAGTGGTAAGGACCTCATGTTCTCAATGACCCCAAACAATTTTTGAGTATTTGTGTCAGCTTTGTGTAGGTTTTCTATAACTTTCCTACTAACTAGTCTATCAACCACCCCAACTCTCAGCATACTTGCCTTCTCAAGCACCGCACTCTGTTTCTAATGTGAGAAAACAGAGGAGCAAGCTTCAAGCCTCACTCATTCATTTACTTATTTATTAACCATTTATTGAATGGCCAATATGTGAAAAGTGGGGACCACAGAGGGAATCAGACACTGATTCCATTTCATTCAGAGTAATAAACTCCGTAAGGGCAGGACAGATAACGTGTCATGGGTATTCTGAGAAGGAATAAATCACTTATGGCTGGGATATCAGAAAAGACTACTTGGAAGAGGAAGCATTTAAATTGGGTCTTGAAACTGACAAGGTTAGAACATGGAGATTGAGAGGAAGGCATTTCAGGTAGAAAGAGAACTATGAGTAAAATGCCAAGACCTAACGCATAACAGGTGCTCAATAAATATTTGTTAAATATCGAATGTAGATATATAGGCAATAAGTCTCAAGGTGTATTCAAAGAAATGCAAGGAATTCATTTTAGTTAGAGTATAAAGAAGAAGTAAAATCAGAAGGGAAAGTAGGCTAGACTGTGGAAGTCCTTGAATGGCAGGCTAAAGAATTAAAACTCTTTTTTTGTTGTTTGAAATAACCATTGAAGATTTTGAGTAAAGAGTTGGTAATCAAAATTCTTATTTCAGGTGATTGGCAATGAGACCTGAACAAAGAATTGAGAGGAGAGATATTAGAGAAGTAGAAGTGACAGAAGTCCACCAATTGTATGTCGGGAATAAGGCATAGAGAGTAGTCAGAGATAGCATTTGACCTTGAGGCTTCAGGCTGATCTGACTATAACAAAAATAGAGATATTAAGCAGGGGGCAGGTTCGTGGGGGGAGGTGTGAGAGAAGGGATATGAATGAGTTTCAATTCAGGAATACTGAGTTTGAGAGTTCAAAGTGAACACTTGGGTGACATTCTCTGACCAGGAAGCAGTTGGAGCTCTTTGGAGATTTGGGGGCTAACAAACAGATTTGGGAATGAATATCATAGAGATAATAATTGATGCCATGTGAGATTTTTAAAATAAAGCATGTAAAGAGAGGGGAAAAATAGTACCAAGGACAGAATATTAAGGGGGAAAAAAACTATATTTAGGGGATGGGAGGAGGAGGAAACAATGAGTCCAAAGAAAGTACTAGTAACTTTTTAGAACTGTGTCTAAAGTAAAAATCCGGAGAATCCAAATCTATCAGTAAAATGTAGGCAGTAAAGTATATGAGCATTGTGATGACTCTTTCAGCTATGGTAGAGCCTTTTTAAAATGTGTTCTGGGATCTCACATGTATTTGCAGATTCTCATTATCAAAGTTATCACTAAGTACTTTCACTTTAAGAAGGAAGAAAGTGTTGCTCTGAATTTTCTTGTCTATTTGTCCAAGGCAAACAAAGAAAAGAGAGTTGTGGAGACACTGACAATGTCAGTGATAGCAATGGAGTTGGTGAAGGCATTGACATTAGTGACAAAAGTGATGACAAGAACTCAGTAATGGGACAATGTCCAGTTATTCATGCATGCACACATCAATGCAACAAGCCTACTCTGAGAAGCTGCTATGTCCCACTGTTCTGGGGACAGAGATTGAGAAATGAACAAGACAAACAAAGTCCCTGCTGCTATGGAGCTGCCATTAGATTTGTAGTAGACAGCCCCAAAACACACAAAGATAATCAAAGAAGATAATTTCACATAGTTGTGTGTGCTGTGCAGTGTGCAAAAAACAAGATAATAAAACTGGAATTGACTGGGTAATCAGAAAAGGCTTCTCTGCAGAGATGACATTTGACTTGAGATCTGAATGACAAAAAGGCACAAATTAGGCAAAAAGTAGTGCAAAATCACTCTAGGCAGAGGGTCCAGCATATTCAGGGGTAAAAATAAGCTTGGCATGCTTTAGGAATGGCAAGGCCAAGGGAGCTGGCATGTGATGAGAGCGGCAGGATATGAGGTTGCAGTGGCCAGATCATGAAGAGCTTTCTGGGCCAGGGGAGTTAGTATTGAGTTTGATCTCAGTTATGGGACCCATTTGAAAGGTTTTAAACAAACAAAAAAAAAAAGATGTAAGCATGATGTAATAAAAGTTTTGTTTTTAACTGAATTATATTGAGTTTTACTTTCAGAGAGCAATACCAAAGAAACAGTCAAGATCACCAAGGACGGGAATACTAGGAGTTAAGAGAATCCTAACTGGAGTTTTAGAGGGATTTCCTTGAGGTTCAACATTCTGGAATCACCTGACCCTCTGCCCATGAAGTACAAAAAGATCAAATTTGTATGAAGATTCTTGAGACCAGTCACTGAGAAGTCACTGTCCTTGGGTAACTGGACATCATGTGATTGTGAAATTGACAGAAGAAAAACAACAGTGTATACTTGTGCCCCAACTAGGCTGTATATTTCTTGACAGTAGAAGCCCTGTCTAATTCATTTGCAAATTCCCATTGTCTATCTTAGAGTAGCTCAATAAATGTTTTTTTTTTTTAAACAAACTGAGGGCTGATGGGGGTGGGGGTGAGGAGAAGGAGGTGATAGGCATGGAGGAGGGCACTTGTGGGGATGAGCACTGGGTGTTATATGGAGACCAACTTGACAATAAACTAAAAAAATAATAAATGGATAAATAAATAAATGTTGGGGAAAATACAGATTTGGAAGCCTTAGGCAGAGGTGGTTAGGTAGCTATTTGTGTTCCCATTCCACAGCATGGAATGGAAATTAGTTTCGCAGCCAATGGCTACATTTGTCTACCATCCCTTGCATCTAGATGCTTTTTTTCTTTTGGCAAAAAATCATGTGTATCACTCCCAGAACAAGGTAGTGAAGCATTGGGTGTGTTATCCTTCATGTATTTCTTCCCCTTCCAGGTTTTTTTTCCCCCTCAGAGGCATTTAAAATGACAGCATCATGAAATGGAATGGTCTTCGGAGTTTCTGAATCTTCATTTGAAGGAGAGCTACTCAGGGGAGCCCCCCTATCAGAAATATATGCATTGCAGTTTTGAGTGTCTAGAAAAAACATCTATCATTTTAAGTCACTAAAATCTGAGAATAACCAAAACATTAACCTGGTCTTTTCTAATACCCCATATGAAGCTAAACCATCGGACTGAAGAGGAATATTCACAGAGTACGAGTAAAGCATCTAGCCCTGGGGAACATGAATGTTGTTATTTCTCCTATTTGAAAAGAGCCTCTTGCCCACAAGAGACCAACATTCTTCATGAAGGGCATGAAGAAATGAAGAGATCTAGCCTCTGTCTTTCAAGAAACCAAGAAAAAAAGGCCAAGAACTACTATAATTTCTTTGCAGAGAAAGGAAAGTGAGTCTTGCCACAGTAAGAGCAACTGTTGGATTTACAAATTGCTGCAAGGAAGATGTGTCCAGGGCTGGCTCCAGGAATAAGTAGCAATTGAGATTTGGTATTTGCTTTTGCTTTTACAATCCTATCTATTAATTAAGTGAAGTTTGAGGTACTTATGTAGCAGAATATTTGATCTTGATCCTTCTAACTCATGTTTTATGTGGTCCTGGGCACAATCATATTTAATATAAACCCTATTAAATTTACAGCAGCCAAATGAATTTAAATATGCCACCAATCTGTTTATTCCCATTTTTTCAGTTGTTTTTATCATATGCTGTAAATCTGCATAATGGGAATNCCAGTGCTCATCCCAACAAGTGCCCTCCTCCATGCCCATCACCCCCCTTCCCCTCTCCCCCACCCCTCTCAGCCCTCAGTTTATTCTTGGTATTCAAGAGCCAAAGCCAGGTTTTTAAAAGTTATTTTTGTTGCTGATGTTGTTATTTTTCTTATAGATGCCATTATGGTGCCTCCCGTTTTCTCCCAAACATGGAACTTAATAAGTTTCAGAGTATAAAAGGTTNNNNCGCGGGGCACGTATTTGTGAGCATATTTCTCTTATGCAAAGGTTCTCTTGACCCTGTCACCTCCACCCCTATCTTGAGGCTTGAAGATGTGGAGGGGGTCATGAACAGAGTTGGCAGAGCCACTCTCACAGATAAAGTCACAGACAGAAACAACATTTTTGAGATGACACACACTGACTTGAGGAAGAAGGCTGAGGCCCTTATTTTCCATCTCTTTTTGCTCGTCTAACATTTCAGAAATATCACATTTTGGCTTGTTTTGTTTAATCTTGTCTACTTGAGTCTGACCTCAACTTACTTGTAAATTTTTCATGCATGCATTCTTTAAACAGCATCTCCTGAGTGACCACTCTGCATTAGGCCCTCTGCTAGGTGAATGTTTCAGAGGGTACTGGCAGAGTGCAGGGTCCTGAGATCAGGTTGTCTTCAAATTGTTCACCCTCTATGAAGAAAGAAAGGTAGAGAAAAAAAGACTACCACTAAATTCATTGGAAGAGTAGGAAGGATGCCATGGGCCCACAGAGAAGAACACACACTCCACAGTGAGAGTCAGGGAAAGATTCATGGAAGAGAAGACTGAGAGCAAAAAAAGGAGACAGACAAGAGTAAGCAATCACATACAGGCAGGAGATAGAACATTGAAAAGATTCAGAAAAAAGAAAGCCATCTGTCTGTATTAGAACTGCAAGTAGCTCAGTAAGGCCAGATAATTGATCAGGTCATACAGGGAGAGAATGGAAGGAGATGAGGATGAATATGTAGAAGGGACCATACTGTATAGTATATTATAAGCAAAGATAGAGGTGTTGATCTTTATTCTGTAGGCGGTGGACCCATCAAAAGGTGCTGAGTTGGAGGAATGACTTGTTCAGAGTCCTTCATGATCGATGACAGACACAGGTGTAACCCAACACTGCTGACTTCAAATGCTGACAATTTCACTGCCTCAAAACATGTCTTCTTCCAATCTTATTTCAGTCTGGCTTCTGACACTAATGCTCCATCTACTATATATAATCCAAATTATGACACCTGCAGCTCATCATCTTGGCTTCAGACTCTCAGCTTTCCCATAAGGTCTGTTTCTCAGACTTGACCTTCTGGCTTGATATCAGAATCTTACTACTTAAGCTAGGATATTAGGGTCTAGCTAGCTCTGATCCGTTGACCATCCACTGGTTCTATCTGAAGGTGTTAGGGAAAATGGATTAAAGGTCAAAGCAGTACAACTGAAATAAGACTTCCCAGAGTTTTGTTTAAAGATGATGAGCTCTCTGGGGCAAGTACATTGTAGTGTCTAGCAACACAGGGAGCTTTGGAGTATCAGGAGCGTATAGGTTTTTACAACTTTGATAGTGAAAATGCCACAGTGCAGGGTCACAAATTCAGAAATACTTCCAGGTGACTCTAAAGCCAGTAGCCCCAGGACCACACATTGTGAAACAGTGAACTAGAGAATAGGGTGCTTGTGAGAAGGGAATGCCTTCAATAGCAGTCTCAGTAATCTAGACCTTGGGCTTTCCTCTAGGTGATTGACAGAAAGCCATAGGAGGCTGTGTGACCCAGGGGAAAGTCACCATCAGAACTTGCATCTGGTGGGAGCACCTGCCTTGACAAAGAGGGGAAGAGGAAGCAGTGTGGGACCAGGGAGCCCAGCAAGGGCACTGGTGCAAGAGTCCCAGGGAGGGAGTGGTGATGATGAGTGAGGGCTTGGACTGGGACACTCCACTTGAATGCATTCCTGCTGAAGACACGTGGAAAGGAGAGAGTTGTTTCCAAAACCTGGGCCAGGAAGGAAGAAAAGAAGTTGCTCCTCCCCAGTGGCATGTGGAATTTTGTTGATGATTTATTGGAATTCTTCCCAAACCTGGAATTACCCAAATAACTCACTGAAGCCATTCAGAAGATATCTGATACTATAGTTTGCTTTAAGAAGTCAACTTTGCAGAGATATACATGGAGGTAATTTGTTGTAGTTGGAAACACAAAGAGACTTTCCAAAATCTTATTCTTGGAAGCAGAACATATTAGTGCTGAGCAGAACCTTAAAACTCACTTAGATCAATTTTCTAGTTGGCAACTGGGAAAATGAATTGCTGTCCCACTGAGCCTTCAACTAAATACTTAGAACATCTAGCCCAACAATCTTCAGACTGCAGGATGGATTCAAATCATCTAGAGTACCTGTTAAAAATGCAGACTACTGCTCTTCTTCCAAGATTCTGATTCATATAGGTGGGGAGGAGGCCTTGGATCTACATTTCCAAGTCAGTTTCCCCAGGCAACTGTAATGCAGATGGTCAAAATCCATAGAATATTTCCCGTACAGAACTTATTCCTCAAACACACCACTATCTTGGTCTTTGTCTTTTCAAAGCTCTGTGTTAAGAACTCTGAGGAGTTTCCAGGGAAAGATGCTGACTCCCGATCCTAAAGTTGTTCCCAGTCTCCCAGGCAAACTGCGTAAGCACAAAACTAAATTTCAAAGGAGAGAGTGACAAGCATCCTAAAATGGACAAAAAACAAAACAAAACAAAACAAAACAAAAAACAGATTATCCAAGCAAGAGAAAGAGCTTATTTACTAATCCAACAGCTGCAAAGGTGCTGTGGAGGTAGAGAAATAACAAGACTAAATTTTTTTATAGTTTATTGTCAAGTTGGTTTACATATAACACCCAGTGCTCATCCCAACAAGTGCCCTCCATCATGCCCATCACCCGAATGCTGAAAACAAACTGAGGGCTGAGGAGGGTGGGGGAGAAGACTAAACTTCTGAAAGCCAAGAAGACTATGTCTTAGTAGTGTCTTTCACAGACATCCTTTGAAAGACACCAAACTGTGTAAGAGAGAATTCATTAAATAAGACAGAACAAGAATGTCTCCCCTCACCACCAACCCTGCCAGGGGAACATGGAGAATAAATCTGTGTGGAAGTGGTTTCTTCCATAGCATTTTCACACTAGGGCTGTGGTAATTCTTTTTTACTAAGCTGGCAGTTATAACAGAGGTCATCCAGCTGTACTTCCTTCCATCACAGCCATGGCAACTGAAGCCTGAAAGGTGAAAACACTGGACCAGGTCATTTGGATGTGGAGCCAGTGCTGAAGCCCTTTCCAAATTCCTATATGCCAGGGAGGAAGGACCTTGAATAGATTCTGTTCCTGCTAGTCCCAGGCCCTCCACTACCTTCTGATGGCTCCAGTTAAGATGCTGTACGCCTACTTTGGGTACTCAAAATGGACTTCTTAGCACTTTCTTTATGTGGTTTCATAGTAATGATAACTGTACTAACTAACAGGTTTGATCACTTACTGTGTGGCAGGCATTGCTGTAACTGATTTATTTGCAAAACATTGTTAATACCTCCACTATAGAGATGAGGAAACCAAGATGCAGAGAAGTTAATGAATGAACAAATAGAGTTGGCTGAGCTGACACTGATAAAATTATTTTGTGTTGTCTTTATAACCAGTCCTGTTTCCACCAATAACTCCCATGATCTTTTAAGATCCTGCCCTTTTCTGGAGCTCAGTCTTACTACCTATAGAATGAAGATGATCTTCTCTAAACGGTCTGTCATATGTAACAATCTAGAAGACTCCCCCATTATTAAATCCAAGCCTCCAAGTAGAGCCAAACCAAACCCATGACCTGACCTTACCCCTGGCCCCAAGCCCTGCCTGTTATGTTCCACATCTTGATGTTATATTCAAAAGTATGAGATAATAAGGTGGGGGAAGGGGAGAGTTTAAATATTTGGGGAGTTGGGCAGAAAAAGAGATTCTTGAGCAGTTTAAGGTTGAGATAGAGAAGACCAAGAGAGAGTTTGTTGGTAATTTGCAAAAGGGATCTATCCTTAGAGGCGTTTCTGGCCAGAGAATACATGTATCAAGCAGACTACACACGTGGTAATCAAACACCCTGTTTATTGATAATGCTTCCAGGGCAGGTTTAACAAAAAGGACAACAAACACATTTGAAAATGCAAAACATTTAGAACTCTAAGAATAAGGATCAATAAATCCGTATCTCAGCAGATAAGCCAAGGTTGCCTTCACAGCTTGTTCTGGGGGTAAACTAGCCATTAAATGGATATAAGACTTTCCGAAGTCCTGGTGGCCCAGACCATAGAGTGCTGAAATGATCTTCCTAGCTCTTTAAAGAAGAGGGAAAAGTGAGGAAGCTCAGATTTAGGAAACAAACAGTCTCATCATATCAAAATTCTAGCTCTGCCCCCTCACCTTACAGATGAGGAAACTGAAATTCTGAAAAGTGAAGCAACTTGCCTTATATCACACAGCTCCTAAGTAATGTGGCCCATAATCAAAGCAGGGCCTGTGTGACTGGAAGCCCCCCTCTCTTGGCTCCAGCATGCTCTTCTGCTTAAGCCCTCTTTGGCTAATCCTTAATGGCTAATTAGTTGTCCCATCATTAAAAAGAATGAGAGAAAGGCAAGGAATGGGGCTCCCATGACCTGCTGACCTCGTTGTGTCATTAAAAGGAGATGGCTTTGAGTCAAAACATGGTGGATTTCTTCTATAAGAGTCTCATATTATCCAGCATCCTCTCACTTCTGAGATGTGTCCCTCCATTCTACCTCCCACATGGAAATACTTTATTACTTACATTTTTCTGTTCTGGGAAAATGAGTAAATAGTAGTAAAGTTCTTAGAACAGTGCCTGGCTATATAAACACTATTATGACGTTAAATGAATAAAATAGAGTAAGTGTTATTATTGAAGTATTTTTAAACATTCAAAAATACAAAGAGGACAATGAAAATCACACAAGTAGAATTTTGATGTAGGTGCAGGCTGTTATCATGGGCAAATAAACTTTACTCACAAAAAAGAAAGATTATTTTATGCATATTATTTTTGTAACTTGATTTTTTCTGTTACTAATATGCTGACTGCATTGTTTAATGTCAATACATTGAGATTTACATGATCATTTTAATACATCTATAACATCCCTTTGTACTGGTACACCAATAATTTAGTTAACTAAATCCTGCTAATAGACATTTTAATTTTTTCTTATATGTTGTTTTTGTAAACAAGGTTCTTATATCCTTGTCTGGTTCACACACTTCTCCAGATTGCCCTGCAGAAAATTTGCAGAATCTACAATCATACCAGCAATACACTTCTCTGATTAATAGTTTGAATGAACATCTTTTCAAATCGTTATTAACTTTGGTAACTTTTCCATTCATGCTCTTTGCTCACTTTTTCTGTTGAACTGCTTATCTTTTTCTCATAGATTTTTAAGGCTTTTAAAACATTAAGAGTTTTTTTATATAGTTTATTGTCAAGTTGGTTTCCATAACACCCAGTGTTCATCGCAACAAGTGCCCTCCTCCATGCCCATCACCCCCCTTCTCCTCCCACCCCCATCAGTCCTCAGTTTGTTCTCAGCATTCAAGAGGCTCTCATGGTTTGCCTCCCTCCCTCTCCCCCACTATTTTTTTTTTTTTAGTTTGAACTCTTCTGTCATGTATGTTTTAATTTTGTCTGCAAGTGTTGTTTCTGTGTGCTGTGCAAGTTTTAGGTTTAGGTGTAATGGACTCTCTCAATCTTTTACTTTATGGTTTCTGTCTTTAAAATCATGATAGATAAAATCATGCTAGAAAATGTTGTCTTCTGTACTTCAAGAGTATAAAAATATAAAAATATCACTTATTTATCTTCTACATATTTATGGTTTTATTTTTCACATTTAAATCTCTGGACAACCTGGAATTTGCTCTGCTGTATTTCCAGAGGATTTAAGCTAGTCCTTCAAATCTTTGGCATTAAATTTCTAACATACTCAGTTCTTGAATGAGTAAAAATGAATATTTCTGTATGTCTGAAGGAAATGTGTAATATAGACATTGACTAGCATCTTAGTCTACCTTCCAGACACCTGTATTACTTTTCCCAGAACAGCACACTAAATGCTACCAGTGATTGTAAAGCCTGCTCACCCCTCTTTACACATAATTTCATTAACTTGAAGCCTTTTTTCCTGACTTTGCTGAGGATTCCAACTGAAGATACTGAGCCTTTTTATTAAAGGAAAATATTCTGGGGTCAGGGAGTGGGTAGTGAGAAGAGAAAAAAAAGGGCAAGGGACAAATAATACGGGTAAGGAGAATCTATTAAAAATTTGATCTGTATAGTACAAAGGAGGAAGGAAGAAATGAGTGACAAGGTAGAGAGCTCTTTAAGATGTATCTCGAAGAAGCTGAAGCCAAAGTAAATAGAAAAGATCAGCAATTGCCAAAGGCAATGACTTAGAGATGGTGAAAAGTACTAACCCAGGAGTTGGGAAACTGGGACTCTGGTCCCAGCTTTTTCATTATGGAACTTAAACAAGTGCCCTCCCTTTTTTAGGCCTTGATTTCTCACTCTATAACATGTGAGTGTGGGTGGGCTTTGGGTGAGGGCGATGGATTACATGCAATTCAGTGAACATTTATTGAATGGCAATTAGAGGGTAGATACAATTCTAGGTACTTAGCTAACTCTAACTTCTTACAGCTCAGCTGGAGTATGATAAGAAACCCTAAAATTTTCAAAACCTAGACCTTCTGGAACTTTCTAGCACAAGGATTCATTCAGGAAGGTAGCTAAAAGGGTAGCTGGAACATATGTGAGGAGGAATTTGGTGGGATAAGAAAGAAGCAACCAGCTGAATTAAGTACTTCAGAGTCACCAGCCACTTATCATGGGCAGCTCTTCCCTCTAAGTCTGCTTTGAAATCCACATGATGACTATGACCTCGCAACACCCAACAGGCTAGGCGTTTTGTGCTCTGCTCCCACAAGAGGATTTCATCACTTATTCACACATTCATTCATGAAGTTAAACACTGAGGCAGCATGTGGAAAGCACTGTCTGCCTTTTGTCCCTGACCACTGACTTTTCTTTCAGCTTTGACAGTGGAGCCCTGAATATCTACTTGCTTTAAATGCTATCTTGCCTCCTTGTCTACCAGAGCTGCTCCTTGTGGACAAATTATGCATCCCTAAAGTCACTTCCAGTTGTGAGTCACATCTCTGTAAATCTTGGTGACACTTATAACATTGTATTTACCTTTTTGTGTTTAAATATCAGTGCTGCTAACCTCTTTGACCTTGGCTGCAGCAACTTCTTACTAGACATGTCTCTGGAGGCAAGAAAAATAAAAACAAAAATGAACTATTGATACCTCAACAAGATAAAAAGCTTCTGCACAGCAAAGGAAACAATCAACAAAACTAAATGACAACTGACAGAATGGGAGAAGATATTTGCAAATGGCATATCAGATAAAGGATTAGTATCCAAAATGTATGAAGAACTTATCAAACCCAACAACCAAAAAAACCAAATAATCCAGTAAAAAAAAAATGGGCAGAAGACATGAATAGACACTTTTCCAAAGAAGATATCCAGCTCCCCTCCCTCCACCAAGACTTTCGTACTTCCAAACTATTTTCTGCTACCAAGAGCTACAGGCCAGAAACAAAACCTCTCCCCTCTCCCAGCACCCAAAAGCCTTCCTTCCCCACCTCTACGGTCCCTCTGGGCTCTCAAGGCCTTAGGGTTCTTCCTACCCAACTCCCTTCCTCCAATAGTGCTTCTCTCTCCAGCTTGGGCCTCAAACACAGACTTTTCCCTTAGCACAGGGAGGCCACCTACAAGGTCCTTTTCATGTTGTCTTTCCAATCCCCGGTTCTGAGGAATGCCCTTTGGTCACGATCCCTACTCTTGGCAGCTTCTCCTTGTCCCTATGATACCTAACACTGTCTGAGAAAGCCACCTTGTCATCCAAATTGCACCCATTATATATTCAGACTGCAGAGCCTAGGCTGGGTTCTCACAACTTCTCAATAATCCTTGTCTTCATTACCTGCATTCTGGCCTTCGAACCACCCTCCCCACAGCTATTGTTCCTTGTGCCTCAAAAGAAGGCAGTGGTGGTCAATGTCACTTGGAGTGACAACATAGATATGAAAGAGTCCTTTGAATTTTGTGCCATGGAGGTCATTGGTGATGTGGTCTAGAACAACTCCATGGGGTGATGGCAGTTGAAATGTCATTGCACAAGGCTGAGGAGTTGGAAGTAAGGCAGTAGAGAATGCTACTGTATTGAAAAGTTTGTGAATGGGGAGTAGAAAGCTTGGATAGTTGTTTTAAAAATGAGGTTGAAGTTAAAGGGAGGGAATTTTTTTTTTTTTTTAATAGTTTATTGTCAAATTAGTTTCCACATAACACTCAGTGCTCATCCCCACAAGTGTCCTCCTCCATGCCCATCCCCCTAAAGGGAGGGAATTTTAAGATAAGAGAGTCGTGAGCATATTTAAATGTTTGGAAGGACCTGGTAGATAGAAAAGATAGAAAATACAGGAGTACAAAGATAATTCAGTGAGTAAATCCTTGAAGACTAGGATCCATAGAACAGGTCTCAGGATTGGATTAGACAGAAGGGACACCTTCCATTGGAAGTAGAGGAAAGGAAGTGCATGAACATGCTTACAGACATAGTGGCTGGAAATTCTCAGTTGGTAGCATCAATTTTCTCTGTGAGTCAGGGGACTAGGTCATCTAAAGTGAAGGGGAAGTAGAGGGGAGTGATTGAAGGCTTGTAAAATGTGGGTATTTAAAGAAATTATTATGAAGAATGGAAAAGTAAGCACATTAGAACAGCAGACCTGGGTGAAGTCAGTGAACATATAGCAGCATCCATCCGTGTAATGTGGGTTTTTCTGCCAGTATCACTTAGCTGTTTAAAGGCAGTCTAAGAAGCTTATAGTTGGAATCATTTAAGTCTAGAAATTTTCATTGTGTTGCTGCAGATGGAAAATGAGTGAAGGGGCTGAGAAGCTTGGCAAAGTCAAGATTGTTCCTAGAATGTGCAGGACACCAGGCAAATATTTTCTGTGGGCCCCTATAAACAAATTAATTTGTAGCCTAAAGTTTAGCACAATAGGGAGAAAGGAGGGATTTCCTTGTTTGTTTATTGCATCATCAGTGCATGTGAAAGTTCATGTAGGATTCAAGTTCCATGTCTTCCTGTTAAGGTCCAGGAACTATCTTTACATGTTCCTTACTGTCCAGTGAACTGTTCATGGATACTCTTATATCCCCCCACAGAGAGGAAAAGGAAGTATTGCTCTTGCTACTCACATGCCATGGCTCTTCAGAACCTGCTGGTTTTGGAACAATCTAGATCTACTTGGCTCTGCAGATTCCTGAAACCATTAACTTAATGTTGGCTATCCCATTACTCATAACACTACCATTGTCCATTGGGCCGTGTGTGAACACCGGCTTGAGATGCGTATCATCATACTGACTGAGGGTAAGAGAGACTATTAATTGGAAATTTCTATTGGTGGTGCAGAGCAATGGTCTCAAAAGTCCTCAGAGGGGATAGGCAGAGACACCTCTGTCTGGTCAAGACAGCTTCACAAATGGCAGAAAGCCTGCAGAATGGGTCCAGTGATGCTCTGGATGCCAACAGCATTTAGTGGGGTGGGTAGAGGAGGGATGCAGAATAAATGACACCTGCCACCACCTTCCTCCATCATTGAGTGCCATAGACAGAAAGTAACACTATGGTCTGAAAGTGTACACATGGCACAAATCCAAGGGTCAGTGGTGGCCCATCAGGAATCCAGAGCTTTCAACGCATCCTATGTCAATTGTGAGTGAGTATCACACCAAATCAACACCACTCTGGCAGCTTAATCTTTCCCACTGCTATGAAAGTAATGCCACACCAGTCAGTGGGAAGCACCTTCACACCAGGCATCCTTTCCAGAACCAAGAACCAAGACCTGTACAATCAACCCTGTAGGTATGATACTTGGGGCTCCTTGTGGCATCTTATCAACCCCATGTGTGGGTCAGAGAGTGCCCTTAAGGGAAAAAAATGGGGATACAGGCTCATGAGGGTCTTGGTTCAGGCTCGGGGCACTCTGCCTAGATAGCACTGCTGGCCCTGACTAGTCTCCAGCACTGGAAGAAGACTTAGAAAGCATCATGAAGGAGTTCTAAAGCATGGAGCTTTCTGAGGCATGGAACCAGAACAGGGCCCTGCTTGCCATGAAGTAAGAACAATACTGGACAAAGTGATGGAGCATTCAGGGGCCTAAGATAGGAAAGGGGGGATGAAGACATGAGGAGAGAGAGCCAATTAGGTAAGAAAACTGAAGCATCATTGGTTGGAAGTACTGAGATGTTGAAAAACTGCAATCCTGAAAATTAATTAGTTAGTGAGCTGGAAGTTAAAGGTCAGGTAATAAGTCATATGAATTTGATTTCAAAGGTGGCAAGATAACTTCCAGAGTCATCATAGCCACGATAGAGTAGATATGGGACTGGAGATTAGGAGATCAGGAAGATGAGGCCTGGGTGCTAGGTGGATCATTCTCACAGATGCCAAGACAACTCAAGATTATGGCAATATTTGGGACGAAGAGAAAGATTATAAGAAGACGGCACTTGTGGGGATGAGCACTGGGTGTTATATGGAAAGCAACTTGACAATAAACTATTTGTNAGAGGAGGTGCTGAGGAGATCAGAGGGCTTTCAAGTCCCATACCTCCAGGTTAAAGGTTGTAAAGAGAAAATACCATCTTCCATTCACTCATTTTATAAGCACTTATGAAGTGTCTATGACATAATATATAAACAGAGCATTATCATTTCTCTCTCATTTGATTTTGTACTCGTTAAGTGCAGGGAGCTAATTAAATGTTTGTTGAATGACTAAATCAATGTCAGGCACACTATTGGTGCTGGCAATTAAAACGAATGAATAAGATGCAAATTGCTCACAGTTTAGTAAGGAAGAAAAAGATAACTCATGTTTATGAAAACCTTAGCATAAGCAGAGCATGTGCCCCTACATTATGTCTCTGGGAGCCTACCAATCATTCTGAGCTGTAGACAAGAAGGGGATTATTCTCTAAATTTTGCATGTAAGAAATAGGCTTAGGAACACGAAGTGACTTGCACAAGGCCACAAGAGTTCATAAGCATCAGAGGCAATATTCCAAGTTTTCTCTCTTCCTGCCATTTACCTAATGGTCTCACTTTGTCACCTTATAAAATACCCCCTTTTTCAATGCCATAAACATCACACTTTTGGGAGGCCTGTGTGGATTTGGGCTCCCTCTCCTCTTTTCCTCTATAAAGCACTTCCCTTGAACATTGCCCACAGTCACTTTACCCAGTAAACAAATGAGTGCAGCAGGGTCCCTTTAAGAGTAAATCCAATATCCATTCACAAATCTAGAAAACACGTAGCAAACTGCTCTGAACTCTCTTGCTTTGACTTTCATTTTTCTTAGAGTTTTTTTCCTACTAAATCGCTCCAGTTAACTACACATGGTGTGTTTCACAAAATGCTGCCCACAGAACAGGCATTGAAAGGACAGGCTTTACAGGTTGCGAAGCAACGTATGGTATTTAAAAAAAAAAAATTGCACGTCCATAGTAAAGTTTGCCTTTCACTGAACCAAGTGTTTCCTCTTGCATTCTCCTGGACCTGCTTTCAAATTCTGTTCTTTGTTGCTTTACAAAAAGATTGTTTCTTCATTAGCCTTTAAACCACGCTGATAATGGACTCTGGAATTCCTTAAGGACTGTGTGGTGGCGGGGGGGGGGAATGAGGCCAGTGGGCCACTGAACTATTAGCATCTTACTAAGCAATCTCATTCTTATTCTGTGTTTTCCAATAATTAATATCCTATAGAAGCAAATGCTATCCCTCAGATATGTAGTTGTCAGTCCAAATAGATTAATTCTGTTTCTAAGCTTCAGAATTATACTCTAGTGTCACTTCCCAAGCGGATTTACAAAGAACTCTCCAAGGATGATGGGGGCTTATTTGAATGAGCAGAGTCTTGACACTCTTTAATAAAGCACTCAGCTGGCCTGCTGCAGTGGCCTCCTAAGTGGACTACTCTTCTCCATTCTTGGCCCTTTGCCCCACCCCCATCCACCAGGTGTACCTGCCTGAGCTACTTCCCAAAGGTAACTTTTGAAGGCTCAGCATGGCCTAAACAGTGACCTGTAAGTTTTAACCTGACACACAGGGGTCTCCCCAAACTGATTCACATCTACTTTTCGCCTTGCCTCACATCACATCCTGTCATGTACAAAACCACTATCTTACCTCATGGATCTAGTCTCTGAGCCTCTGAGTCAAGCCTGAATTTCTTGATGTCTGACTAGAAGGACCCTGGACTTTGACTAAGGAATGATTCAATCCATTGCCAGTACCTCAGCAATAGACTGATTTCTCTTTCTCTCCATTCTGACTGATAGTCACTTGAGGGAAGCTTGGCATTTTTCAGAGAAGGATGCTAACTTAGAGAAACTTAGAGAAAATTAATGCAGATACAAATCTAAGAACAAAGAATCAGTGGCATTCACAGAAGGCACTGTCCAATCATAACGCTGGTGACTGATCCCTAGTCATTTTGTCGGGAAGAGCTTATGAGGGAACACAACCTCCTATGCACTTTTCTTTGGGTTGTGCCTTGAACGGATTCAGGTGCGGTGGGATTGTCACCCTTCTCTGAACTTGCATTGAGATCTGCCCTTCAATTATATGTCTCTGGCTCCAGATTACTCTTCACTTCCATTCTACAAGCACCAGATTCTCCAAGCTTCCTCTCATATCTAGACCCATGGAGAAGAAGATTCTTCTCTAGCTGATTAACCAAAGCCTTTCCTTGTGAACAGATAGATGAACGCTTTGCTGTGATCCTGCTGACTGAGAAACCCACTAGTACAAAACAGGAAGTTAGGGGATCAGTGTGTGTGTGTGTGTGTGTGTGTGTGTGTGTGTGTGTAATTAGCTTGCCTTTCTACCAGACCCTCAGCTGGTATTTTGGGCCCTGCCATGCAGCCTCCATTGTAGGCTTCTGAATGGTTCCCAGAGAGAATTTCCCTGGCTTTTGGATTGGTCCCACAGCCTGGGAGTCTGAACCTGTTTGTGGGCTGTGAATACATAATGGAGAGTGCCACACTATCACCCATAGCCTCTGAGGTACTCCTGGAAGGAAACTGCAAGCATCTTCATAATTTAATGGTGCAACATACATTTCAATTCCTGGGAGAGACTTGATTTTGAAAGGTGCAAGTTGAAAAGTATTTTTCTTTTTTTTTCTTTGCTTTTGCCTATGTTCTGGAAAGGTAAAGTTATTGGATTAGGGATTAAGTGAGGTGTCATCCAGATAATTAGGGTTTGCTTTAAGAAGTCTTTACCTTGGCTCATTCCATCTCAAGAATGATTTTTGAATTCAAATAATTTAAAAAACAGATATTTTTCTATATGCTACTCTTTATTCCACCATAGGAAGTCTTTCTCACATGACTGCAGAAACACAGAGTAGACGGAATTAAGCTGTTACTATTCACTATGAACAGTAATGTGTTCAAATTTCTTCTCTATATGATGCTTTAAAAAAGATGAAAAAGATTCATTTGGGGGCGCCTGGGTGGCTCAGTCGGTTAAGCGTCCGACTTTGGCTCAGGTCATGATCTTACGGTTCATGAGTTCGAGCCCCGCGTGTGGCTCTGTGCTGACTGCCAGCTCAGAGCCTGGAGCCTGTTTCACATTCTGTATCTCCCTCTCTCTCTGACCCTCCCCTGCTCACACTGTCTCTCTCTCTCTCTCAGAAATAAATAAAACATTTGAAAATTTAAAAAAAAAAGAAAAGATTTATTTCATTGTGTAACATTAGGTATATGCCACAGGGCATGTGTTTCTGGAGTCTCTTTTTTATTATATAGAAAGGTAGTCCTTCTCTAGGAGGTATATTTAATAATGACATTTACCTTAAAAACCTGAAAATAGGAAAAATAATAATCCTGGACATCCAGAAGCAAGAACAAGTGGGAATATGACACTCATCTATCCCAAAGCCCTCATTTTACATAAAAGGGAAACTGAGGCTCCAGGAGAGCTCTCTCTGTCCAATATCATATGGCTATTTGATGGCTAAGCCAGACCTCACAAAATCGAAGATAACCTCATCTGCTGAAAATGTGAACTGAAGTATTTACTAAGGAAATGATATGGTGCCTAGGGCTGACTTCAGAGCAACCTAACGTAAGTGGAAGGGGGCAAAAAGTGAGATGAAGGTAGAGATGAAGCAAGTTTGGCATGCACATTTATTGTTAAGACCAGGTGATGGGTACATGCATAATCATTATGTTGTTCTTTCTACTTATGTACGTGTTGGAAATTTTCCACAATAAGAAGTATTTTAAATTATGGGTGATTTCATTTTACCAAGAAACTCCATACTGTATTATCTTCTAAGCAGTAAGTACTCAAACACAGGTATTGGTTGACTAGGCTGGTGAAAAACAAAAGAGAAATATATCATGGAGATTATAAACTGCTAACCTCTGCAGACAACTCTCTTCTGTGAAGCCGAGATAATGCTATTGCACAATAGCCCGTGACTTTTAATTCTGACATTGCACTTCAGCTCTGAAGTAAAATTACACCCTCTTTTCTCTTTCTCCCATTAGTAGCTATAGTAGGCAACAAAAAAGACCCCCAAATATGTCCACCTCTAATCCCTGGAACCTGGGATGCTATGGTGTCAGATACCTTCTGAATGGCTTCAGTGAGTTATTTGGGTAATTCCAGGTTTGGGAAGAATTCCAATAAATCATCAACAAAATTCCACATGCCACTGGGGAGGAGCAACTTCTTTTCTTCCTTCCTGGCCCAGGTTTTGGAAACAACTCTCTCCTTTCCACGTGTCTTCAGCAGGAATGCATTCAAGTGGAGTGTCCCAGTCCAAGCCCTCACTCATCATCACCACTCCCTCCCTGGGACTCTTGCACCAGTGCCCTTGCTGGGCTCCCTGGTCCCACACTGCTTCCTCTTCCCCTCTTTGTCAAGGCAGGTGCTCCCACCAGATGCAAGTTCTGATGGTGACTTTCCCCTGGGTCACACAGCCTCCTATGGCTTTCCATCAATCACCTAAAGAGAAGAATGCATATTACTAGAAAATGCAAAGAGCCATATGAGAGGTATAAAGAAGAGTTATGGAAATTCAGAGGATGTGGAGTGTTTACAATTGTGGGATGGGGAAAAACTCTCAAGGAGAACTTTTTGGAGAAGGAGTCAATGGAGCTACACTTGAGGATGAATAAAATTTGGACAGGGAGAGAAGGGGTGGGGAAGAATAATCCTTTCATTTATAAAGGCCTTCAGTAAGAAACGACTTTAAATAACTAGCTCCTTTATTATATTAAAAACGAAACAAGATAAAAATGGAAAAATCTTGTTAAGTGTTGAAGCTGGGTAATAAACATATGGGGTTCATTATATTATTCTCTTTATTTTTATGCATGCTCGAAGATTTTCATATGAAAATGAATATGTATGTGTATGTATGTATGTATGTATTTCAGACTGATCAGAATTTTTGTTAATACTCTCTGATGCAGTGGAAGAACTTTTAAACCAAAAATTAATTGGGTATTAAAAACAAAATGTTTTCTACTTTGGGTACTAAAAGTAAACTAGTTTCTTCTAATAAGTCAAAAGTGAATGTGTCCTCAGAGGACGAATAGTACATGCACCAGCTCCTTAAATTGAAATTGTTAAGACACTAAGTC
>NW_027531278.1:856779-857162 GCF_008692635.1 Crocuta crocuta | reverse complement strand
CTAAATCCATTGGGAATTTGAGGACTTGACAGTATGGGACTATTGGCATCCTGCACCTTGAGCCCTAGACCCTAGTTTCCATACTATCATATGCTTGGCCTTCTTTGGATGTTTCTAATTTTCATAATGGCTTCTACTTTGGTTGCTTTGCAACCAAGGGATCATAGTATTTCACTGATTATCTCTAAAGACACGTGGAGAATCTTGAGGGAGGAATTTGTCTTAACTCTGAAGCATTGATGCCTTGTTTTCTGCTTGTTTCCATGGAATCTACATCTATTAAGGAGAATCAGGGTAAAGAAAGATGAGACTTTGTAATCTAGAAATTGAGTTTTAAGATTCAGATAATCACAGAAATACTTTTTTCCTATAGCAATGGTATT
>NW_027531278.1:855323-856686 GCF_008692635.1 Crocuta crocuta | reverse complement strand
CGTAGGATGTATGGCACACAATTTGCAAATAAAATACACAATACTCTTTTTTCTTAAATTCTATACATTCAGTTGATTCTCCCAGAAAACATTGTTGATTTTTTCCATGCTTTTGTATAAATAGCCAACCTATGGCTATAATCCTAGTCAAGTACGATTTGAGAAATGTAACCAAATCCAATCTGCTCTTTTCCCAATAAATTTATTGTCATTAAATTTGATATATGATTACAAACAAAGTATATTTCACTGTTGTACAAATTACATTCATTAAACTGCAACATATTTCAATTTCAGCAGTATGTATGGCAGAAATTCACTTGTTTATCAGTGATGCAAGCGACTTTTTGCTGAATCGGATGATAGCTTTCAAATATTGGAAGAATATTTCTTTAATTTTTTGTTATTCACAAAATGTATTGGGTACAAACCCAACACCTTTTTAAATTTCATCTGCATTATTAATATTTTCACCATCAAGTTCTTCAGTCTTGACAATTTATCAAATTTTGATTTATAGTGTTTCTTTTATTTTTTTATTATTTATTTTTGCGAGAGAGCATGCATGCATGAACAGGGGAGGGGCAGAGAGAGAGACAGAGGTTCCCAAGCAGGCCCCTCACTGTCAGCACAGTGACCCTGGTCATTGTGGGGCAGGTGGTTCCAGTGCCATTTGAGAAAATTTGCTAAATCTCAAGAGAGTGGAGGGCTTTCCTTCTTGCAATCACCACCCCCCTTATCATACAATTGATTTCGATTCTTCCCATAACATGACTGGAAAAAGTGTTGTCTTTCACTTGACATAACTGATGAGAAACTGAATNTTTCTTGTTGAGAAGCAGCTGTGGGAAGTGCTAGAAGCCCACATTTATTGAGTGCTTCTTCTGTGTCAGGACATAACATACATGAACTCAATTTCTCCCACAATTATTATTATTAATTATANTCCTATGTGAGGTCACATAGGGTGTAAGTGGTAGGGTTAGGATTAAATATAGGCATTCTGGCTCCAGAGGCCACCAAACAGTGGTGGGTTGGTGGTCAGATGTCCCAGGTTCTGAGAGTCCTTTGTCATCTCTTAGAACTAGTTTGGTCACTAACAACATCTCTTCAAAGAGTGGTTTCTATAAGCAGGTCTCTGAATTTGTTCAGACTAAACTTTTTATTGTGGTAAAATAACATAACATGAAAGTTACCATCTTAACTATTTTTAAGTAAACAGTAAAGTGCCATTAAGTGTAGTCACATTGCTGTGCGACCATCACTACCATCCATCTTCAGAACTCTTTTATCTTCCCAAACGGAAAGTCTATAGGTATTTTTCAGACTCATTTTGACTTCTGGGTAGGATGGACCTCTCTCC
>NW_027531278.1:849788-855316 GCF_008692635.1 Crocuta crocuta | reverse complement strand
CCAGTCGTTTTCAGCCCATTCCTACAAGGTAGCTACCATGGAAGTCCCCTTTTAGTCCCGTATTTCTCCTTATTTGGGGAAAAAGTGTGGTTTGCTTAAATCATGTTTCCCTTTCATTTTTAGCTTGCTTTCTGAGTTCACAATGCTGCTTTCCCCTCCCTAATTCACCTTCACCTTCACCTTCACCACCATATGGGTCTTGAAACCCTCATCTAATGGATCTTAGAAAATGCTAACTTTGTGAAAAACCTAGTTTCGCCTTCTGGCTCCCCTCCTTCTGCCCCTTGTGAAGAGTCCCCAGCTCCCTTGGCCTCCCCCACAATACACTGTCCTCTTTGTATTCAGCCTTGTCCTTATAAGAAAGTGACATCCCTTCTCTCTCTTCCCAGGGCCCCAGCAGCTACATCTCTGGCCTTCTGCATTCTTAGTCCACTCGTACACGTCCCTGTTCTAAGTTGTGATCTGTGTTTGTGTCATTTTCATGAGTCCTTCAAAGCTTCCTTTGAGCTTCTTGTACTCCCTTCCCTCCCCTCAGCTCTTTTGCTTTGCCCTACCTCAGGCTGGGGGGCGACCTCCCTTATGCTGATTCCGTCTGGACTGAGTCCGCTGAGCTCATTCTCTTTGCTCTTTGCTGTCCATGGATCTTGGAGGCCCCCTCCCTACGTCTGCCACTCCTTCCATCTTAACCTTTGTTGCTCAGTAGATTCCTGCAAAGCAGTCTCTTCTTGAGGACACGAGGCCCCGGCGTTTGACACAGCTATCATTTCCTGGGATCCCTCCTTTTCTAACTGAGCTCAGTTTCTCTCCCACTGAAACTTGAAATGCAGTCTCCTCTTTGCCAGTCTCCCCCTTCCCAGAGATGTCTGAGCCACTCTGTTCTTCCTTGTCTCCTTCCTCTCTGGCACTTGAGGCTGCTCTTGTGGTCCTGCCTGTCTTCCAAGACAAGGCTTATGCCCAATGCGCTTTTGCCAGTAGCACAGCTGAGTCACCAAAGGCCCTTGTCCCACCAGCAATTTCTTGCACAACACTCATGTCCTGTCTTTGGGTCTCCTTGATACCTGCACGGAAAAGAATTTCCAAACCAAAATTGAAATGATGATCACTTTCTTCTCACTTAGGGTTGGCAATTATGAAGTGTCCCCAAATGGTAGAGACAAACAATCCCCCTGAGTTCTCATAATGTGCTCCATGTGTATGTTTTGGGAAATAAAAAACAGCAGTGCTCCTTCCCCGAAGTCAACCCTTCTCTGACTCAAGCTGGACAGCCCCCACCTGCTCCTCCAGCTCTTTGGGGCAGGCTTGCACACTCAGGCTAGCTCCCAGCACTATCTGCTTCTTGTCCTGCAACTGTGAATCTGTCTACAATAGCTCCCTAATCAGGTCAGTGCTTCATTCCTGCAGAGAATGAACAGATTCCTTGCGTCTGGGCTGCCCAGTGGAATCATCCTGCTGCCACTCTGGCCCTTTTTCTCCTGATATGGTTTCCACCACAAACCTAATTTCTCTGTCCAGAGAAGCTCCCATCAAACCTCTTACTTCCCAGGACGTGGGGAATGCATTCACATACTGTTACTCATTCTCGTGCATCAGTTGCAATCAAATTAATCAGCAAGGCCCCCACCAGATTGTCTCTGCTTGAGCAGCTGCCCTTGTTCTCCCATTGAATATTCCCTTGCAGATGTCTCCTGCTTGTCTCGCCCATCCTAAGTAAACTGCACAGCTGCTTCTCACTTGCCCTTGCCCTTCCCTCCTCTTAACACCTTTAGTCAGGCAATATTATCCCCCTTTTCTTTCACACTTCATCTTCGTATTTCTTCACATTTACCTCCCTGCAATCTGCCCCAGTTCTCGGGTTTTTCTTTGCCTTACCTCTTCTAAGGCTCATTGCTGACAGCTGGCTCCCAAGTGGGTGCTGCAACAGAGTTTCCCTTCCCAACATGATTTATGCCTATCTTGTCTGCCATCCCCTTCCAGCTCTGGGTCTGGCAGCCTAAGCTGCTCACACTCCTTTTGGTGACGGCCATGCTGTCTCCACCTCCACCACCCCTCTTCTCCCTGTACTCCCCCCACCCCCACCTGCACTCACCGTTTACTTGCAACTGACACTTGTTCTAACCTTCCAGTGGCCCTTTAGGTAAATAGGGCAGGAATCAGGTAACATCTCAATTTTGCATTTTAGAAAGGTGAAGCCCAGAGATTTTCTATGATTGGCCCAAAATCCCTCGGTGAGTTGGTGTTAGGGGCAAACTATGACTCAGGCTTTCTGGCTTATAGATGGGTATTGTGTCTAGTAGATACTGCCATGATGCATTATCCAAATAACTTCTGACTTAGACCAACCATCTGTGAATAACCCTCATTTCCTGGACCATGCCTGCCACTGAGGAATTGATGCTCTGGTTACAGTTAAGAGTCTCTAAATGACTTGAGCTTTTAATAACAGACCTACTGCAGATAATTGCATGTTAACAAAGCACCCCATCCATGCTCCATGCCCCATTTACAGCAATTTCCATGAGCAGAAGAGAGGCCTTGGGGCACAGTAGTCCCTGTCACCACTCTTTCCACCCACTTTGTTGGTTATCACCATTTCTTCCCTTTGCAAAGATTGTTTAATTTCTGCTCAAAATATCCTTGTTTTCTCCCTCTTTCCCTCTCTCTGTCTTCCTACCATAACCCTAGCCTTGTTATTTTTTTGTTATATGACCCCAAGATAATCATTCCATCTCCCTGCCCCTTGTCTGCACATCACATCCCTCATTAAGAAAATAATGTCGTCTCTTTTATCTGGACAGGTCTAAACACCAGAGCAGAGGCTTGATGAAAAGCAAACCTAGAAGGATTGAGAAAGTAATCCACATTTTCTCAAAGGGTGTACAAGACCTGAATGAATGGAATGACATACCTGGTTCCTGGAGAGAAAGACTTAATATAACCAAGATGCAGATATTTTGTAAATTAATATAAAAATGTGATTCCAATCAATAGTTCAATGATTTTTTGAACTCCACAAATTAATTCTGATTTTTTTCTGAGAGATTTAATATAATTATAAGATATCTTTGAAAAAACAACAAGGGAGAATATATGTACTAGATATCAAAATCTATTATAAAGTCTCAGTAATTAAAACAGCATGATACTAGCACTGAAATAATCAAGTAGATCAATGAAACAGACTAAGCATTCTAGAAACAAACATATCTATGAATATATGATAAGGTTGATACTTCAAATCTGTGAGGAAAGTGTTAGTCAATAAATAAAATGCAAGGATCATTATCTATTGGAGAAAAAATATAAAGCCCTGTTTCATACGTTAAAAAAATATTCAGGTGGGTAAACAATATGCAAAACCTATGGAGTTTTAGGAGAAAATACAAAATGATATTTTTTCTGAAATTTTTACTCCAGAGGCCATAAAGTGAAATATTGACAGTATAACTACATAAAAGATTGAAAATGAGTATGTGTATGGTAAAATACACATAAACAAAGTTAAAGGACAAGCAATAGACTAGGAAAAATATTTATAACATATTTAACAAAGGTAAACAATTTCTACAAACAACTCAATAAAAAATGAATAAAGAGTACCAAGATGTCATTGACAGATTTTTTAAAAATAATATAAATAGCCAATAAAACTAAAAACGACATGCTCAGCTTCACTAAATTAAAACATAAAAATTAAAGTGTGCACCATTTTCCCAGTCAGATTAACAAGCATTAAAAATATTGCTAATATCAATTATGATTGAGTACAAAAAGGGACTGGATATGCATGGACTATTAAACAGAGTGTATGTTGTTTGTATCTGTGTGTGTATTTATATATGAGGGAAACTAAATAGCGTCTACTAAAATTTTAGATCTATATGCTCAACAGCACTAAAATTCCATTTCCAGGAATCTTTAATTCATTCTACAAAAATATTTTCACAAATCTGTATAAAATATGTGTATGAAGATGTTTGTTTCAGCCTTTAACTTAATAGTTAAAAAAAAAAGGAGGTGAACAGCCTAAGTACCTATCAGTAAGAAATGCAATTATGTCAATCTAACTCCTGTTTTTTTATGGCTGGTTAGACTCCAACATATGTTGTAGATTGACATGTCCTATAGAAACATCTATGATGCTTTGTTAGGTGAAAGCAGTCTCATACATGTAACATGATTGTAATTTAAGTTTTAAAAAGAATATATTTATGTCTAGATGTAACCATGTACGTATAAGCACCAAAATGTCTTAGGGCTTAGCCTTACCCTTTTGGGGTTATTAGAGGGGTAAAATGGGTATTTTCAATTTTCACTTTATATTATTTCCTCAAAATGTGATAGAATGAATGCAATATTTATATTTTTGTGAGTGTTTTAAAAATACAAACAAAATCATTGAAAGAGTCAAAATAATTCATATGAATAAAGAGTCAATAATTTCATTTATTCATTTAATCAAGATTTAAACACCTACTTGAGTAGCAGGCACAATGCAACCTACCATGGTGCCTGCCCTTAAGGAAGTTAGATATGCATGCAGTGCTTGAGCAGGGAGAGAGAGAGACACAGAGAGAGAGAAAGAGAAAGAGAGAGAGAGAGAGAGAGAGCAAGAGTATGAAAGAGGGAAATAAGTACATAATGACAATCCTACTGGGAGAGCAGTGACACCATCAGCTGAAACAAGCAAATATGGAGGCAGATTTTAGGGGCTGGAGGTAATGATGAATTTGGTTTTGAACATGTGGATTTGAGAGGTGTCTGTGGGACATCCAGGTAGAAATATCCAATGGACTGATAGATGATCCTGGGGTTTGAAGGGAGAGATTGGGGCTAAAGATAGGCAACTGAGAGTACTATACTAGAGATAATAATAGAAATCATGGGAGTGTGCAAGTTCATTTAATAAATGTGTGAACGGTGAAAAGAGCCCCATTTGGGAATCTAATCTTGAAAGGGCATGCAGAGGAAGAATGACCAGCCCTGATGAGCATGGAGACCTGCAATAAACCTTCTACAGTTAGTAACAGAGATGTAATTAGTGGTGTTGATGAGAGCAGGTCCTGGGGTATAATCCAAATTGTGATGCATTAGGAGTGGAAGAGGGATGAGTTTGTGAATTACTCTTGTGAAAAGTTTGGATGAGAATGAAAGGAAAGGAAGCTTGGGCAAAAAGGTCAAAAGAGATATTTTAAAGATCAGGCTACCCAGTGAACAGAGTAACCTTGATTCCTATTTTGTATCTTGTGTTTTGTTCCTTCGCTTTCTATATGTGAGCATTTCCTCACATCAATAGTGTTTCAAGATATTATTTTTTTAAAAGAGAGAGTGTGCATATGAGCAGGGGAGGGGCCAAGGGAGAGGGAGATCTTAAGCAGGATCCACTCCCACTGGGAAGCCCAAACCAAACTGAGGCTCAATCTCACCACCGTGAGCTCATGACCTGAGCTGAAATTAAGAGTCAGATGCTTAAACAACTGAGCCACACAGGTGCCCCTCAAAATATTATTAAAAAAAAAAAATTTACATAG
>NW_027531278.1:849217-849759 GCF_008692635.1 Crocuta crocuta | reverse complement strand
AGCCAAATTCTTTGAAATATTTTAAACCTCTTGATAAATATTGCCAATTGCCTTCCAGCAGTGTAGGTAAATGCCCTTTTCCTCACACCTCTACCACAACTAGGCATTCTCACTTAAAGAAAAGCTTCCATTTGGTAGATAATAATTATACTATTTTTAAATTTGTGGTTTTTACTACTAATAAGATTTTCATGTTTATTAGTCTTTTGTATTTTTTCATTTTTTAAATGTTTATTTATTTTTGAGAGAGAGAAAAAGAGAGCAGGGGAGGGCAGAGAGCGAAACAGAAAATCCAAAGCAGGCTTTGCACTGACAGCAGAGAGCCTGATGTGGCACTCGAACTCACAAACTGTGAGATTATGACCTGAGCCAAAGTCAGAGGATTAATCAACTGAGCCACCCACGAGCCCCTGTATTTTTTCATTTTGAATTGTTTGCTGCCTATGTTTCTATTGAGTTCATTTTTTCTTAAGGAATTATCAGAATACTTGATATATATATATATACTGCAAATATTCCTCTGAGTCTTTCATTGCCTTTCA
>NW_027531278.1:838785-849204 GCF_008692635.1 Crocuta crocuta | reverse complement strand
TCTGAGTCTGTCATTGCCTTTCAATTTTATTTCTTGACTGGTACTTCTTTTTTTATAATCATGTTTATCAAACTTTCTCTTTATGGTTTCTTCCTTTGCTTTCATGCTGAAAATGTTTGATTTACCCACAATTAACATTATTATTCACCTTCACTTTCTCCTCCCTTCCTAATTTCTTTGTGTACATGTAACTCTTTTTGCTTTTATTTCTTAAATTTAAAGTGCATTGCATGCTTCCAAAACATACAGAATCTATGGGATTTTTTTTTGTTTGTTTTTATGAGCATATGTCACAATGTCGTTGCAATATGTCATAGGGAAAAGGCCTCCAATAAACTAACCAATCATTTTAATAAGAACATTTTATATAAAGAAAAGGCTTCCAATAAACCAATTATTTTTAATAAGGATGTTTTATATAGAATTTTCTCAAAAGAGATCTTACTATACANTACTAGACATATTACAGTAAAACAGTATCTTTTCTTTTTTTACTTGGAATTTCTATTTATTTTGGGGTATTGTGTTTTTGTTTATTTTAAGATGTAAATGTTTTTATTTTTCTCCATCTTTTCATTTTTATTTTATTTAAATTCCAGTTAGTTAAAATACAGTGCTATATAATTTCAGATGTACAATATAGTGACTCAACACTTCCATACGTCACCCAGTGCTCATCACAAAAGTTTACTTCAAACTCCTTAATCTGAATTTGTTTTGGAGAATCCTGTGAGGTCTACTTTTAATGAGAAATTTTTGTACCAAAGAGTTAAACCAATTATTTAGTGCCATTTATGGAATAATAAATTCTTTTTTCCAGATCAGAAATGACACCTTTGATGCATAATACATTCTTGTATACTGGGGTCTGTTTCTAGAGTTTTTAGTTTGTTTCATTAATCTATGTGTGATACCAGACTGTTTTGTTGTATCTTTATAATGTCTTTCAATGTCTAGTAGCACAGATAATAGAAATAGGGAGAATAGAGGAGGAAAATGAAATCCTTACCCTAGGCACAACTCAGTGAATCTCTGAATATTCCAGTGATCCAGTAATATCAGCCCAACTACTTTTAACTGTGCAGGGTTTTGTTTCTTGTTTGTTGTTTTGGTTTGGTTTGTTATTTGGAACCAACGGACTTCCTGGTAGGATTTAAAGCCAAGGATGCAGGCTTATTCGGTCAGCTCTGCCAAGACAGGACTGGCTGGCTCCCCACCGCCCTGTGTAGGGAGGGAACAGGTGTACTTAGTTTGGTTGCACTGCCTAAGGCCCTAATGCTGACTTCTGGAAAGTAGTGACTCTTCTTGCATGAGCAAGAATTAACCACAACAATCATTGAGTTTTACTGTATTAGGGAAAGGTGGGGGGTGGTAATTCCCGGACATAGAAGCACACACTTGCTCATGTCCAACACTCACCACATGACATGTTCAAGAAGGCATCAGTGGGGTTTTCAAGGACTTCAGATCAAAGAAGCCTAAACTGGGTTTTGTAAAATCCAGAGAAAATTTCACTTCCCACAAATTCAAATCAGGGCTCTCCTCTTCTCAATATGCCAAATCTACATCATGCTTCCCAGGCTCCCCATCATTATTAGTTTATAAAGATTCATTGATATTCAATTAAGTAGTTCTAATGTTCTCAATGCAGCCCTAGACAGCACTTTATAAAAGAATACATCCGCCCTCTGGAGACAGCTGGGGAAGCCAATTAGTCGGGGTAAATTTACATATCAATCCAGCTGTGGAATGAAGTCAGCCTTGTTCACCAGTCACAATGTGAAGAGCAAAGGGGGGAATCCAAGTGCTCCCTTGTCCTTTATTCCCTCACCTCAAGTGAGCCACAGCTTTCATTAAAAGGCTGTGAATAGTGGGAGAGAAAACCCATAAATGCTCCCATTCCCTGCCAAGTATGCACTATCACTTAGAAGCAATTTTTAATGGGGAGTGTTTAATGCCCTCCCAAAGGCTGGTACTAATTCACATAAATATTGTATCACTTAACAAAGGATTTTTGTTTGAGAGTTTGAAAAATTGGGTAGTAATTCTATTGTCGAGTTAAACTTCAAAATAATGAGGTTCCATTTTCTAATGATTCCATTATATAGCAAGGATTCAATTCAATTCAACAAACATTTAATGAGCCACTACTATGGTAAGACCCTGCACAAAGTGCTAGAATGTGAGGAAACAACTTGCTAAGACACAAAAGTAATTTGCAATGATCATGAAATTCATGGACTAAGCATCCATAGACTATGCAAGGGTCACTAAGCCCACTAAGACCAACCCCAGACACTTTCACAAGTTCTGCCACTAGAAATCTCCCAAGACAGCCTTGCAGATCTCTGAGGATATTTGATATTTCTCCCCTATTTTCCCCTTTCTCAGGCTAAACTGAAGCTCTTCTGCATTCGGCAGAGCTCTAGTACTCTCTATACTAGTATTGGCTCTCTGCTGAACACAGTGAAGTTTATCCTCTAAGAGCATAATGTCCCAGAACTGAACACTACCTGACAACTATCTAGCCAGGCTCTGTTTCTTCTCTTTTTAGAAAACATATCAATTAATGCAGCTTATTTTTTAATGTTATTTATTTATTTTGAGAGGGACTGACAGAATGTGAGCATGGGAGGGGCAGAGAAAAAGGGAGAGACAGAATCCTAAATTAGCTCTGTAGAACCCAATGAGGGCTCGAACTCACAAACTGTGAGATCATTACCTGAGTCGAAATCAAGGGCTGCATGCTTAACTGACTGAAACACCCAGGTGCCCCTAATGCAGCTTATGATCAAGATCATCTTTAGCAGCCACAGACACTGCTGAGTCATGCTGGATTTCCAATGAAAATCCTAAAATCAGTGATATAATGTGAGAGAAAGCACACAGGCTTGTGAATCAGTCAGAGCTAGGTTTGAGTCACAACTGTAACAATAATTGTAATCTTGTGCAAGTTAATTAAGCTCTTTAAGCCTCAGTTTCCCCAATTGTGCATTCTAATCTTTACTTAGCATCTTTTGAGAAGGATTATTAGACATTAATAAGAGTATTTTTCAGAGCAAGATGAGTTCAGGTGGAGTGTTAGATAAATTTAAAACATTTTTTATGTTAATTTAGTAATTTAGCCTGGTTGACTTGAAGTTTAGGGTATAAGGAGCTTATTTAATGAAACAGTGATAAACTCTGTGAATGCTGGTCATTACATATTTTTTAAATGTTTATTTCTGAGAGAGGGAAGGATGGAGAGAGAGGGAGACAGAAGATCTGAAGCAGGCTCTGTGCCAACAGCAGGGAGCCCGATGTGGGGCTCCAATCCACAAACCACAAGGTCATGACCTGAGCTGAAGTCGGACACCCAACCAACTGAGCCACCCAGATGCCCTGCTCATTATATTTTTACACAAGGGTCCATCCTAGACACAGGACAAGAAGGAAAGACAGCAGCCTCTGTTGACTGGGTTGTGTTTATGCTGGGGCAGGCTCTGGACCAAGCACTTTTACTATCATTACCTCATTTAATCTTTTGAACAAACCTGTTATCCATATTTCATAGATAAGGAACTTCAGAGAGAGTTTAGCTGGTATCCTAAAAGCACAGGCAAAGATAATTCAAAAAGAGAATGTTATCTCTCACTTAAATTTAAACTCTTGATTTTTCTTTCTTGCATCAAAATTATTGAGATATAATTTATATATAATAAAAAATGCACTACTCCTTTTTTGTGTGTAGTTCAATAAGGTTTGCAAAAGTATACACTGATGTAATTATCACAACAATTAGTACATACAATCTTTCCATCATTCTCAGATATTCCCTCAAGTCCCATTGCAGTAAATTTGCCTATCCATACCTCTCAACACAAGATTGTTCTGATTCCCTTCATCATAAATTAGATTTACCTGCTCTAGAGTCTTACATAAATGGAATTATATGGTATGTACTCTTTCATGTCTGACTTCTGTCACTCAACAAAATGTTCTGGAGATTCATTCATATTTTCTGTATACCAGCAGCACGTTTGCTTTTAATGAATAGTAGTCTACTGTAAGGATATACTACAGTTTATTTATCCAGTCACTTTTTGATAGACATGTACTTTTCCCGCAGATTTTGGCTACTATGATTATAAAGTTGCTGTTTTCCTCTATCGTAGCCTTGCTCTACATGGAGTAAGAGAGGGCTTAGGCCAGAGAGGGTTTGGTGCAGAGTCTGGATAGTGGGGGTTCAAGATTTTCAAGGACCAAGATGATGCCTTTCTCCAATGCTATACCAACATCCATTGAAATGGCTATATTCATTGTCTCAGATTCAGGATTAAATGAACTCCCTAGCCAGATCAGAATGATGAGAGGCCCAAAAAGCCCATGGTAAATGGAGTTCAAACAACAAATCCAAAGAATACTGCTCATCTTGGGTTTGACTCACGAACAAACAGAAATAGGATGTCTAGGTGAAAGTATCTATAATTCCATCCTCAATTCATTTCATTTTTTTCTTAATTATATGTTTTTTTACTGACTACTTAGATTTTTTTCTAGTTCATCCCAACTGATGACCACCCCATGTTCATAGAAGATTTAGGCAAATTTAAAAGTTATTTTTGACATCCTCTGTAAATTTATGACTATCGAAAGAGTGACAAGTTTCATAAAACAAAGCCAGAAAAACTAACTATAAACAGGAAACTGTAAGTCACACAGGAGTCTGAGAATGTCATCCCTGAGAGAAAGATGATCTTTCTTCTCCCAAAGGCATCAAAGTCTGGAACCCAGTAGAAGTCCCATATAAGGGCTGATGACAAGGAATACAGAGCAAAGATTCTGAAATGGGGTGATTTTGTCCCCCAGACGACAACTAGCAATATCTGGAGACATGTTTAGTGGTTACAACTTGGCGTGGATGCTACTGGCATCTAGTGGGTAGAGGCCAGGGATGCTACTAAACATTTTACAGTTCACAAGGCAGCCCTAAACCACACACACACAAAATTACCCAGCCCCAATATGTCATTAGTGCCAAGGTCAATAAACCCTATTTTAGAAGGATGACTGTTCACTCAGCAAATCTTTAGTGAGTAACTTACTGTGAATCTCAGCTTGTCACTTACTAGCAGAGCACCCTGGGCAGATCCCTAAGCAAATGTTTGGCTTCTGTAAAATGAGGGGTATGGTAATAAAGAGCTATGTTACAGGGAAAGTGTTTAAGAAATGGCTGCCATTCTCTCACCCCTCAGCTGTGCTGCTTACTAGGTCTGGGATTTTGAGCAAGTTACTTAACTTTTCAGGGTCTTCATTTCTTTATTTATAAAACAGAGCTATGTAGGGGCACCTGGGTGGCTCAGTTGGTTAAGCATCAGACTTCAACTCAGGTCATGATCTCACAGCTCAGCTTGTGAGTTCGAGTCCCCGCTTCAGGCTTTTTGCTTCCAGCTCAGAGACTGGAGCCTGCTTCAGATTCTCTCTCTCTGTCCCTTCCCTGCTTGTGCTCTGTCTCACTCTCTCTCTCTCTCAATACACATTAATAACTTTAATAAACATTTAAAAATTAAAAAAACAGCAGAGCTGTATAAATTGCTGTGAAAGTTTATAGGAAATGGCACTTGAGCTAGGCTTAAGATAGACAGGTTTTTGCCACTATAAGATGAAGCAAAATAGTGCCAAATTGAAAGAAATTATCCTTGTGTGGACTGAGGGCTTGGAGGAAGGCAAAGTTGATCTGGCAGTTTTGATCTCACTCCCACTTCCTTCTGACTTCCTCTACTCTGCAGTGGTCTGGTGTCAGATGAGTTTGTCAAGGAGCAGGTATGCCTGTGTTTTGACAGTTGACTTGTCTGACTTATACAGGAACTTAGATGGGGGAAAGCTGTGAAAAGCCACTTGTACCTACAAATTTCTGCCTAAAGGATGGGACTGCTTCTAGAAAGAACAACTGATCATAAAGCATTGCGTGGCATCAGGGTAACAGCCAATTCCAATCACCAATTATTTTGAAGTCTCTATTATGTACTAGTCATCTACTCAAAAAATAAAACAAAGAAGAAGGAATCTACACTCACTAAGCACCCAGTCTGTCCCAGATGCTAGAATAGGAACTATGTTATCCCATTTGCTCTTCACAGAGAAAAAAATTCCCTATGAAGAAGTGTGAATTAACGTGTGTATGACTATACCCAATTTTCAGGTGATAATATATGTTTAGTAAAATAAACCCTTTTCCAAATTCACTCAGTGCAAAAACAGAACATACAGCAATTTCTGTGACTCGAGCAAGACAGGCTCTATCCAGGCATTCTCCCCACTCAGACCATTATGATGTACAGAAGTGACCATGAGAAAATCCCTTCCCCTTTCTCTGGGCCTCACCTTTCACACATGGAAGGTGATGGTCTGAAACTAGATCATCTCAAAGCGTCCTTCTATCTCTGACTTTTTCTCACTTATATTGATTGAGTTAAAAGAAAAATCTCTGGCATTGGTATTCTTCCAGAAATTTGTCCAGAAGTAATTCTGACAGAATTCCTCCTTTGCATTTGGAAAATTGGGTTCATTTGTAAGTGAAAAGTGCTTTCTCCAAGGTGAAGTAGAAAACTGGGAAATTTGTCAATTAGCTAATGGCAATGGGAATAAATGTGTGAGTCTATGAGAATTCATATAAGGCATGCTTGTATGGTGAATGGAGAAGGATCTTAATGGCAAAATTAAAGAATTATTTATTTGAACCCTTTACTAAAAATATATTAGCTTATGATATTTTATCTACAGTTTGCTTAATAGGAATGGATACATTCTTTGACATCTGATTTCACTTAGGAGCCTGGGGGAACTAAGACATCACTAAGAGAACCAAGAAAGGACTTAGCTTTGGAATGTGTGTGCTCATAAGCCTGTGGGGGTGGGGGGGGATGTGTAGACAATGGGCACATATGGATCCAGTAATGACAATTCATATTGGGTACACTAACCACCATTCAGCTTTACCCCATCCATAAGCCACACTTGCCACCAACTACCTAATGAAAGCCTATGTTACTAGGTCAATCTACCCCCACCCTTACCCCACTCCTCTGTCTTTCACCGATGGGTACCATAATATATGTAGTCATTTCCTTATTGACGGATATCTGGATGAATTTTAATTTTTCACTATTATAAATGATGTAACTGAGCTTTTAAAAATCTGATATGGATCAACCTGCATAATCTTTTGGGGGGACCATGTTATTCCAAGCTCTGTCTTCCATAATTCATTTTATTGCATGAAAACTAGGCAAGTTTACCTGCTTTTTCAACCTGGAGTCTTCAAGAGACAGATATGAAATACTTATGGAGAAGATTATGATGATGTAGGTCTGCCTCAGGATTTTGGCTCTTTGAACGCACTCCTGGCAGCAGCAATTTAGTCCACTGTGGCCTTACTTAGCACCCTTCTATTTCTCCATCCAGGAATTTTATTTTATTTTATTTTATTTATTTATTTCTAGGAGAGAGAGAGAGAGAGACAGCGTGAGCAGGGGAGGGTCAGAGAGAGAGGGAGTCACAGACTGAAACAGGCTCCAGGCTCCGAGCTGGCAGTCAGCACAGAGCTCGACGCGGGGCTCGAACCCACAAACCGCGAGATCATGACCTAAGCGAAAGTCGGACGCTCAACCGACTAAGCCACCCAGGCGCCCCTAGGAATTTTAAACCTCAACTGATGTTCTCTTATAGTTGCAGTGCTGAGAACTTATGGTTTTTTCTGAGACTTTATCTTTTGATTTNGTTTAGTTTAAATATTTTGGTGCCTGTATTTTTAGTCTATTTATTCTTCCAAGAAATTAAAAAAAAAAAAAAACCAAAAAAAAAAACATGTTCCTCTTGCCCTGTTCTTCTCCCTATCGAATTCTTCACTCTTCTATTCTACTCTTCTGTTCCCAGTGCCCCCACTGTAAAAGTAGGCAGTTAGCACACTTGTTCATTTCTGTTTCCTGAGACATGGAATCCCAATGATGTGTGAATTTCAGAGACTTTAGTGGTACAATACCGTTTTACAAATGAAGGAACTCGGGCTAAGAGAGGTATAGAGACTTGCTCAGAATACACAGCTGATCACTGATTTGAGGAACCAAGGATCATTTATTAAGATTCTTTCCTCATTCTCAAACACCCCAGTGTCTCCCAATCCCATGCCCATTTACACTACTAGTGTAGAGTGCTGGACTCGTGAGTTAAGAACCCAAGAATGTAGTCCTGGCTTTGCCACTTACTCACTAGCATCTGAGATACTTAATTTCTAACGAGCTTCAGTTTCTTCATCTGTAACATGAGTCTCTTCCCTATCTACCTTACAGGACAATTGATAGCATCAAAGTGAGATGGTGAATGTGAAAGTGCTGGGGAAACTCTAAAACACTGGATACCAGGATAAGTTAGCTGGCATCCCTAGCAAGAAAGTGCTTGTCTTGCTCTGTTCCCATACCAGAGTAAGTCAGTACACCATGAGCTCCCTGAGAGTGGGAGAGCATCTTTTATCCCTGGAGCACCTAGAACAGTGCCTGGCATATAGTTTGTCTATGTCCAGTCATTCATCAGCTGCTCCCTTCAAAATCTCTCTGATTTGTTTCTTCCTTTCTATTCCCTATCTTTTTATCTTATAAGCTGATCATGGTAATCTCCTTCCAACTACTCATCCTGCTTCCAATTTTCCTTTCTTTCCAGTACAGCTTCTGCATACCCATCTTAAATGAATCTTATTAAAACATTACATTCATAATGTCACTTTTATGCTCAAAAATGTCCAGTGCTTGCCACTGTCCCCAGGATTAATTCCTGACTCTTTAGCCTTGCTTTCAAAGCCTTCCCTAGCTAGTCTATTTGTCTAACCTGTCCCTCCCCAGCCTCTGCCAAAATGTGCACCTATGTTGTGAAAACACGGGAAGCATGATTTATGAGAAAAGAGGCCCTGACTAGAGATTGTGTCTGATTTGTACCAATACCAGTTAAAGTACACAATGTTCTCACTCATGGCCTTATCTCGCTTGCTTTCAGAAGAAAGAAGGAAATATGAACAACAACCAACATTCATGCTGTGCTCCAGGGTTTATAATATCATTTGCATATACCATCATATTTGGAATTGCAACAATCCTATTAGTAGGTGTTACTACTAATAGTTGTTTCAGAGATGAGCAACCTGAGCTCCAAAGAGAGGAAGTGACTTGCCCAAGGTCACACAGATAAGAAATGGTAAAGGTATGTCCATCTCTTTTTTTTTTTTATTTTTTAAATGTTTTATTTATTTTTAGGAGAAAGAGAGAGAGACAGCGTGAGCAGGGGAGGGTCAGAGAGAGAGGGAGTCACAGACTCTGAAACAGGCTCCAGGCTCTGAGCTGGCAGTCAGCACAGAGCTCGACGCGGGGCTCGAACCCACGAACCGTGAGATCATGACCTAAGCAAAAGTCGGACGCTTAACCGACTAAGCCATCCAGGCGCCCCGATACGTCCATCTCTTTAATGGACATTCTTTACCACCTTGCCTCGCTAGTCATACTCTGCCTCATTCCATCCCTAAAGTACCCACACATGGATTCATTCTACTACCTTTCTCACTCCTACATAAGCAGCATAGATTGCTTCTAGCAAGTCACCTGGCCATACAGATTCTTCCACTAGTAATTTGTCTTATTCACTTCCAGGTACCTCCATCTGTCAGAAATTATGGTCTCATGTCTGGCTCTGTCTTCATAGCATTACAAACATGCTTACCAACCCACAGGCCCCACTTCAAAAAAAGCCCTTCTCTAAACCCCTTATCTTGTTCTAGCTACTGTCTTATCTCTCTCCCTTATCAACAAAATTTCTTGGAAAAAAAAATAGCTCCTCATCAATGCTTCCTTTCCCTTACCTCCTATTCATGGTTCAGTCCATTGAAATTCTGGGTACAACCCCAGAAATTGTTGTACTCTTCTCCCTAAAATTGTTCTTAAGGCAAAATTCAATAAATACATTTCGGTTTTTATCTTACTGACCATGACAGCAATGTTTAGTTGAGTCAATGATCCCTTCATACTTGAAACTCTTTTGTCTTTGTTTCCAATCCAACACTCTCTTCATTTTCCGTCTACTAGTCCAGTAGCTCCTTCTTTGTTTCCTGTTCAGACTTGTCCTCCTCATGTTCCAAGGAAATATCTAGCTATCCAACTGTGGAGATGCCTTAAACAATAAAGAATTCCCTGTTACTAGAAGTGTTGAATCAGAGGCCAGGTAAATATCTGCAAGAGATATGCTATAAGAAATCCCCACAGTGAGTATTAAGTTCAATTATATGAGTTTAAAATAAAGTTCTTCCCAATTACAAAATTTTATGAGTCTACCAAGTTCCAAATAAAAGGTCCTGTCAAAGAAATGCTATAAGAATTCAGAGGCAGGAGAAAGTCTCCCTGG
>NW_027531278.1:822304-838729 GCF_008692635.1 Crocuta crocuta | reverse complement strand
TGCTATAAGAATTCAGAGGAAGGAGAAAGTTTCCTTAGTTTTAAGTTAATTGAGTCTGAGGGAAGGTTGATGAATCCTAAAAGACATCATAATTAAATGAAGTAGATCAATTTCAGTCTATTCCAACATAAAAGCTTTCCAAAACTATTGGCTATGACTTTTACAATTGCTTTATATGATGAGCCAAAGAATGGATTGGATTTTACTGTTGAATTATATAAGTGATAAAATACCTGTCGAAGCGGCCCCTTTGTCAGTAGGTCTGGACAGACTGCAGGTTGGGAAGAGTGGACTAAATAAGCTTTAGAATGAATGACTCTCTTTCTACCATTCTTCCATCTTTATGCCTCATGCAAACTGCACAACTCAGGATTCTACAATCTGTCATGCATCTTTCCACCTCTTAGCCTTTGCCCATGCTGTGCCCTCTCCTTAGAATACCCCTTTCCTTTGCAGAGTAATAAAATCTTGCCTATTAATTCTAAAAGTATCTGTCTAAATATGAACTACCTTCTTTTAACATGTTTGGATAACACTGTTGCCATAAACTATCACCCAGTAATAGGCCAAGGGCTATAATGCTGCTCACTTTTTTAATCCAAAGATTGATTGATTGATTTTGGTACTGAAATAGCACTATCTCAGTGTAGGTCTGTCTGAAGAAAAAGAGAGCAGGAATAGAGAGAATTCCCCTGCCCTCTAACCTAAATTCTCAATTCTCAAGTCTCTCCAATACTACCCTTCCCCTCCCCTTCACCATCACCCAAGAATCTTTTGTTTTTGGGGACCTTTGAAGGAACTACACATTCTGTATAGAGCCTAAATCTCTATCTTCTATATTTTAAAAATAAAATTCTCTTTGATGTCAAATAGCTTTTTGCTATAATTTAGGATTGCAGGTAGAATTTATATTCAAAAATTTAGTTATATTCTTTTGGAACTTTTCTTGATAGCAGGATTGCCATTTAAAAGGGAAAAATGCCATTTTAAATTTTCAATCATGCTTCTGGAATTTCTCCTTTAAGTTTCAAGTTGTTTTTGCATCACCAAACTCTATACTTCAGCACCTTGAGATGGTAAGACAGTTGATGTCCACCATTATTTTCAGTAGTCATAGATGTAGGACTTGGAAACCATTCTCAGGCCAGAAACAACAAAAACACAACCTTATAACTTATTGTCTACATTCTGGTTGCTCATACAGGGATTTCAGTGCCTTTAAATAATTGTTTGTAATCATATACCATTTCTATCATTATTATATCTGGGATGGTTTATATTACCACTTTACTCATTTGACATTACTATTCCTAATTCTTTTAGGACTGAAGAAATAGGGATTTACAAGGTTCTCAAATAAAAGAATAAGAGGGCCAGGCCCAAGGAAGAAGGATGAACCAGAGTTAAGCACTGAGGTGATTAACACCTCACCCTATCAGTCTACAAGAGAAAACAAATAAGATTACACTAGTACATTGTATGTACTAGAAATGAGAAGAGATATAAATTGTGGCTTAAAATCAATTAAAAACAGATAAAGCAAGTAGACACCCCGTTGCATAAAAGGGGCAGGCCTCCTACTCTATTTCCAATTAAAACTTGGATTTATACCAAAGTGATGATCACTGGAAATGAAGACTGTGAAAAAGAAAAATATGAAGAACCAATTAAGTCTCAACTTTCATGGGAAAACACAGCAAATGCCTACACCAAGGTGAAAAAGTTGTGAAAGTTATCTGAGAAAGCATTTAATGTAGCTACTATTAAGTTCTAAGAAGTAAGTGCAAACATTCTAGCAACAACTAGAAAATTAGAAAAACTCAGAAAAAGTGGATGTCATAAAGAACAAACACATGGAAAGTATAGAACTTAAAAATACAATAACCAAATACACACACACACATATACACACACACATATGCACAAAACAACTCTTCACAAGATGGGCTTAGTGAATATTAGAGATGATAGAGAGTTAGTAACCTAGCAGATAAATCAATAGAAATTATTCAATATTAAAGATAGAATAAAAGAATTTTATAAAATGAGCAGAGACTCAAGGACCTGTGGGACAAAACTAAAAGTTCTAATTTTCATGTCATTGGAGTCCCAGAAACAGAAGAGAAACAGTGTTCAGAACAAATATTTGAAGACATACTGACTTAAAACTCCCCAAAGGTGGCTAAAGATGTAAACCTACATATTCCAGAAACTCAGGGAATCCTAAACAATATAAACCCAAAAGAAAATCATGCTTTGACAAATCATAATCAAACTGTTCAAAACTAGACATGAAAAAAACATTGAAAGTAGCCAAAGAAAAAGTATACATTACTTAGGGAGGAATAACAATTTGAATAACGAGGGTTTTTTTTCTCAACAAAAATCACAGAAGCCAAAAGAACACGGCTTGACATTATTCACGTGCTAAAAGAAAAGAACTTGAAACCCACAATTTTATGTTCAGTGAAATTATTCAGGGATAAAGGTTAAATGAAGACATTCGTAGATGAAGAAAAAGTAAGAAAATTTGTTGCCAGCACATCTGCTCTAAAAGAATTGCTAAATTCCATTGGACATAGACCAATGGAATAGAATAGAGAACCCCGAATTGGACCCACAAACGTATGTCCAACTAATCTTTGACAAAGGGGGGAAGAGTATCCAATGGAAAGAAGACAGCCTCTTTAACAGAGGGTGCTGGGAGAACTGGACAGCAACATGCAGAAGAATGAAACTACATCACTTTCTCACACCATACACAAAAATAAACTCAAAATGGATAAAGGACCTGAATGTGAGACAGGAAACCATCAAAATCCTAGAGGAGGAAGCAGGAAAAAACCTCCTCGACCTCAACTGCAACCATTTCTTACTTGGCACATTCCCAAAGGCAAGGGAACCAAGGGACCTCATCAAGATAAAAAACTTCTGCACAGCAAAGGAAACAATCCATAAAATTAATAGGCAACTGACAGAATGGGAAAAGATAGTTGCAAATGACATATCAGATAAATGGCTAGTATCCGAAATCTATAAGGAACTCACCAAACTCCATACCCGAAAACCAAACAAGCCAGTGAAGAAATGGGCAGAAGACATGAACAGACACTTCTCCAAAGAGGACATCCAGATGGCCAACAGACACATGAAATGATGCTCAGCATCCCTCCTGATCAGGGAAATATAAATCAAAACCACACTGAGATGCCACCTAACACCGGTCAGAGTGGCTAAACTGAACAAATCAGGAGACTCTAGATGCTGGTGAGGATGTGGAAAAATGGACACCCTCCTACACTGCTGGTGGGAATGTAAACTGGTGTGACCCCTCTGGAAAACTGTGGAGGTTCCTCAAAAAATTAACAATAGAACTCCCCTAGGACCTAGCAATAGCACTGCTAGGAATTTACCCAAGGGATACAGGAATGCTGATGCACAGGGGCACATGTACCGCAATGTTCATAGCAGCACTCTCCACAATAGCAAAAACATGGAAAGAACCTAAGTGTCCATCAACTGACGAATGGATCAAGAAGATGTGGTATATGTATACAATGGAATACTACATGTCAACGAAAAAGAATGAAATCTGGCCACTTGTCACAACATGGATGGGACTAGAGGGTGTTATGCTGAGCGACATAAGTCAGGCAGAGAAAGACAGNGGCTTATTTATTTTTTCAAAAAACCAACTCTTGGTTTCGTTGATCTGTTCAACTGTGTTTTTGATTTCTATATTGTTTATTTCTGCCCTAAGTTTTATTATTTCTCTTCTCCTATAGGGTTTGGGGTGCTCCTGTTGCTCTTCCTCTAGTTCCTTTAGGTGCGCTGTTAGATTTTGTACTTGCGCTTTTTCTCATTTCTTGAAATAGGCCTGGAGTGCAATGCACTTTCCTCTTAGGACTGCCTCTGCTACATCCCATAGAGTTTGGATTGTTGTATTTTCGTTTTCATTTGTTTCCATATATTTTTAAATTTCTTCTCTAATGGCCTGATTGGCCCATTCATTCTTTAGTAAGGTATTCTTTAACCGCCATGTTTTTGGAGGTTTTCCAGACTTCTTCCTGTGATTGATTTCAAGTTTCATAGCATTGTGATTTGAAAGTGTGCATGGTATGATCTCAATTCTCTTATATATACTGAGGGATCCTTTATGTCTCAGTATGTGATCTATCTTGGAGACTGTGCCATGCACACTTGAGAAGAAAGTGAATTCCATGGCCTCAGGATGTAAAGTTCTAAATATATTTGTCAAACCCATCTGGTCCAACGTGTCATTAAAGTCCATTGTGTCTTTAGTGATTTTCTGTCAAGTTGATGTATCCATTGCTGTAAGTGGAGTATTAAAGTCTCCTGCTATTAACACATTCTTATCCATAAGTGTGTTTCTGTTTGTGATTGTTTTATATATTGAGGTGCTCCCATATTCAGTGTGTAGACATTTATAATTGTTAGCTCTTCCTGATGGATAGACCCTGTAATTATTATATAATGCCCTTCCTCATCCCTTGTTACTGTCTTTAATTTAAAGTCCAGTTTGTCTGATATAAGTATAGCTACTCCAGCTTTCTTTTGACTTCCAGTAGCATGATAGATATTTCTCCATCCCCTTACTTTCAATCTGAAGGTGTCCTCCAGTCTAAAATGAGTTTCTTGTAGACAGCAAATAGATAGATTTAGGTTTTTCTTATCCATTCTACTACCCTATGTCTTTTGGTTGGAGCATTCAGTCCATTTACATTCAGTGTCATTATTGAAATATATAGGTTTAGAGTCATTATGTTTTTTGTGGGATTCATGCTGGTGGTGGTGTCTCTAGTATCTTGCATTCCTTGCTACATTTCCCTCAGAGAGTCCCCCACAGGATTTCTTGTAGGGATGGTTTAATGGTGACAAATTTTTTCAGTTTGTGTTTATTTGGAAAGACTTTTATCTCTCTTTCTATTCTGAATGACAGGCTTGCTGCATAGAGGATTCTTGGCTGCATATTTTTTCTGTTCATCACATTGAAGATCTCCTGCCATTCCTTTCTGGCCCACCAAGTTTCAGTAGATAGGTCTGTCACCACTCTGATAAGTTTCCCTTTGTATGTTAGGGTCCTTTTATCCCTAGCTGCTTTCAAAATTGTCTCTTTGTCCTTATATTTTGCCAGTTTCACTATGATATATCGTGCAGAAGATCGATTCTAGTTATATCTGGGGGGAGTTCTTTGTACCTCTTGGATTTTAACGTCTACTTCCCTCCCCAGGTTGGGGAAGTTCTCTGCTATAATTTGTTCAAGGACTCCTTTAGCACCTTTCCCTCTTTCTTCCTCTTCTGGAATTCCTATGATACGGATATTGTTCCATTTGATTGTATCGCTGAGCTCTCGAACTCTTCTTTCATGTTCTTGGATCAGTTTATCTCTCTTTTTCTCAGCTTCCTCTTTTTCTATAATTGTGTCTTCTAAGTCACTTATTCTCCTTTCTGTCTCTTCATTCCATGCATTGGACGCCTCCATTTATTATGTATCTCATTATAGCATTTCTTAATTCATCACAACCATTTTTGAGCTCCATAGTCTTTGTAGCATTAGTTTCTCTGATGTCTTCCGTGCTTTTTTCAAGCCCAGTGATTAACTTTATGACTATTGTTCTAAATTCTTGTTCAGTTATGTTGCTTATATCTGTTTTGAGCAGTTCTTTAGCTGTCATTTCTTCCTGGAATTTCTTTGGAGGAGAATTCTTCCGTTTCTTCATTTTGGTTAGCTTTCTATCTCTTATTAATTTTAAAAGCTTGTTGTGGACTCTGCCCCTGCGGGTTCTGCTGCATTAAAGAGGGCTTTGACTGTCCAGGGCCTGTCCGTTAAGGAAGTGTTCTTTGAATCATGTCTCTTGGTTTCTCTTGTTGAGACTTTGGTTATTTTGTTTCCCTACTCATAGTGGTGTTTGGGACTCTCCACCATATGTGCTTTGGCTTGTTTCTTTAGGTAGTCCTGGAAAAAGAAAACAGACAACCACACAGGGGACAAAGGTACACAAACGCAGAGACAAATCCAATAAACATGGAAAACACTTATGAGGTTTCCTTCCCAGTGTATTCTGTCTCTTTCACTTCCCAAAATCCTGTGGCTAAGTGTCCTATGACTTCAGGCCTTCTCTGTTTGAGATGGGTGCAGCGAAATGCACAGAACTCCCTACTTCTCCGCCATCTAGAATCTGTCCAACATGCTTTGATTAAAATATAATCACAGTTACAATGTACCAACCAAACAACAGAAAGCCCCTTCCTCCTCAAAATTTAGGAATCTCCTATTAAACATCTTCTGCATGAAATGGGAATTACAAACTGAAATTACAGAATTAAAAAAATAATGACAATAAAACTACTACTTATCAGAATCTATAGGATGCATTTCAAGAAATGATAAGGAGAAATTTTTTTTCATTATATACTTTTATCGGGAAAACTGAAACCAAAAAAAAAAAAAATAGATTGAATCCAAAGCACATAAAACTATAAAAAAATAAAAAATAAACCAAAAAATGAGGAATTAACAAAGATAAAGCAGAAATGAATGAAGAGAAAAACAGTAGCTCAAGAAATAAAATCATAATTTTGTAAAGATTAACAATATAGACAAACTACTAGCTAACTTTATCAAGAAAGAAAATGGAGAATGGAAACACAAATATACAAAATAAGAACTGACAAGGGGAAAAAACCTTTGAAACAAATGAAATTTTCAAATTTATATGAGGTCTCTTTGCAAACAAGTTTGAAAACCTAGAGGAAAGGGATACTTTCCTAAGGAAATTCAAATTACCAAAATTGACATTAGAGGTAAAAAGCTTAAATGGACCGATTTCTATAGAAGGGGCTACTCCACAATAAAGTACATGCCCAAATGACTTCACAGGGAAANGTGGATTAGAAGACTAAATGTAAACAATGAAACCATGCAAGTACCAGAAGGAAACATAAGGGAATTCCTTTTTAACCTTAGTTAGAGAAAGGCTTTCTACACTCCAAATCTAGAGGCAATAAAAGAAGTTTTAACAATTTGATTAACCCTTAAAAAATTTGCATGGCAAATGCACAATGAACAAAGTCAAAGCACAACTGTCAAATGGGTAGAAGATATATACAATGTATACCACAGGCAAAGGTTATAAACCAAAAAATGAAGAACTCTGAGAAATTGAGGGAAATAGAGACAGGACCAGGGAAGAGCAAGGCAGTTGGATACAGCTGATGTACAGAGTGGGTCACCGAAGGGTACTGTCAAGCTAAGGTTAAAAGGAGAACTGGAGTAGCAATGTATTTGGATCTAATTTACAGAGTGGATTAGAAAGTTAGGAAAATGGAGAGCACCTGGGTGGCTCAGTCGGTTAAGCTTCTGACTCCATTTCAACTCAGGTCATAATCTTGAGATTAAGCCTCAAGTCAGGCTTTGTGCTGAGCATGGAGTCTGTTTTAGATTCTCTCTTCTCTCTCTTCTCTCTCTCTCTTTCTCTCTCTCAAAAAAAAAAAAAGGAAAGGTAGGGAGATAGGTACAGAAGCTCTTAATACTTTAAAGTAATCCATGTAAGAGATGATGGTGGCTCAAACTGAGGATTAAGAACAAAATATGAATTAAATTGCTGTTGAAGGGCAGAATATATTGGATTTATCAACCAAATGGATGTGGGTGATGTAGGAGTCTAGGATGAAACCTGGGATTTCAATATAGACAGTGAGGTAGATGGTAGTGTCAGAGAGAGTGTAGACAATGCAAACATTTATTTTTGTTTTGAGTATAGTTGCCACAATGTTATATTAATTTTGGGTGTGCAACAGAGAACCCAAACATTTATATTCCATCTCAGGATTAAATATGATCCATGTAAATTGTTGAGTGCCGTGCTGTGTTTGGCATATAGAAATTATGATATAATTAGCTATTGTTATCTTAGGCTAACCTGGTTTCATTAATCCTGACAGAATTCACCATGAAGTATTATTCAAAATTGGTATTTGTTATTTTCTAAGCAGATGTGAGGTTCAAATTGTTCAACCTTACAGCTTTCTCACCCTAGACAAGTTTCTTAACCTTTCTTGGCCTCAATCTCCTTTTCTCAAAAATAAGAGTAACAATATTAACCTGGCAGCATTTTAAAATGTTTTTTAATCTGTATTATTACTAGTTTCACTATCAAGAATACATTAAATTAAGCCCAGATTTTTTAGCATTTGCTGATTTCTGTGGTATACATATTTTCATCGTGATCAATTTCGGTGCACCAATGTGAATCGCTGAACATGGGAGGAAGTGTCTTTCATCATTAAGTATGATGTTAATTGTAGAATTTTCATAGATGCCCTTTTTAGGTTGAGGAAGTTTCCTTCTATTCCTCCTTTGTTGACTATTACATACTTTAATCTTTACTAATGGTTGTTATTTAACAAGTAACTTACAGAATTCCTAACAATGTAACAATTGGCACTCTCCAGCCAACTTAAGTCAGTTCTAGCACACTACTATAATCCATCCATTTTCTCTTACATCCTAAAAAATTTATCTATTTAAATTCAAGTTAACAGAAACTGTAGTATTGGTTTCAGGAGTAGAACCTAGTGATTCATTACCTATATATAACACCCAGCTCTTATCCCAGCAAGTGCCCTCCTTAATGCCCATCACCCATTTAGCCCATCTCCCCCACCCACCTCCCCTCCAGCAACTTCCAGTGTGTTCTCTGTATTTAAGAGTCTCTTATGATTTGCCTCCCACTCTGTTTTTATCTTATTTTTCTTTCCCTTCCCCTATGTTCATCTGTGGTGTTTCTTAGATTCCACATATGAGTGAAATCATATATTTGTCTTTCTCTGATTTATTTTGCTTAGCATAATACACTCTAGTTCCATCCATATAGTTGCAAATGGCAAGATTTCATTCTTTTTGATTGCCAAGTAGTATTCCACTGTATATACATACCACATCTTCTTTATCATTTGTCAGTCAATGGGCTTTTGGGCTCTTTCCATAATTTAGCTATTGCTGATAGCCCTGCTGTCAACATTGGGGCACATGTCCCCCTTAGAATCAGCATTTGTACATCCTTTAGATAAATACCTAGTGGTGCAATTGCTGACTTGTAGGGTAGTTCTATTTTTAATTTTTTGAGGAACCTCCATACTGTTTTCCAGAGTGGCTGTACCAGTTTGCATATCCACTAACAGTACAAAAAGGCTCCCCTTTATCCACATCCTTGTCAACATCTGTTGCTTCCTGAGTTGTTAATTTTAGCCATTCTGACAGGTGTGAGGTGGTATCTCATGGTGGTTTTGATTTGTATTTCCCTGAAGATGAGTGATGTTGAACATCTTTTTTATGTGTCTCTTAGCCACCTTGATATCTTTGGAGAAGTGTCTACTCATGTCTTCTGTCCATTTCTTCACTGGATTATTTGTTTTTTGGATGTTAAGTTTGATAAGTTCTTTACAGATTTTGGATACTAACCCTTTATCCAATTTGTCATTTGCAAATATCTTTTCCCATTCCATCAGTTGAACTTCGCAGCATTTTTAGGAATATTAGAGATAAGAGAATTAGAGTGCTTTGAGTGTGCCTATCACGTAGTAGGGGCTCAGTAAGTAAGTGGTGGCTTAAACGAAAGACCATATTGTCCATTTCCGGCCTTTAAATTAGGAAGGTTTTTTTTCCTTGTTTATCTTGGTAATTCTCATNAAGAAAGTCTTTAACATAATAGATACTTAATAAATATATATCATATCTATTATAATTGTTTTTTGCTCGACCTTTCACCATTTGTCCTGCTAATCTGCCTAAGACTGTAAACTCTCATTTTAAAAGTATTCTTAGGGGGCCTGGGTGACTCAGTCGGTTAAGCGTCCGACTTCAGCTCAGGTCATGATCTCACCATTCGTGGGTTTGAGCTCCATGTCGGGCTCTGTGCTGACAGCTAGCTCAGAGCCTGGAGCCTGTTTCAGATTCTGTCTCCCTCTATCTCTGACCCTCCGCTGTTGCGCTCTCTCTCTCAGAAATAAATAAAAATATTTAAAATGTTAAAAAATAAAATAAAAGTATTCTTCCTAAGGTTATAAATCCTTGTTGCTTATTTTTTTATTGAACCCCCCTTTTTCACTTACCAGTGATGACTCATGCTTCATAATTCTACACCTTCTTAGAAAACTTATTACCAACCCCTCCCCATCCCCACTCCTAACTCCACACAGTACTTTAATTCAATAGTAAAAACAGGCCCTGTCTGGCTTGACTATAATGAAAATTATTCAGGTTATTGAACCTTTTTTGGAACTGTTGCTGGCCTCCAAAACTTCTGCAGTTAATTAATGAGATTCTCAAACAACTTGAATTTAATCACAGTGAATCATAGCCACCGAAAAAGGCATTTAATTTGACCTGAAATATTTGCACAAGAAAAAATATCAGATCTGAAGAGTGACTTGTGATTAGCAACTCTATAAAAATAAAAAGCAGTTCAAAGTTTTACAAAATTGAAGGACAAATGACCAAAAACCCAATGGAAAAGTGAAGAAAATATAAAAACATATAATTCATCCTGAAAAAGAATGTAAAAATGGTCCTCAGACATATGGAAAATATTCAAATACAGTACATATTAGAGACCTGCTGATAAACAGTATACTGAGATACCAGTTTTTACCTATCAGACAGGCAAATATGTAAAAAGTATAACAACAGAATATGTTGATGAGTCTGTGGGGAAACACACACGCTCATACAATGCTGCTGAGAATGCAAACCAGTAGAACACTTCGAGAACTTTTCAATCCAGAAATTCCAATCTATTCTTGAAGATGAACCTCCAACAGTCCAAAAATACATATGCACAAGGATGTTCATTGCAGAGTAGTTTGTAATTGCAAAGTATTGGAAACAATCTAAATGTTCATACATAGGACAGTGCTTGAGTAAATGAGACAACAGTGACACAGTGGAGTCCCACAGAGCTGTAAAAAAAAGGGGGGGGGGATGAAGAAGAACAAAGAAGCTGTCTATGAGCTGATGGGGAGTGGTTTCTATGACATATTACCCAAGCAAAAAACAAAAAATCAAAATGCAGGAAGGTAAGGCAGTGTAAGACTCCCAAAAATGTGCTTCTCTGTACAAACAAGGGCACCACAAAAACTGTGAAAATCAACTTTTCCAGAACTCTGGAAATTAACCTAAGTCTTACAACAATCCAAAGAGAGCTTATTCCACAAAAATGACCAAACCTTAGCAAGAGCAGTGAGTTCCTAATTCCATTTCCCTCCCATAGCTCCACTGCAGCTTTGAAAATCAGTAAGTTCAACAACTATAACAGTTGTGAAAAACAGAAGCCTAGCAGCCACAGGAGAGGATATAACAGCTTTGGAGTCACCCAGAACTCTTTGTGTGGATTTTAATAGGTTGTATCTTTCAAGGAATTGGTCCATTTCATCTGGCTATCAAATTTATAGGCATAGAAGTGTTCATAGTTATTACCTTATTATCCTGTTTACGCCCACGGGATCAGTAGTGATGACTGATCTTTCATTTCTAATATTAGCAATTTGTGTCCTCTATTTTTTTATTAACTTGGTTAAAGGTTTATCAATTTCATTCATCTTTTCAAAGAACCAGATTTTAGTTTTATTGATTTTATCTATCTATTTCCAATTTTCAAGGTCATTGATTTCTGCTATGATCTTTGCTGTTTCTTTTCTTGTTTCTTTTAGGTTCATATTACTTTTCTATCTCTAGTTTCCTATATCCAGAAAAATGAATTTTTATGCCTATGTTCATAGCAGTATTACTCACAATAGGCAAAAGGTGGAAACAATCCAAATTTTCATTGACAGATGAATAGATAAATAATATGTGATGTATACATACAAAAGAACATTATTCAGCATTACAAACAAACAAAGTTCTGATACATGCCACAACATGTATGCACCTTGAAAACTATGCTAAATGAAAGAAACCAAACACCAAAGGACACATATTGTATAATTCCATTTATATGAAATGTCCAGAATGGATAAATTCATAGACACAAAAAGTAGATTAGTGGTTGTCATGAGACCTCAAGGAGGTAACAGGGACTAAATATAATGGTACAGAGTTTCTTTTCAGGTGATGAAAATACTCAAGAGTCTGATTATGGTGACGGTGGTACACCTACCTGTGTGAATCCACTAAAAAAATACTGCATTGAATACTTTAAAATGATGGAATTTATTGAATACTTTAAAATGATGAATTATATCTCAATAAAATATACATGTACTATATAAAACATTAAATATGTGTATTTTCATATACTTATTTTGGTTTTGTTAACAAAATTACATATCATTTTATGATCTGCTTTGTCAGCATAATATGGATTGGAGGTATTTCACTTCATTAAATCTTTCTATGAAAAAATTTTAAAAGAACTGCTGATACAGCCAACAATATGGATGCCTCTCAAAAGCATAATGTTTACCGGGGCGCCTGGGTGGCTTAGTCGGTTAAGCGTCCGACTTTCGCTTAGGTCATGATCTCGCGGTTCGTGGGTTCGAGCCCCGCGTCGGGCTCTGTGCTGACTGCCAGCTCAGAGCCTGGAGCCTGTTTCAGTCTGTGACTCCCTCTCTCTCTGACCCTTCCCTGCTCACGCTGTCTCTCTCTCTCCTAGAAATAAAAAAAAAATATTAAAAAAAAAGCATAATGTTTACCAAAATTAGCCAGATACAAAGGGCTACATATTGTGTTACTCCTTTTAAAGAAATTTAAAAACGGGCAAAACTGATCTGCTATAATAGATGTTAGACTATGGAGGAGGTATGGATTGAGTTTAGGGCATGAAAGAGCCTTTTGGGGTAATAGAAGTGTTCTATATATACATCTGGAAGATACTGATATAAAAATGTGCATGTGAGTGAAAATNAATGTGTGTGCATATCATTTTATATAATCTGTAGTTTAATTAAAATTTAAAAACTACAGTGTGGCATTGTTGCAAGGCTAAACAAATAGACTAATGAAACAGACTAGACGGTCTAGAAAGAGATAGATACATAGATGACAGATAATTTTTATTTTTATCTGATTAACTAATTTACAACAAAGCATCCACTGTAATTCATTGGACAAAGGTTGGTCTTTTCACAAAATGGTGATAAAATAGAAATAGGAACCATGACTATTTTTAAAAAATGAACCTTGACCCATACCTCACGCCAAACAAAATATTAACTCAAGATGAAGCATAGACTTAAATGTTAAAGGCAAAACAATAGTGTTTCTAAAAGAAAAGCTAAGAGAATATTCATTATATTAATCAGAAATTTCTTAAACACAAAGCACAGTCATAAAAGAAAAAACTGATTAAAATGGACTTCATAATATTAAGGACTTTTGCCCTCAAAAAATAAAATTAATTAAGAGAGAGAGAAAAGGCAAACCACAGACTGAGAGAAGATATTCATGAAATATGTATATGTATCCAGACTATATATCCAGAATATATAAAGAACTTCTACTGTCAATAAGAGTACAGAAGCCTCAAATTTAAAACAGTCAAAATATTTGCTCAGATCTTTCACTAAAGATGATATCCAAATGGTGAATGATCATATGAAAGATGGTCAACATCATTAATTGTTAAGAAAATGCAAATTGAAAATACAATGAAATAGCACTAGACCCAGAATAGCTAAAATTAAAGGGCTGAAATTACTGAATGCTGGTAGGAATGCAGAGCACCTCAAGCATACATAGTACCGGTGCCAATATAATTTAGGTCAACCACTTTGGCTTAACTGACTGAGCCACCCAGGTACTCTAGGTCAACCACTTTGGAAAAATATTTGGCAGTGCCTAGTAAAACTAAATACACATATACTCATGACTCTGCAATTCCAATCCTAGGTGTATTTTCAAGAGCAATGAATCCATATGTGTACCAAAAGGCATGTATGAGAATATTCATAACAACTTTCTTCATAACAGCCCCAAACCAGAAAAAATAGCCCAGATGTTCATCTATACTAGGATGGATTTAAAAATTGTTATATTCAGTACAATGGAATTATACACAGCAATAAAAAAGAATGTACTACTTCTATCCAAAGGAATGCATAAATATCACAGACAGAATGATAAGCAAAAGAACACAGATACAAAGAGGACATTCTTGGAGCACCTGGTTGACTCAGTCGGTAGAGCATGTGACTCTTGATCTCACAGTTATAAGTTCAAGCCCCACATTGGGCATGGAGTCTACTTAAAAACAAACAAACAAACAAAACAAAACAAAAAGAGTACATTCTATATGCTTCCATTTAAATGAAGTTGAAGATCCAACAAATTAATCTAGCACCTTCTAAGTGCTCAAAATGTTTTATATCTTGTTTTCTGTAGTACCTACACAGATGTAAACATACATAAAGTTTTACTGAGTTCTACACTGAAGATTTGTGCACTTCACTGTATGTAAAATTATATCTCAATATAAAATGAAATTGAGACATACAAAAATGTTGATGGAAGCATTTTTCATAGTAGCTCCAAATTGGAAACAACCCAAAAGTCCATCAACAGTCCATCAATAGAATCAATAAATAAATTATGGTATATGTATCCTGTAGAGTACTACATTAAAATGAAAAAAAAACCTGATAGACATAAAAACACGAATGAATCTCAAAGACATAATATTAAGCAAAAGAAGCCAGACTAATATATGATTTGTCAATTCTATTCCCAAAGAATTGAAAGCAGTAAATCAAATACTTGGAAATCAATGTTCACAGCAGCACGATTCATGACAGCCAAAAAATGGAAACAATCGACGGATGGATGAATGGATGAACAAGATGTGATTTATCTATACGACGGAATATTATTCGGCCATAAAAAGAATGAAGTACTGACACCTGTTGTAACATGAATGAACCTCGAAGATATTATGCTCAGTAAAAGAATCCAGTCAGAAAAGGACAAATATTGTGTGATTTCACTTATATTAGGTTCCTAGAATAGGCAAATTCATAGAGATAGTAGAATAGAGGCTACCAGGGGCTGGGGAGAGGTGAATGGACAGTTATTATTTAATGGCTACAGAGTTTGTTTGGGGTAAAGAAATTCTGGAAATGAGTGGTGGTGATGGTTGCACAATGCTGTGAATGTACTTAATACCAAATGTTATGTTATGTATATTTTATCACAATTTGAAAAAGAAGAAATTGGATACAATAGAATACATACTATCTGCTGTATATGAAGTTCTAGAACAGACAAAATTAATGCATGGAAATAGAGGTCAGGAAAGTGGTTGCTTTTGGATGAAGTTTTGACTAGAAGAAGGCAAAAAGGAGCCTTCTGAAAGAGTATCTACACCTTGCTCAGAGTGGTAGTTACATGGATGCATGCAGACATAAAAATTTGTCAAGCTGTCACTTTACAGCATGTACACTAGATTTCCATTTAAAAGGGGGGAAAAGTAGAAGCTGGGGAAACTGTCATTTAAAAGTTGCTTGCATTTTTTTTTTAAGCCCTCATCTATGGAGATTTATGCTCACCTGGAAACGGATTCTCTCCGGCGAAGTCAGCAAAACTGGCGCTTTTGTTCTCACTGGTGTAAAACGCAAAACCCAGCCTTGTCTCAGGGAGAGCTACAAAGCACCTTAAGCCTGACCACAGACATTCAGAGACCTGTCTTGGTTGCCCATGGTGGGTGTGATAAATCAGAGAGATGTTTATGCGGCTTCTTGGCTTTTGGGAGTGGAGAAGGACGGGGCAAGGGAAGGAGGGGCTGAGAGAAATGTCTCTTGGCTGTGTGCTTCTAGAACAAAGTTGTATGAAATATGGATATTTTTTCTCTCCCCTCCCATCTTACTCCTTGAGCCCCAGGACAATAGTAGCTCAGAGCACTGGAACATAGCACCTTGGTCTGAACACTTGTAATCTCACCCAAAGCAAAGCTCCTTGGGTGGTGGCCGAGAGGGAGATATGAAAAATATGGCAGAGGGTACTGGCTGTAGACCAGTTTGTGAGCACATGAGGAAATATCCTTTCTGTGTGTTCTGGAATATCTGGCATAAATTTTGCACCGGGAGTCAGCCTAAAGTCCAGCAGAGAGTCTGGTAAGGCTCAAACCACTGTGAGTTGGGCATGAAAAGTTTAGATCACCTCAGTTCATACTCACAGTCTGGCTGAACCTGGGTAGAACAACTCCATGTGTATATATCTGTGTCTGTGTATATGTGCATGTTTAAGTGTACATATAACCTTAACAAAATCAACATCCTACTGTATATCATTTTGAATCCATTTTTATCTTTACAGAGCACTTTACTCGGGACATTTCTTTGTCATTAGAGATTCTTTTGAGACTGTGTTCCTGAGGTCAGGGAGCCTTGCCCAGTGGCTGGGGCCTTGCCACC
>NW_027531278.1:821965-822172 GCF_008692635.1 Crocuta crocuta | reverse complement strand
CCTGCCTTCCACCTCTGTGCCTCCCCCCACCCCCACCCCCGGCTCCTGAGCTGTGTTACTTGTTCCCAGCAGCCTCTGAGGTTGTGACGTTATGGGGTCTCACTTCATGCCTTCCATAGGGATAAAAAAAAGGGATCTGTTTTTAGAAGTCGTGGCAGGCAAAGTCCAGAAGTCGAAGAGTGGGCAGGGCAGGTCATCCAAAACCCC
>NW_027531278.1:817275-821650 GCF_008692635.1 Crocuta crocuta | reverse complement strand
AAGGGCTCCCTTCTTACCCCCACCCCACTCCAACCCTGCCACAGTTTGCTGAGTCAAGAAACTGGGGAGTCAAGAAGCTGAGCTTTCTATAGCAAGCTCATAGAAAGGATGGAACCTATACCCAAGTCTTCTGATTCCCCAAGGTCAATGCTTTCCCACCCACCTCCTAACCCTCCTCACAAGAAAGTCGGGAGGGGTAAGTGAATTTACCAACAAATCGCACACCAAAGCCACAAAAACACTTTTATTTAGTTGCTACCACAAATACAGAATCAAATTAAGGCAGTATAATACATTTCCTCTTATCCTTACAAGATTTTGTACAGTAATCTTTGCTTTCTGTGTCCATTTGAATCAAAAGTTGAAATTTTTATTAAACAACTTTTTCTTGAATTCTAGAGAAAAGTCATTCCTTGGGCTGTCAGGTGTGCTGATACAAGACACAACTTAACGTTGTGGATCACAGAACCTTAGCCAAAGGCAGTGGGATTGGCTGGTGAGGCATTTTTTCCTCTGGCCTCCCTCCCCATCTGGGAGGCTGAGGGAAAAGGCAGGAGACAAACATGCTCTGGTGACTAGCTATTACCTTGAGTTCCCTTCTGGATGAAAATGAAAAATGTAAAAACTGATTATGCAAACACATCAGGCAGTCTAAAAGAATCTCTGAGGTAAAGAGTAGTTGTGAATTATAATATTAAATACATGCCTGTAATTGGTCCTAACAACCATAAATTTGGGTTTCGGGAGAAGAAACAAATGGATTTGTTTCTCTGGAACTAAATGAAAGAAAATTCTGGCAACTGTTTAAAAAGGTTAAGTGACTGCAAACAAGGTGACTAAAAATCAGCACTAATGTTTGAATTTTCATAAAACAGAAACAATTCAGTTTGGCCATATCTTTCCTTTTGCTATTTGAACTCATAGGCATAAAAATTTATTTTATTAAGAGCTTATCAAATTGTGTTCTTCAGATATGGGTCATAGCTTGTTGCTGAAATTCAGAAAAGAAACTGTTTCAAGTACTTGCACTTTATCGAAACTGCCTTTCTGACTGCCATTAAAAGTACAATATAGAGTTACACATTTAGAAACAAAGCTTTGCAGTCACAGAAGCACTGCTCACCTACCCCTGGTGGGGAGGGATGAGAGAAGAAAGCAGGAGCTAAGAGAAGGAAATGAGGAGAGGGGAGAAAAGGGGGATACAGGAGTGAGAAAAAATCAACTCTAAAATTTTAAGGATCACTGTTGGCTCACGGTCAACTATAGGATGAAAGGGAGGCTCAGAAGAACAGATGTCAAACTTGGGGAAAATGTTGTCTCTAAAATAGCAAGCGCACACATGCACACACACACACACACACACACACACACTTTTTCAAAGTATGCTATATGAAGAAGGAGTACGCCTACAAGGTGGATATAGCTTACACCATGTCTGTGAGTCCATGTCTGTGTGTGTCTGTGTGTAGGTGCAGTAAGTTATCTCATTTTGAATTACATATTCTAGACAAACTTGAAGTGGACCACTTCCCGGCCACCCCTAAGAGCATTATTCACAGAGCCATTTCATCAGAATCAACTTCCACATCAATAATCACGATCTTATGGTAATCATGGGTAGTGGGGTCGGGAAGCTGGCAGGCAGCAGCAAACTCCAGTGGGCTGGCAGCAGACTTGGGGGACCCACTGGCTGAGCTGCAGACAGGCTCAGAGATGTCAGTGACGTCACACTCAAAGTGGCTGGTAGCAGTGGTCTCAGGCTGACAGGATGCAGCGAGCTCAGGGTGGCTGGCAGCGGCAAGCTCAGTGTGGCCAGCAATTGCTGGCTCGAGGTGACTGGTGGCAGTAGGCTCAGGATTAGCAGCAGCAGTGGGCTCAGGATGGGTGGTAGCAGGCTTGATGTAGCAAGTCGTGGCTTTAGGGTAGTTGGTGGCAGGGCTGAAGGCAGCCTTGGAGTGACTACTAGCAGGAATGTGGTGGCCAGTGACAGGCTTAGGGTGACTGGAGGCAGGCTTGAAATGGACAGAGTCAGCCTTGAAATGGACAGAGGCAGGCTTGAAGTGGACAGAGGCAGGTTTAGGATATACAGTGGCAGACTTGGGGTGACCAGACATAGACTTGGAGTGGCCAGAAGCAGGCTTGCAGTGGCTAAAGACAGACTTATGGTGGCCAGAGGCAGATCTGCAGTAGGCAGAGGCAGACCTGGAGTGGCCAGAGGTTGGTTTGGGGTGGCCAGAGGCACACTCAGGTTTGCCAGCTGCAGCATCACCAGGTAGTGGAACATTCCGGACATTCATTGGCACTTCCTCCACAGCAGGACAGACACGGGCATGCTCTTCTTCATGGGCTTGTTCACGGGCTTGGTCACGGGCACGCGCACGGGCACGGGCCAGGGCCCGGGCTTCCCGAGTCTCACGAACATCAGTGATGAGGCCAGAGAGGAACAGGATAGGGTGCCGCATAGCATGGAAGATGGTCCAGTATTCTCTTCGGAAATTCTCATTGAGGAGCCCGTAGATCACCGCGTTGAGGCAGCTATTGAAGTAGGCTATGAAGTAGGCTGCAAGATAAAGCCAGTTGGGGATCTTGCCTGCCATCTCCTTCGGACTGACAGCCACCAAGACAGTGAGCACGTTGATAGGGCACCAGCACACTGCAAAGAGGAGGAAGATCACAAACATGGTTAGAAAATTGCGAACCTCAGCAAGCTGGTTGTCAGGATTCTGCCCAGCCGGCTCCCGGGCTGCCAGCACTTTGGTCCAGATCCTCACGTAGCAGAAACCCACTATGAGCAGGGGGAGAACGAAGTGGATGCAGACGATGGTCACAGCAAAGACAGGGTTGTTGAGATAGTTGAAGATGCAGGTGTAGGTGCGAGGATCATACTCGATGGTGCCAATGTACATGTTGGGCAGGACTGCCAGGACGGTCATGACCCAGGTGATGACCAGGTAAATGCAGGTGTTGCGCACGCTGAAGATCCGCTCGTACTGGAGGCTGTGGCAGATGTAGCAGTAACGATTGATGGCAATTGCCATGATGTTGAAGATAGAACCGACCACACTCAGCCCTGTGATGAATCCAACCATCTGACACTGGATCTTGCTCAGATCCCAGCCCCCAATGGACATGGCATGCAGCATCAGAGGGTAGGGGTAGATGGCCACCAGCATGTCAGCCACAGAGAGGCTAACGACGAAGATGTTGCCTGAAAAACAAATCAGGGAAAGGAAGAGGGGGAAAAACAGAGAAAAAAATAAACGGTTAAGTATGGGAATGTAGAAATGTAAGGCACAGGAAAAGGCCAACTGAAGTGGTGACAATTTAGAATTCCACAATTGTTTTAAAGAAATAGTCTTGTGTTTTTGTTTTTATTTGCAAGCATGCCCCAGATTATTCTGATGCGCAGCCAGGTTTGAGAGACCTGTCATTTGAGCACCGTTTTCCTTTCAACAATACTATGTCTGCTTTGGGGGGGGAAGAACTTATGTCAGAAAGCAGTAAGNAAGCCTCACCTCCCCCACCACCGCTCCCCGCCGAAAAAAAAAATGAATGAGCCCAGCGTTTTTCTAGCCTAGCGTTGCTTTTAAAACGCAAACGTGTCTAAGAGAACAGTCAGGGCAAGACCATTAAAGGCCGTCGTCTTAAGAAAACGAGATCAGACAATAATCTATCACCAAGCCNCCCCTAAGACTGAAAACTGAGGGGAGGGAGGGAAACCCTGTAAAATTTAGTCTGAGACCAAAAACAGTGAGTAGAGAGAAAAACAATCAGGAAAATCCCGGCAAGGATTAGCAGAAGTGCCTGCTTCCTTCGGGTCCAGCGCAGAGCCCCGAACCCGCTTTTTGAACGCCCAGGGTAAAGAGTTTTCCGCTCCTGCCCTGAACTTTACTAGAGCCTGCTGCTAAACAGGAAAGTGAAGAGGGGGAGTTGGCCCCCAGNNNGGCACAGGTAAGAACATTTTTATAAAACCTGACCAAAAAAAAGAAAAAAAAGAAAAAAAAAAAAGAGGCCAAGTACAGGCGCAGAGCCCTTTTTTTTTAAACACCTCATTGCTAATTAGCATTGATTTACCAAAATACTGCAGTTTATCTTGGACTAGGATTAAATGAGTACTTTTTAAAAGGGCAAAGGAACAGTTCCTTCTGCGTTCCTGCCAGCGCTGAACGCCGGCCTCAGCACTTTCTACCCAGAGGTTCTTTTTAGGGTTTTCCCTCAAAGAAATGAATTGGGAAAAGAAAAGTGGAAAAGACAGAGGGAAAAGCCGTGAAAACAAAACCACAACAACCGTAAAAACTTTTATTTGAATCATAGAAGGAAAGAATAAGGAAAAAAGGAAAGGGCGGAAGAAGAAAAGAAAGAAAATGGGCTTCTC
>NW_027531278.1:817102-817262 GCF_008692635.1 Crocuta crocuta | reverse complement strand
GCAGGCGGTCCTTGGGGGCTCTCTGATCCTATTAGTGGAGCGAAGGTGAGGTCCGAAGGTGCAGCCCCACGTCTCCAAAGTGAAATCAGACACACCCACCAGAGTGTAAAGGAAAACTTTTAATGTCTGTGTGCCCGTGAGTGCATTTTGAAACTTTGGT
>NW_027531278.1:816752-816986 GCF_008692635.1 Crocuta crocuta | reverse complement strand
CCTCGCTTACGGACTTCGCGATCTCCGCTGCCGCTGCCGTCGCTGCCACAGCCAGCTGCGCCCAGACCTCCGCTCTGCTCTCTCCGCCCTGCGCCCTGGGACGGGCGGACGGAGCTCGGCTCCGGCGGAACCAGACCACCCTGCTCCGTACTCAGGAACGAGGGTCTGCGCTCCGCTGCCCGGGAGCTGCCTGGGTGCCGCCCTGGGGCCCCAGAGCCGCAGCCGCTGGGGCTC
>NW_027531278.1:814473-815983 GCF_008692635.1 Crocuta crocuta | reverse complement strand
GCCGCCAAGAACTTAACTTTCCCGGAGCGGGTTGCAACATTGCGGCTCCCTCCGCAGCTATTCGGCCCGCGCTGTCTTCGCGCCACCACCTCGGTGGCCTCTGGCTCGGCGTGCTGTCCGCAGGCGGTGGCCGAACTCTCCACTCGGGTGTCGGGTCCCTCTCTATCACGTCTCCGACGGGGAAGGGCTGAGCGGTCTGCCGCGCACCGCGGGACCCGGGCTTTGCACTTGATTGCCAAAAGCTTATTTTCCCGAGGTCCCTCAGCTTTGGGAAGCTCTAAATTTATGGGGCTCCGGCAGAATACCACCGCCCAGTTCCTCAGGGAATTTGACGGTAGGGACACTCAATGTGAGGGTACTGTCCAAGCGTTCCCTATTTCAGGCGCCCAAACGAATGACCAAGGGTTTGCAAGTGGCTGCGTGCTAGGTAGGAAGAAGGAAGGGTGACTTACCAGAATTTCGAAGCTTCTTGTTCTTTGTCACAGCTAAGATGACCATGGAGTTGCCGATCAAGTCAACGACGATGGTGATAACCATTGCGCAGAACATAAAGATGNAACGAGGTGTCGTCTTGCTTCCGACTGCCTTGTTTGTGCTTCCCCTCTAGCCGCCCCCACCATCCTCTAGGTACCCTGCTTCGTGACAAGCTCGGAATCCACCTCCCCGTCCCCAGCCACTGCACTTCCGTTTCTAGCAAGTTCTTCTCCCTTCCCTTCCAACGCAAACACTTAGCAAAGCAATGNTTCCAACTCAAGCCAGTCTGTAGCCCCCAGCAGAGTATAAGAGAGTGCCAGTGTCCGTTGAACCCTAGATATGTGCTGCTACAATCTCCTTGAAAAGTTGCCCGTCAGAGCCTTTTGNCTTAAACTCACAGTCTGCGTGCCCAGTCTCTACGGAATTCAACTCTGGTACGGGCCGGTTGGCTCCCTTAATGGCAGCGAGCCATCGTTCAATGGATCACAGACACGCTCCGTCTCTGTAAGGAGATGTCTCCTGAGCCGAGGTATGGGAGCAGGGAGTGAGTCTGTGCTCAGGGTGCTAGGGGAGGTAGCTGGTGGCTATTTATCCCCAGCTTTGGGGCAAGCTAGAGGAGGGGCTGATCCCCTTCCCCGATGCTGGGCACTGTGACTGCGGGAGCTCAGAGGCTCCTTTGGGAAAAAGTAAAGCACGCGACAGTTTTGGCTTTTATCCTCTTTAGAGGTGCTCCACATGCGCTACCGGGTAGCGCGGGGCTCTCGGGCAGGCTCAGGGAACTGCGCTACGGCAGCGGGACGGTCGCGGGGGTGCCGGGCAGTGCAGCCAAGAAGACAGCGGGCAGACCAGCCCCTCCGCCCCAGGCGTAAAACTCCTCTCGGTCGTTCTCCCTTGCCACCCCCTGCCTGGGGTCCCTGGCCATGAGTTTCCACCTCGTTCGTTCCGACCGCCCCCGTCCCTGTAAATCTCCCTCCGGAGGCATCGCGGTTCCCTGCGGTGCGCCCAGGCTTGTGAAGTGCGCGGGCCGTGGAAATCC
>NW_027531278.1:808968-814414 GCF_008692635.1 Crocuta crocuta | reverse complement strand
CCCTGCGCTGCGTCCCCCAGCAACAATCGTGTAGAGTTGGCAAACTGTTCTTTCAAGGCATTGTTACATTCTGTACTTCTGAGATGAGGTGGCCCCAGAGCTGGTGGAAACCCTGGGCTCTGGGAAGTCTCAGCGGCTGTGTCCCGGGCTTGCCTGGGACTGAGTGAGCTGGAGAGAGGTTGCGCCGATCCTTGTCCCCTAGCCCCTGCTCCTGTTTGGACACTGCTTGACCATGACCTCCTGGGACTTGGGTTTTCTGTACTGGACAAGTGGGAGAAGCAACTCTTTTCATAATAGGGGTGGGTTCTGCCTCTGGTTAAATCAAATTTGCTATTTCTATGAACTATCTTAATAAGGAGTCTAAACATTTCCAAGCCCTAAGAAAAACAGATGGATCTTGAATCTGCTGTGTGGATACATATGAGGAAGAAAGCCAGTCACAGTTTGCAAGGATAAGACAAGACTCACCTGCAGTAACTTCAATTGCTTTGGAATAGTTAAGGGGGGAGCTCTTTATTGCGTAGAGTCCAGTGTGTATGGTTTATTTAAGCTTCCAAAAGATTTTCAAGTATCTCTCTAAAAGATCTGCTAGGAAGCCCTAATAGCTGGGGGTGGAGAGAAACAATTTATCTGGGATTTGAAACATGTAAGATATAGAATCAAAATAGATGACACCTAGGACATTTCCTGAGGGGGCGGGGAGTTCCTAGGAAAACCCTGGAAACCCATACAGAGATTGGGAAGGAGAGTAAAATAATGAATAGTGGACAGGAATTGTGTAAACAGCTTGCAATCCTGGAGCCCAGCGAGGTCCCAGCATGGTCTCTTCCCCTCCATTACTTATTATAAGATAAGGCAGAGCACCTGGTCTCCCAGCACTGAAAACTCACCACATTCCAGGCAGAAGTGATGCCAAGGGGCATTCTGTGTAAAGGGTAGCTGTTAAAAGATTTTTCACTCTTCTTCTTGATACAGAAAACTTTCTTCCATCTCAGCCTCCACATTTCTCATGTTTTGAAAGATTGGGGGGCAGGGGGCACTAGCAGGCAGGGTTGAAGCCAGCAACTTGGCCCTCTTTTCAAAGTTGAGAGAGAGCAAGCAGTTTCTGCTGGCAAATGGGCAAATTTTCTGTGCATAGGAGGATAATACCTTGCCTGTAATTAATGCATTGTCATTTTAAATAAGCATTTTATAGGTTTCAGAATCCCTCAAGGATTTATTTTCTCACAACAATGCCACTTAACAGATGGAGGAACAGGCTTAGAGAGGTGACAGGACTTGCCCAAGGTCATGCCAAGGCTAGTGGAGGAACCCAATATTCTCTCAGCCCGGGGATTTTCTCCCACAGCTCAGCTTCATAAGATAGTATTTTGCTCTGGCACTTGATAGGGTGGATTCTGTTTTCCCTTTTCTGTTGTTATTGTTCTTTTTTTTTCATTTGATTGTTTTTATTGACATATATTCACATACCGTAGGCACCTTTGTAAAGTGCACAATTCAGTGGTTTTCTGTACATTCACTAAGTTCTGCAACTGTCACCACTATGTAATTTCACAACATTTCCATCAACCCAAAAAGAAACTCTGTACTAAGGCCTTAGCAGTCACTCCCCATTCCCTCCAAGCCCCCAGCCTCTAGAAACCACTAAACTGATTTGTGTCTTTATAGATTTGTCCATTCTGGACACTCTGTATTAATGAAATCATACAATATGTGACCTTTTCTGTCTGGTTTCTTTCCCTTAGCATGTCTTCAAGGTTTACTCATGTTGTAGCATGTATTAGTACCCTCATTCTTTTTTTAGTCATATAGTATTCCATTGTATGAATAAATGACATTTTGTATATCTATTCATCCATCAGTGGACCTTTGGGTTATTTCCACTTTGGGGTCATTATGAGTAATGCCACAGGGAACATTTTGGTTTCTTTTTTAGCCACAAGTGACCCCTGGCCCAAGATAGCCAGGTAGAGGGCCTCTTAGTGCCAACTCACATCTTCTCCAATCCTAGCAAGGGCTGGACAGCCACGTACATCCCCAAGCACTCCAGACTTCTTTGCACAATGCTCTTCTGGATGGAGACTGCATTTGGCTTGGTTCTTAAAAATAAAAAACTTGAACCCATATAATCATAGTGTTTCATCAGAGTGTTGATAGGAGACTTCAATGAGATAATATATGCAAGCGTTTAGAACATTATTCAGAACAGAGTAAACAGTTAACAACCACTAGCTATTATTAATGTTCTTTTTTTAATGTTTATTTTTATTTATTTATTTTGAGAGAGAGAGAGAGAGAGCGAGCATGTACGTGGTGCTCACAAGTGGAGGAAAGGCAGATAGAAAGAGAGGGGAAGAGAGAAGCCCAAGCAGGCTCTGCACGTCAGCACAGAGCCCAACGCAAGGCTCACTCTCACAAACCATGACATCATGACCTGAGCTGAAATTAAGAGTTGGACACCCAACTGACTGAGCCACCCAAGTGCCCCTATTATTATTTTTCTTATTCTGAAAGTGTCTAATACTCTGTCTAAACTCTACTGTGTTACACTTTCATAGAGGACAGAGTCTCTCTGAGACATCAGAGGCTCTGCCCCCAGCTGCCACACAATGAGCACTCGTCAACATCCCAGGCCTCCATGACATGTAACAGTGTGTCAGGTGGAAAGGAACGTAGTGACTTGCCTTTTCATTAGCACCCAACATGCTTCACTGACACAGTCTGTATAGTTTCCACAAGAAAACACAATCAGATTTTTTGACATCAATCAGAATGGAAGAATGTAGGATAGTTGGTGTACACACAACTCAGACTTAAAGCCTGCAGGCAGCTGGGTGAGCTCAGGCAGCAGAAGCTGGCATTCTCAGCAGAGCATGGTGCCAGCCCAGGCTGAGGAAGGTCTAGTCCCAGGTCGAGGGTGGGGGGTCAGGACTCCTGGGGTAAGGCGGTAGCCTCAGAAGAACTGAGCAGGGGTCTAGGCAGCAATGAAGTCACTGGTAATATGAGCATCAACAAACTGGGTTGTTTTCCTGAACAGACTATGTCTGGTCACATTTACTTTACCACTGTGGAGACACTGTTCACATTTGTTAAATGAACAAAGAGAATGATTGCCCTCTCCAAATCTCCTGGGCATAATTCATCATAGCTAGAACTGCTTTATCTTCTCCTGGTGCTTGAGTCATTACGAAGAGTTAGACACATCCATTTCCTTTAGTGCAATCAGGGGCTCACCGAAATAATTAGCAGCCAGTATTCCCAGGATCCTAATGCCTGATAAAGACTACAGGTTAGACAGTTCAAATCAAAGGGTTACCAGGGAGAGAAGAAGCACATTAATTACTTGTAGTAACACTTGGACTCCCTTCCCATGGTACAATTTACCTGCTAATTAGAGCTTAATGAACAATATCTATTTTCCTAGCTTCTCATTCCAGCCAAGCATGATCACCTGTGCATTTTAAAACTGTCCCTCTTATTAATCATCCTCATGACTTCTGGTGCAACAAATTCCTTTCCTTGGGAGCTCTGCTTCTGCCTACTCTATTGCAAAACATAGAAGATGAATATCCAAGCAGGTTCTCTCAACACGTAATAATGACTAACATTTATGTGTCTTCCTAGATGCCACACACTGCTCTCAGGACTTTATGCATATATTCTCATTCAATCCTAACAATAGCCCTATATGATAGGCACAATTATTATCCTTTTTTCACCAATGAAAAAGCTGAGGCCCAAAGAAGCTATATCACTTATGCCAGGTTGCACAGATAATGAATGGTAAAGAAAGATAAATACCATATGATTTTACTCATATGTAAAATTTAAGAAACAAAACAGATGAACATAGAGAAGGGAATGAAAAGTAAGATAAAAACAGAGTAGGAGGCAAAGCATAAGAGACTCTTAAATACAGAGACCAAACTGAGGGTTGCTGCTGGGGAGATGGGTGGGGGGATGGGCTAAATGGGGGATGGGCATTAAGGAGGGCACTTGTGATGGACACAGGTCCAGAGTGGACCAAGCCCTTGTTGAGGAAGACAGACCCTTTACCAACCAATGCCAACTACCTACAACTGAAGTAGAGGCTGGGACTAATTTAGGATCAAGCAGAGGCTGTATCTCAGTCATAGGGTCGCCAGGTAAAATACAAAGGAGCGAGTTAAATTTAAATTTCCAATAAATCATGGATAGTTTGTAGTATATGTAAGTTCAAATATTGCATGGAACGTGCTTAGATTCTACTAATATTTATTTGAAATTCAATTTTAACTGGGAACCCCATATTTTCATTTGCTAAAGCAGGCCGCCCTAGTCAGGTAGGCCACTGAGATGAGTGCAGCAGTAGGAAGGGGGTATGGTCAGACCTTCTTTCACTTAGCATAATACACTCTAGTTCCATCCACATTGTTGCAAATCCAAGATTTTATTCTTTTTCATGGCTGAGTAATACTCCATTGTGTGTGTGTGTGTGTGTGTGTGTGTATATATATATATAGTGTATGTGTATATATATAGTGTATATGTATATATAGTGTATGTATATATATTGTGTGTATATATATATACCACATCTTCTTTATCTATTCATCAGTTGATGGACATTTTGACTCTTTCCCTAATTTGGCTATTGTTGATGGCGTTGCTACAAACATTGGGGTGCATGTGCTGCTTCTAATCGGCATTTGTGTTTTTTATCAATGGCATCTTAAAGGTTATGACAAATGTCTCTGAAAACTCATGCTCAGTTTCAGCTGCCTGGCAAGACAACTTTTGGGAGTCCTTTCCAGGAGTCCCCCAAAGGCATTTTGTATATCCCATGTAACCCATATTTCAAGTCAGATCATCTCAAAGCTACCGGCATCTAGCTATATTTACATGATGATATAATCAGCACGAAATCAAAGAAGATGTTACATTTACTTAGTTTTGTCATCTCAACCAGCTGTTCAGGTCAGAACTGTCTAATGTTACTTCTATATCTGTCCCAGGCAGAGGGAGGTCCATGAGTGAAAGGCAAGGTTATGTGCAGGTATCACCTCCTCAAGCTAAGAGAAAAAGACTGTGTGGAGAACCAGAGGAGGAGATGTGGCTATCTGGAATATTAAGGAAGAAAAAGGATGAACTTCAATGAAACATCCTACAGGACCATTCATTTGCCTAAAGAGCCACTAAAGGAAATCATTGGAACTTTCTGTAGAAGGGGAAAAATGAGGAAACAACCTCACACTAGCCCAAGTCAGAAAGACCACAGGACTTCACAGGTGCATCTCTTCTGGCTTTTCTTCACTGAGACCAGGGGTATCGGTTTCCAGGACTTAAAGCCCCAGCGAATTAGATTGAAGCCCCAGCAACACTTGGCGCCACTGAGCTCCCATTTGGAACAACAAACATAGGCATTTTCTGGGGGCTCCCCTTTCTGCCCGGCTCTGGGCTGGGGGAC
>NW_027531278.1:808103-808918 GCF_008692635.1 Crocuta crocuta | reverse complement strand
AAAAGCTCTGGTGCTTCTGTTCTCCCTAAACACATATTACATTCAATTTTGTATCTTGCAACTTTACTGAATTTGTTAATTAGTTCTAATAGCTTTGTAGTGGAATCCTGAGGGTTTTCTACTTATAAGATCATGTCATCTACAAAGATAATTTTACTTCTTTCTTCCTAGTTTTCATGCCTTTTATTTCTTTTTCCTGCCTTGTTGCTCTGGCTAGGATTTCCAGTACTATATTGAATAGAAGTGGTGAAGGTGGGCACCCTTGCTTTGTTCTTGGTCTTAGAGGAAAATCTCTGTCTTTCACCATTGAGTATAATGTTAGCTGTGGACTTTAACATATGGCTTTATTATGTTGCGGTAGTGTCCTTCTCTTCCTAGTTTATTGAGTGTTTTTATCATTAAAGGGTCTTGGATTTTTGTCAAATGCTTTTTCTGCATCAATTGAGAGGACCATGTGGTTTTTTCCTTTCATCCTGTTATTGTGGTGTATTACATTGATTGATTTGCACATGTTGAACCATACTTGCATCCCAAGAATAAGTTCCTCTTAGTCATGGTATAAAATTATTTTTAAAGTGCTGTGGAATTTGGTTTGCTAGTATTTTTGTTCAGCATTTTTACATCAATATTCATAAGGGATATTGGTTTGTAGGGTTTTTTTAATATTGTCTTTGGTTTGGGATCAGGTTAATGCTGGCCTCACAAAATGAGTTTCTAAGTGTTCTATCCTCTTCAACTTTTGTAAGAGTTTGAGTTCATTCTTCTTTAGAATTCTTCTCCCCATTTCATGGAAGGGCACTGGGATGAAGCTGTAG
>NW_027531278.1:806749-808034 GCF_008692635.1 Crocuta crocuta | reverse complement strand
TTCCTAATCTTCAAGGGAGGGTGAGTAGAAGTGCCATGAACTTTCCCACCATTTTATTTTATTTGGTTACTACTATTTTAATGTTAACATTATTTTTAAAATTTATTTATTTAAATTCAAGGTAGTTAACATACAATGTAGCATTGGTTTCAGGAGAAGAACCCATTGATTAATCACTTCCGTATAATACCCCATGCTCATCCCAACAAATGCCCTCCTTAATGCCCATCACCCACTTAGCTCATCCTCCCACCTCTTCCCCTCCAGTAACTCTCAGTTTGTTCTCTGTATTTAAGAGTCTTTTATGGTTTGCCTCCCTCTATGCTTTATTTTTTTACATTTATTTATTTATTTTGATAGAGAGAGAGTGCACATGAGCAGGGGATGAGCAGAGAGAGAGAGAGAGAGAGAGAGAATCCCAAGCAGGTTCCCCAGTGTCAGTGCAGAGCCTGATACAGGGCTCAAAAATCACAAACGCTGTGAGATTATGACCTGAACCAAAATCAAGAGCCAGATGCTTAACCAACTGAACCACCCCTTCTCTGTTTTAAATGTGGCTTTTTCTTGGTTTGGCATGTTTAGTTGCTATAGACCTTTGACTGATTTTCAAAACTCATATAAAGTTATTTTAGCCAGTCTCTNTTATAGACCTTTGAATGATTTCCAAACCTCCTATAAAATTATTTTTAGCAGTTTCTAGGGGTATGAGAAACTAGAGCTTTCTAAATTTAACTTTGATACTTACTATTTTCTAGGAATGTATCCATTTTATCTATATTTTCAAACATATTGACATGAAGTTGTTTATAATATCCTCTTACTATCTTTTTAATTTCTGCACAACTGTAGCAATAGAGTTTTATTCATTCTTAATATTAGTTATCAATGCATTCTTACTTTTACTCTTCATCAAACCCACCAAAAGTTTGATTTTTTTTTTTTGTTCCTTTTAAAGAACCCACTTTTGGGGACACCTGGGTGGCTCAGTCAGTTAAGTGTCTGACTTCGGCTCAGGCCATGATCTCACTGTTCATGAGTTCAAACCCTGCATCTGACTCTGTGCAGGCAGCTCAGAACTGGAGCCTGCTTAGGATTCTGTGTCTCCCTCTCTCTCTACCCTTTTCCACTTAAGCTCTCTCTCTCTAAAATAAACAAACAGGGGCGCCTGAGTGGCTTAGTCGGTTAAGCGTCCGGCTTTCGCTTAGGTCATGATCTCGCGGTTCGTGGGTTCGAGCCCCGCGTCGGGCTCTGTGCTGACTGCCAGCTCAGAGCCTGGAGCCTGTTT
>NW_027531278.1:801264-806743 GCF_008692635.1 Crocuta crocuta | reverse complement strand
ATTTCTAATTCACAAATTTTGATTCATATCTTTATTATTTCCTCCCTTCTAATTTCTTTGGGATTAATTTACTGTTCCTTCACTAACTGCTTAGGTGGATGCATAGATTGTTCATTTTAGTCTTTTTTATTTCCCTTTCCCTAATATATCCACTTAAGGCTAGAAACTTCACTCTAAGCATTTCTTTCTTTGCATTTCATAATTTTAATAGGCAGCATTTTCATTATTAAAATCTCAATATCTTTTTTTCCTTGAAATATCTTTTGTGACTCATGGGTTATTTAAAAATTATATTTCTTAATTTCCAAACACATATGGACATACTAGAAATCTTTTTGTTGCTGATTCCTAGTTTAATTTAATTTAATTCCTCTGTGATCAAAGAACATATTGTATATGATTTAAATTTTTTAAATTTGTTAAGACCTNTTACACCAAGCTGATAAAATAAACATTTTATTTTATTTTAATCTTCTGTATCATTGATTTTTGTTTTTTCTTCATCAGCTTCTGAGAGGCATATCAAAAATCTCTCACCATGAATGTGAACTTATCTATTGCTATTTGTACTTCTAGAAATTATTGCTTTCTATATTTTGACCCTGTGTTATTAAGCCGTGTTATTAAGCCCATATACGTTTATAATTGTTATAACGTTTAGTCAATTGAAGTTTCTATTATATGAAATAACGCACTATATCTAATAATGCTGTTTGTCTTTAAGTTTGCTTTGTCTGATATTAATGGAGCCACACCAGTTTTTCTTTAGTTAGTAATTTCATGCTATTTCTTTTACTATTCTTTTAAAATGTCGGCCTTTCTGTATCTTTCTTTTACAGCATTTAGTTGAATTGTTTTTTTCCAGACTGATATTCATGGTCTTTTAAGGAAAACATTTAGTTTACTTACATCACTGGTGTTAACTGCTATATTGTTTTGGACATTCCAGTTGTATCAGGTGTCTGATGTTTTCCTTCTTTGTAGTCACCTAGGAGAGGGGCAGTTTTACTTCCATTTTATCCCTACCTCGAAGTTATAGTCCTTTGGGTCCTTAGTTTATTGTGAGGAACATCTCCTCTTAGACTTCTCACCATGGTCCAGTCCTGGTCTTTGATTCCTGTCCTCCTTACCCTTTGAGGCTGTGAAACCCTAAGTTCAAGTTTGCCAGGATCTGAAGATACCCTCAGAGTAAAGGATTTATTCCATTAATCTTTCTGATGTATCATGCTTCTTTAGATGTTATACTGGTAATCCTTTTCTCTGCTGTTATATCTTTCATGTTTTAATATTTTTAAAACTATATATTGTATGAAGTTTCTGGTTTTTTCAGCAGGTAAGTTGGTCCAATTAACCTAGACTGCCACATATCTGGAATTGGAAGTTCTCATTTTCTGTGAAGAGAGTTTTCCTCCCCAGAAATATATACCTGTATTCTGGAATGCAGTAGTCCAGCTACTCTGTACAGGCTTTCAGACAGTCCCCCTCTCCATTTTGTTTTTCAGTCTTGCACTTCTCTCTTGTCCTTTAGCATCTCCAAATACTGATGGCCTCTTGAGTTCTCCCCCTTTGACAATACTCTTCAGCCCATGATAACCTGATTTTGCCTCTACCACACCCCTAAAACTACCTTTAGCAAGGTCACCCAACAATGACATTCATGCTGCTTAACTCAATGAATATTTTTCATCTGTCATGTTTCTTGACACCTCCAGTGTATTTGTTACAGTTGACCACTCCATCCTTCTTGAAATATTCTCTTCTCTTTCGTTACATGACAGAATACTCCCTTTACTCTCTACTTAGCTCTCTGGACATTTGTTTGCCGGTTTTTTTTCCCTCTAAACCTAAACCTTTTCAACACTAAACCTAAGCTCAAAGGACCTGATTTCTATTTCTGACTCTATTCAGTTTGAACAAATGACTTCTACTTTCTGGACTTTTACTTATTTATGATTTCTAGAAGCATTTAGTGTTCTAAGGTTTTATAATTTCATATTTTTGAAGATCTTTTCAGTAATGGGAGTGATAGTAAATAATTTCTATGAAAGCTTAGTAGGACCACGCCAGTTTCAGCTAACAATATTTACTGCTACATTCCGTGGAAGGAAACTGACTTAGAGGAACAAATGTCCTTTAATGCTCAGTAGCTTTCATTTAGCTGTATATGATGTGTGACCAAATGTTGTTTTCCTGGAACCCTATCCTGTGGGGGACCATGTGTTTTTACAGAGATATTTAGTAACCTTACTTGGAGCTATGTCAAAAAGAGGATTAGCAAAAGAATCACAGCATCATTCCCCTTCTTGAATCACAGTGGGATACCCTGTTTGACACAGAGATTTATTTAGAAGACGATCTTGAAAAATCAATCTCCAGCAGATGAATAGTATATCTTCAGTGCTCTGTAGGAATTATGGGATTTTTCCTTTTACAGTTTAGTGTCCTACATGCAATCCCAAATAAAATCACCATGAAACTTTGATGGTGAGGAAAAGTGTTTTTTTTTTTCCCCCAATTTTTTTATTTCTCTGGTAGTGACTGAAGGTCCCAAATATGTTGGCATTTTCCAATAGCTGAATTTTCTTCTATGGTAAGATTACTTGAGAAAAGTTAATACTAATTTTGTGTTCAAATGGAGGAAGAGAACATCTTACTCATCCCTGGTAATGCTTGTTCAGAATTGAGAGATGACATATCTGTAGCACCTTCAGATAGTTTAAAGTCAGCACCGTGCAATAGAATTTACTGCGATGATGGAAATATTCTCCATCTGTGATATGATAGCCACCTGCCACATATGGCTCCTAAACTTGAAATATGACTGTAACAACCGAAAAAATGATATTTGATTGTATTTAATTCTTAATTAATTTATATTTATAATTAAATCACCACTGTGGCTGCTGACTACAGTAGTGGACTGCACAGTTCTAGAGAATAGACTTTAGTTTTTCTGTCTGTACAGTCTTGGGGTCAGGGTGCATGTGAGAGTGAATCAGATGACCTCCAAGTGCCCTCTTGATTTTAAATATTCTGCCCCTCTTTCTGGCTTGACAATTTGATCTTCCTAATGACTGGAAGGGTAAGTTCAAATGTAAACTTTTTAGATTCGTCAGAATGCTATGTTTGAACTTGGTGCCTGGGAAGCCAGTCCCCAAGTTCCTGGCTTGAGGTTTTTCTTCTCTTCATACTCCCACTCCATCCAGAACTGCAAGGAGCTTCATTTACATGCGTGTGGATGCCTGAGCATGCATGTCTACACTTTGTTCACATTCCCCCAAACAGCCACATCTTGCCTTCCTTTTGGGGGTAATGTTGTGCCTATTACTGGTTTAGTCTACCCTAAGGAAGCTTTATACCTGGAAGCAAGCTAGGGGAAGTTCAGGCAAGGAATTCTGTGGTCCTAGGTAACTTGAGGATGGTCTAAAAAAGGGAATATCAACCCTGGTCTAGCACAACCCCTTGATCCTTTGCGTTCCTTAATCCTGCCATGGGCCATTCAGCTTAGTGAATATTTTTCTGACCCTCCTCCAGCCATTCCACTCCTTAAAGAACAGGCCCCAGGTCAAGGGCCACCTCTGCTTGTATTAAGGCAATTCTATTTGAGTCTAAGACTGGAAATTATGACAAACATCACCCCAAATCAGAGATTTGACCCTACATGGTGTTGTGGAAGAGGTAGACTTGTGGAAAAAGTACACCTGAGACACTTTTAAGGTGGAATAACTAAAGTACTCAGAGAAAGCCCTGGCCTTAAAGGGGAGAGGAAGAGATTAAGGAACTTGCCTAGTAGGAAAAAGGAAAAAGAAAGAAAGGTATTCCAGGCAGATAGTACCTTGTCACCACCCCAGACGTATGGGCAGAGGGTGAAGTCAAGAGTAGAGGGAAGTCCAGAAACTGAAGTCAGGGAAGCAGATTGGGGCCAGGTTGAAAAAGGTCTTAATAAAAATCATTTTATTCCAATGGAATATAAGCTCAAAAAGGCAGAGACCACGTGTGTCTTGTCCATTGTCGTGTTCCTCACCAGTCTTAGCATACTGCCTGGCCCCGTATGGTAACAAGGACCACTCTCAGATAGCCATTCCTGCCTTGTTACAAGGCCTTTCACAGAGCAGGAAGCGGTCTTACACTTTGGAGCCCAGTCAATAGTTTTCTAATGAGTGAGAGCTAAGAAATCCAGACTTGAGAAAGGATGAAGACCCACTTTTGGGTGCTCCTAGATCTCTAATTAGCATATGCATTGCACAATGTTGCCCTACTTGTGGGGTCTGGATGCAGCTAGGTCTTCTGGGCAAGAGGTGGGTAATTCCCCTCATTCTCCTCTCTGTTTATCTGGATCCTCTTCTGGAGTCCTGTTAGAGTTGCCATGGAGAGGAGCAGTGGAAGGAGCTCTTACATAAACGGAAAGGCACACCCAGAGAGATCAGAGCAGAACCATAGGTTACAGTGCATTTGGGAATAGTGGGCACAGAATGTCCAAGAAGAAGAGGCAATCAATGGAGTCAGATAAAGCATTCCAGGACCAGAATGCAGGTAATGAAGACAAGGATTATTGAGAAGCTCTGAAGAGCCAGCCTAGACTCTGCCAAGTGAATTTATAATGGGTGCAATCTGGGCAGTGCTAGGCAAAAGACGGACAGGAGGAAGCTGCCAGGAGTTTGGTGGAGGGCAGCACAGAGGGGGATTTCTTAGAACCAGGTATAGAAAAACAAGAACATGGAAAGGGCAGAGCCAGGGCCTTGCAAATGGCTTCCCTGTGCTAATTGAAGACTCTATGCTTGAGCCCCAGCTAGGTAGGTAGGCTGAGTAATTTGTGAAGACCACACAGCTACTATTGGGTTGAATAGTGTTATAGACTTAATTGTGTTCCCACGCTCCCAAATTCATATGTTGAAGCCCTAACCCCTAATGTGATTGCATTTGGAGAGAGGTCCCCCTTACAGAGGTAACTAAATACTGTTGTGTATATTGTTATCTAATAGACAGTGTTCTTCCTTTCTTTTGCTAAATATCTGTCATAATTGGTTCATAAATGTATTTCATGGTTACTTACAATGGCATGGTGACAATTGTCCTAGAGTTCCCTCTTTCATGATTGGTTTTCACAAGCCATGTAACAGTGGTTCAAAGGCCAACACGAGGACAGCCACAGCAGCAACCAGGGATGTGTGAACCCAGAGGACTCGGCTAGCAGTTTGTCCTGGCTCAATGTATGTTGGAGTGAAAATTACCTGCCGTCCCTTCAGACAACGAGAAGTGGTTTGCAACCTGTCATGCTTGGTATTAAGCTAATGGAGCCCATTCTATTTTCAGATGCACTTGACTGCCTGAACCCTTGTTGAATTTGCAGTGTGGGTCATATGCACATAGGGCAGCTTGCCAGGAACCAGGACAAGAACAAGTTTTGTGTTGTAGAGTAGCTTCCTGCCTCCTTGTATTATTATCACTCAGGGGCTCAGCTCCAGCAGCATAGAGCATG
>NW_027531278.1:799818-801232 GCF_008692635.1 Crocuta crocuta | reverse complement strand
CATAGAGCATGATCAACCAAACCAGCCACTTGTCATCTTTCAAACTCCTGAACTGATGACCCTTGTAAGACAGGAAAGCAACCTTTGTAAGATGGAGATAAGATGCCTGTTAAGAAGGGGGAGGAGGAGTCGTTGCTGGGTTTGTTTGTTTGTTTGGGGTTGTGTGTTGTTGTTCCCCTTCTTCTGTACTAGAAGGAAGAAAGTAATGAATAAGAAACAAATTTATAAAAATACAAAATGTTCATAGAATTAGTCACCCCTCTTCTAAAAAGAAGACTTCAGGTTTGGTGTTCTGTTCATGCTGTTCTCCCAGCCATGCGTCACTGTTCTGTCCAGGCCTCCTTCTGTCCAATCTAGAGTGTGGGGTCTTTCTGGGTTAGGGGCCTTGCTGCATTCCTCCCTGGGTTTCCAGCCCCCGGCATAAGGCCCGAAGCACCAGAGGGACTTGGGTTGTGTATTACTGCAGAGTGTGGGGCTTCCTATGGAGAGATCTGCTGGTAGGCCGGCTCCATTTAATGGGCCAGGAAAAGTGGGAACCCTCTGGCAGCTGCAATGTTCCCACCCAAATTTTGCAGAATGAGATTATCACTTTCTAAAAGCTCAGTATCTCACCTCTCTTCCTCAGGCACTGTGAGGCTTCAAAGAACAGTGAAGCTTTAAAAAAAAATGATAAAGGTGTGCATTTCTCAACACTACAGGCTAGCAAAAGGCTCAGAAGTCTAAGGATTAGGGAGGTTCCCTTGAGTTGGGCGAAGGGCACAGCCACCACACACACACACACACACACGCACATGCATGCACATGCACACACACACGCACCAAGCAGGGTTTACTTAATTACATGCACAAAAAAACGGGGAAATTAAAACAAAACAAAACAAAACAGGTGTCTATACACCTATCAGATGGAACCTGCCGCAAAGTTGCAGCGATGAGAGGTCCTAAGGGAAACTTCCATTTGCAGAGACAATATTACATCTGAGGCATCTCACCCGGGTTGTTGGAATTACAGATGCTTGCTGAATAAGAATAAGAACTCCATATATGCTTTAATTGTAAAACAGTGGGAGATAGATTGTCCCTTGAGCTCTCTGAAAGAGGCTTGCAAACAAGCCAAATCATCTTAACAGGTGAAGCCCCTGGAACTGGCCACTGCGTGGGAAGGTGGCGAGGAGACTTTCTGAAAGAACTTTCTAACTTGGCAATGAACAAATGTGAAAGTCACATCAAATGCGATGTGGTTAATTCTATGTTAACTGACTCATCTGTGCTGCCAAGAATATAATGACATAGTCACGACTGTCTGAGCTTTGTGCCACCAGCACTCTCCCCCAAAGGACAGAAGGGAACTCTGGGAAAAGACTTTCTTTGAGGCATTTAAATTCCTTTCCTCCCATCCCCAATCCTATCCCAC
>NW_027531278.1:785972-799763 GCF_008692635.1 Crocuta crocuta | reverse complement strand
GTTCCAAACATGTTTTATATGTTCACATTTTCTTAGAGAAAATATGTCCAAGAAAAGCAGAGGCTTTGAATCAATGACCCACTAACTGCTTAGCAGCCTTGAGTGGTGTCCCACATTTTGTGCATATGTGTCATTTTCTGATTCTCAAGTCCATCATTCCCAAATGCTTAAGAGTCAATGCTTNAGAGGCCCAGGTTGGGGCGGGAGGGAGGGGGGAACAGGCAGCAGGGGCCAGAAGGCTGGAGGTCAAGCTTAGACATACCTGAAAACATTTGAACAGCCCCCGAGCTACATCTGGGCACCCCGAAGACACAAGTGGAAAATAACTAAATAAGCCCACTGATTAAGCAACAGCACCCCCAGTGTGCAGCATGTATGGCAAAGAACAATTCTTTTTTTTTTTTTAATTTTAATGTTTGTTTATTTTTGAGAGAGAGAGAGACAGAGCATGAGCAGGGGAGGGTCAGACACAGAATCTGAAGCAGGCTCCAGGCTCTGAGCTGTCAGTGCAGAGTCTGATGTGGAGCTTGAACCCATGGACTGCAAGATCATGACCTGAGCTAAAGTCAGACGCCTAATCAGCTGAGCCATCCAAGTGCCCCGGCAAACAACAATTCTTGAGCAAGCAATCAGGGTGGATGGCTAGAGATGCTGGCACCAAGCAGAAGTACTGGTTCCCAGCCAGCACTAGCAGTGACTCATCATGAGAAAACCAATTATACCTGTCTGCTACCAACTTTCCAGGGACATGAATATCCAAGGGCTTTGTGCTGCATTTTGTAGTTGGGAGAATTATAGATCAGCAATCAGAACTGTGGGTTCAAGTCCTGGCTCTGCTACTTACTAGCTCTCTGACTCTGGACTTTACCCCTTAGGGACTTTGTTTATTCTGATAGAAAAGTTTCTGGGATGAGTTCCAGGGATCTGCTGTACAACACCATGCCTAGAGTTAACAATACAGTATTATGTAACTTCAAAATTTGTTAAGCAGGTAGATCTCATGTTAGGTGTTCTTACTACAAAACGCAAAAACAAAAACAAAGGATACCAAGATGCTTTGGGAGGTGATGGATTTGTCTATTACTTTGTGGTTATGGTATCAGGGGTGAATGCATATGTCCAAACTCATCAAATTGTGTGCATTAAATATGAGTAGTTCTTTGCATATCAATTATACTTCAATAAGGCTATTTTTTAAGGAGAGGTTTTTTTTAAGGTGTAATGGATGCCCTTTAGTTTTCTTATTCTGACATCCATTCACTCCCTCATTTTTTTTTTAACTTATTTAGTAAGTATTTATTAACTTCCTGATATATGCCGAGAATTAGGTGCCCCAAACCCTGTTTACTGTCTTCATGCTTGTGCCGAATTTATAGAACCCATTTTTTGTTACCCTCTTCCAGACATCTTTCGAGGCAGGAGAGGTCCAATTTAGGGCTAACCTCTTACATAGAAAACCTTGTCAGAGTTCAGGAGTGCGACCCAAAGAAACTGTAGCACATGGCATTATGTGGGGAATCCATTTCTCTGCTTTTAAATCTGTATAATGGGCCTTCAAGGAAGTCTCAGTATGGCGTGAAATACCCAGCAACCCAGAAATCCTATCCCACTGGCCAGTATCTAAAAGGTAAAAAATAGGGACACTCTGGTGCTAGGAGGTCCGCTGGGAGGCCAGGCTGGTACTATGTAGATAGGGAGCCGGCCACCTGGGGCGCTGTGACCACACAAGCCCTGAGTACCCCCAAAGAACTAAGATCCAGCAAGGCCTGATGTACAGAGAACAGGTGAAAAGTGACGCAGCAGTTGGGGGTGAGCAGGCCATTCTTGGTGCAGGAACGCCCTCTAGTGCCCAGAAGAGACTTTGGCAACACTGAGGAATTTAAAGCGAGTGGGAAGCAGACAACCTCAGGAACCCCATGAAGTTCTGCTCGCTACTCCTCCTTGATTGCTCACTACTCCTCCTTGATTCTGGCCTAATTGTCCCTCCAAAGCATGCATCCTTGTAAGTAAGGAAATACAGATAATCAGGAGGTGAATTTGTGGATTTCTAGGAGTTCTGAGCAGAGGTCTGAGTCTGAATCCTGAAGAAGTGGGACCAACAGCACAGACATCGCCCTTCAGTCAAATATGACCATTCCGGGGCGCCTGGGTGGCTCAGTCGGTTAAGCGTCCGACTTTCGCTCAGGTCATGATCTCGCGGTTCGTGGGTTCGAGCCCCGCGTCGGGCTCTGTGCTGACTGCCAGCTCAGAGCCTGGAGCCTGTTTCAGTCTGTGACTCCCTCTCTCTCTGACCCTCCCCTGCTCACGCTGTCTCTCTCTCTCTCTCTCCTATAAATAAATAAAAACATTTTTAAAAAAATAAAGAAAGAAAGGAAATAAAGTAGATGAACCCAAAATATGGAGCAGGGGGAGGAGGGATCCAAGCATATAGCAAAGGAGATTCCTGAGGTGAAGACTTGGAAGTCAGAGTTCACAGACAGAGGCAGCTGGAATGTACGGAACAGAGTACCAGTGAGAGGGAACCGCATGGAGAAAGAGCTCCAGAAATCAGAGAAGGGCGTTCCTACAGTCTGTACTAGAGTGCTACACTAAGCAAAGAACAGCTGGAAAGTCTTAAGCACAACTATTATCAGAGCTAACACAGGATTGAGAGATGTTCAAGGTCTGGCCAAGAGGAGAGGGGAATCCTCAGTGATCACCTAGAGCATTTGGTGGAAACTCCAGAAAGATCACACCTTGTAATAGATCTGACATATTCCTGAAGTCAAGGCATTTTCTTAACTTCTTAAAGAAGTTTTCTTACTCTAATTATGCAGCCTTGTGTGCTGGCAGTGTTTATCTGAAGATAGAATAGGTGACTGTTTTACCAAAAGTTTTATAACTGTATCACAATGGTCACCATCTTCCTTGCCTGCAATCATGTGGTTCTCAATGCTCTCATCTCACCTCCTCCGCTGAGCCAGCTCTATATTTTAGCTCTATTGCTCTGAGTACCCTACTTTTGCTACTATATTCTGCATTACTCAGGATTCTTATATGAAAGCAATGGAAACTGGCTCTTGCTTAATAAAGTACAAAATTAATTTAGCAAAAGGATATCTGGTAAATCAGTAAGTCACTGAAGGTATTGGAGAACTGGACTCAAGCTATGGGACCAGAAACAATCAATCAGATCATACCACAGAGCTGATGCTGATGACCATACTGCTGCCTCCACTAAGTGCTAGGGTTCCAAGTGGTTTGCAGTGGGTACCGGACACTGCCACTAACATTCTTGCTACTGCTGTGCCTAGAAACTTGGTCTTGCTACAACCACTGTCATCAGAACGAGAATTCTCTGCTGCCCCAATTCTTTATGTTACTAACACCAGGTTCAAAGATCTAAAAGGGGAGCTTTGATCAGCTGAGCCTAGGTCACGTGCCACATCATAGCTGCAAATAATACTAGGACATGTGGCATTTTCATCTTGTATAGTGGGAGGTGGGCTTTGCCTCCTACACCAAGAGTCAGGAAGCAAGGAATCCCCTAAACATGGCAAGAGGTTCAGATGCTGGGTTATACTCCAAAATGAAAAATGTACACTTCATAACTATAGCTTCAGCCACCACCTGGAACACAGTAGACAGTTAATAAATATTTGTTGATTGAGTGATTGAAAAGCACCAAAGACCAAAGTGACTAACATTAGTCTACAAAAGATGATCAGGTGAATGAAAAGGAATTTGAAAAGTATCCTCTCCAGTACAGGATATGAAATGGAAGTCATGTCAGAGATCTGAGAATGGCTATGTGTGGAGGTAAAGAGCTCATGGTTGGACAAGGCAACCATGGCTAGACGATCTAGAGTATCAGTGTAGGAAGAAATTGGACCATTTCTGTGCAACATAGTGTGGAGACAGGGGAGGGTGGGGGTTCACTGAAGCCATAATTGCCTAGGTGTGTACGAGTTTGAAATTCATGTAGTATTGCCCCAAGTCACACAGGCTGGTTTTGACCTTTGCACTTTTGAAACAAAGTCAGAATTAGTAAGTGGTATATGGGATTGAGGGTGTCATGCCATATGTGGGACCAGCTCACAAGCCCTTGGGGCCCTGTGGCTACATCTAAGGATCTTTCAAGAACTCCAGTGATGGGTAGCTGGGGCAGTTTGAGGACATTAGCTCTGTACTGGTGCTAGCTTCTTTTCCTGGTCAGGAAGTAGTGATGTCAACCACCCTAGAAGAGTAGCCCAACTCCTTCAGTACAGTTTAGCTATTAGAATAGACCATGAAAATGAGGGCTGAGGCTCACAAAAATTGAACACCGGTGATTGACCTGGGACCTCCCAGTTCTGGGAAAACTATCCTTTGAGGATGACTTGGCTGGAACAGAAAGGTACTCCGGCATTTCACCTCCAGACTTTCACATGTTCATTTTTTTTTTTTTTTGGCTTTTCTAGCTGCTGCAGGCAGTTCAGAAATCTGGAAACAACAGGTACAAAAGTCAGGTTAAGAGTACATTACAATGCCATCTAGAAGTAAAATATATCAAGAGATGGAAAAGGATGGCATGTATTCTAAGCACTGGAAGACAACTCAGGCATTATATAGGACCAACAACTTCAGTATTATTTCTGCAAAATGGATGTGATGGTTAGTTGTGTCCACTTGCCCAGGCCGTGGGATGCCCAGAAAACTGGTTAAACATTGTTTCTGGGTATGTCTGTGAGGATGTTTCCAGAAGAGATTGACATTTGAACCGGTGGACTCAGTAAAGCACATGGCCTTCCCCAATGTTGGTGAGCATCATCCAGCCTGGTGAGGGACTGAAGAAAACAAAAATGTGGAGGAAGTTTGAATTTGTTCGCTGTCTGACTGCCTGAGTTGAGATGTCAGTCTTCTGACCTTGGGGCTCCTGGTTCTCAGGCCTTCAGATCCAGAGTAAGATCTTTACCATTGGCTCTTTGAACTAGGTCACTGGCTTTCCTGGGGCTCCAGCTTCCAGATGGCAATTCACGGAACTTCTCAGCCTCCAGAACTGTGACAAATAAATTTTTGTTGTTTGAGCCCCCTCTTCAATGCTATTCTGCTATAGCAGCCCAAATGGACACTGAGGATAATATAATAATAGAACCTAACCTATAATGCTATTGCCAGGATTAGATAAATTAGTGTACAGTATGTAAAATACCTGACAGATAGTTGATGAGCAATGAATGGATGCTATCGTTGTCACTGTTATTACATCTCTGTGAAATTTTAAGAGAGTTACTTACCCAAAGGATACAGAAATGCTGATTCGATGGGGCACACACACCCCAACGTTTATAGCAGCACAATCAACAATAGGCAAATTATGGAAAGAGCCCGAACGTCCATCAACTGATGAACAGATAAAGAAGATGTGGTGTATACACACACACACACACGCACACACGCACACACGCACACACACATACTGGAATACTATTTGGCAATGGAAAAGAATGAAATCTTGCCATTTGCGACAATGTGAATGGAACCAAAGTGTGTTATGGTAAAGGAAAGAAGGCGGTCAGAGAAAGACAAATAGCATATGATTTAACTCCTATGTGGAATTTGAGAAACACAACAGATGAACATACGGGAAGGGAAGGAAAAACAAGATAAAAACTTAGATGCAGGCAAACCATAAGAGACTCTTAAATACAGGCAACACACTGAGGGTTGCTGGAAGGGGGGTGGGAGTGGGTTCAATGGGTGAGGGGCGTTAAGGAGGGCACCTGCTGGGATGAGCACTGGGTGCCATATGTAAGAGATGAATCACTGAGTTCTACTCCTGAAGCCAAGACTACACCGTATGTTAACTAACTTGAATTTAAACAAAAAATAAATAAAATAAAGCAAAACAAAAGAGTTATTGCATAATAGCATTTCTTTCACCATACAGACAAATGCAGTTAGTAAGCATGTCCAGTCTTGGGCTCAGCCAGTGTTATTAGTTGGAGTCCAACCAAGGGGAGAGACAAAAAATACACAGTAACTTAAATAAGGAAGGTTTGCTATTAAAAACTTATTCACTATTTATAGAGAGTTAGCTACTAGGAGGGAATAAAAGAGGGCTTTAAAGAATATACTGGGGCTGAGAGAGAGTACCCAAGGAAGGAACAAACAGGGAAGAGGGCAGGGACTCCCCAAAGATTGAAGTCAGAACTCATTGAAGAGGGTGTGATTCCAGCCCACTACGTGGTGAAGAAGGGCATTGGGCTGGAAGCCTCTCACTGGACTGCCAGCAGGCTGATGCTGGCAAGCAGGAAACCATCCCCTGGATTTCCAATAAATTCTCTGGAAGTCTTCCCAGGAGGAGGTGTTGCATTTGCTGCAAAGCCAGCTAGGGAATCTTCAGAACTTGCCAGGAAACTGCCCTTTTCACGTGCCACTGAATGTGCCTAGAAACTAGGTGAGCCGTCCACAAAACTCATGGGGAACCCTCCCACAAGGGAGGGCAGTACCCCTGGGATGAGGAGAGGGAGAGGGAGCTCCCCTGCATGTCCTGTACCCCAGCCCAGTGTCCTGTCAGCAGGAAGATGCAAGGTACACCAGACCCAGGAAAAGAAGCCCTCTCATCCTCCAGCGTCCCTCCAAGGGCCTCCACTGGAGAGGCTTCTGAGCATTCCTGCTGGCAAGGGGGCAGTGTTCCAGGATCACAGGCAGGCAAGGAGGGTTTGGGGTCTCGGAGGCCGGCATAGCTAGGGAGGCAGTCGAATGTGAAGTGGAAATTCCAATTCTGCCACTTATTGTGTGATTCAGCCTTTCTGTGTGTCAGTTCCTTCAGTCTGTCGAGCAGGGAGAATCGCAGGATCTACCTCACAGGGTGTTTATGAACATTAAATGACACAGTGTATGTAGATCTGTGTCGACCTGTGCTCACCTTGGTGCACGGTGACTGGCATGTAGTACGTGCTGAATGCAAGGCAGCTGTCAGTATCATGATTACTACTATTTTCCAACAGGCTGAGATGCATACAGAAGACTGCCTTCTAGTTGCTGTCCTTTCAGAGATGACAGTGGGGCCCCCCAGTCATTCTGTTTTATAAAGATTGCCAAGCTGCAGAGCTTTTCCAAAATGTTCAGGGTCAGTGGGAGTCAGAAGACTTTACACGGGTGTCTACATTCAGGGTGTATCCCCAGGAGTCCTGTCCAAGAGGAGTTTCACATGTTTTTTCATAAAAAGCACTGACCCCTGATACAATGGTGAAGGACTTGATGACCCCTTGAGGGTCATATATGTAGCAAGATAAAACTATCCATTAGATATTTAATTTTTAATGGTTTTATTTATGTGTGAGAGAGAGCATGAGTGGGGAAGTGGCACAGAGAGAAGGACAGAGGATCCAAAGTAGGCTCTGCATTGACAGAAGAGAGCCCGATGTGGGACTTGAACTCACTAGCCGTGAGATCACGACATGGGCCAAAGTCGGATGCTCAACCGAATGAGCCGCCCAGGCACCCCTCCATTAGATATTTATAAGTGTTTCTTTCCCTCTAAGAAGATCAGCTATAGTACCTGGAACAGCCATTGTGTGGAGAGGAGAGGCTGGGAGAGAAGACACTGATCTTTGATGGAGTGCTCTAGGACGTGTGATATGAAACCCTCTTCCATCCCCCCTGTGAAATCTTTGGTAAATCAACATTGTTCGTTTATGCCTTTGATGTGTGTGGCTTCCTTCTGGAGAATGTGAAAAGGGGCTGGGGCTGGTGTGGGAGAATGCTCACGTTGCAAATCCCTGGGATCTAGGACTCTGAGGGGGAGTGCACATGCTAGGTGGCACACAGGCCCTGCACACCAGTCAGTTGTGTGATATTGCATCTAATGGGTCATGGTGTTATAGCCATCTTTCTACCTTTGTGACTACAAATGCCTCCGGGTTTGTGAGTGGTATGTTTCTCTGAAACATAGGCAGAAGGATTGCAGGAGGTGTCTGAATCGTGGGCTTTCAGTCAGAAACGAGCAGCAAAGGTATGCTTTTGTGGGACCCTGGTACCCATAACAATAGGTACTTGTATTAGTCTTCTAACAAATTACCATAAATCAGTGACTTAACACAACATAAATGTATTCTCTTACAGTTATAGAGGTCAGAAGTTTAAACTGGGTCAGCAGGGCTACATTTCTTCTTACGGGAGCATTTGTTTCCTTCCCTTTTCCAGGTTTAGAAGCTACCTTGGCTCAAGAGCCCCTCCATCTCCAAAGCTGGTGGTGGAGCATCTTCAAATCTCTTGATCTCACTCTTGTCTCTCTCTGACTCTGCTTCCATCATCGTAAGTCCTTCTCTGACTCTGACCTTACTGCCTCTCTCTTATAAGGACCCCCGTGATTACATGTAGAGCCCACCTGGATAATCCAGAACAATCTCCCCAGCTCAAGATCCTTAACATAATCACAGTTGCAAAGTCCTTTTTGCCATGGAAGGTACTGTCTTCACAGGATTTGGAAATTAGTACATGGATATCTCAGGGAGCCATTATTCTGCCTAACACAGTACTTGTCTTCAATGTCTCCTTATGTCAACTTGAATTTGCTTGGTTCAGATGACATCTGAGTCTGGTATTTGGAGCTTTCTAGGGTACCATCCCTGAGCCCCAGATTCTACCCCAAATAGTTCTGCTGAGATAGTAAGAGCAGGCACTAATAGAAGTCTTCATTTGATAGATGAGGCACAAGTCAGTTGAGTAACTTGCTCTGGTTAATGACAGGTACATAGACCCTCCCGCCTCACCAATAGACCAGGTGAGTTCCAGTGGCAGAGTCAGGGCCCTGTGGGCTGGGTGGTGCCGGATGAAATGACTGACACCATGGCAGTGCAAGCCTAGCCTGATGACACATCCAGTCTTCCGGCATCAAGTTCCCCAGTCCCTCTGGTATTGACAGAAGCCAGACAGCTGCTCTGTGCATGTGTCCAGAGTTATTAGATGCTCCTCTCTGTACACTGATCTTCTTTGGGTCCTAAAGGGCTAGACGGCTTCAGTGTATAGATGTATGTTCCTGAGGCTTTCCTAGTATGAGCCTGGCAGTGTGGTGAATGGTGGCTCCCAAAAGATATGTCGACTAGGAGCCTGTGAACATGACCTTATTTGGAAAAGGGGGTATTTATAGATGTTAGTAGGTTAAGGATCTCAAGGTGAGAATATGCTGGTTCCCGGTGAGCCCTACATCCAATGATAAGTGTCTTTATAAGAGGAAAGGAGAAGAGAGGACCATGTGAAGATGGAGGTGGAACTCGGAGTGATTCATCTGTAAATCATGGAATGCCAACGGTGGTTAGCCAACCACCAGCAACTAGGAGAGAGGTGGGGACCAGATTGTTCTTCAGTTCCCAGAGCGAACCAACCATGACAACACCTTGATTTCACACTTCTGGCCTCCAGAACTGGGAAACAATACACTTCTGTCGTTTTAAGCCACCTAGTCTTTGGTGCTTTATTGCAGTACCCACAGGAAGTAAACTCAAAGCCTGGGGTCTTCGTGTGTGAGCCCGTAGGCGAGATGCAGAATTTCTGGGGTGTAACGATTCCTTCATCCTGCCTCCTACAGGTCAAGGGCTGGCTCTTAGAACCATCTCAAAGGGCAGGACCACTACACGTTCTGCTTTCAGAATGGCAGCAGGAATGGAGGAGCAGCCTGGCTGTGGAAGGAGCCAGGTCCGAATCCCCCGAGCTAGAGCTGGGCTCATAAGACAACCCACCTGGAGCTGACTGCCACAGATGTCTGGAGATGTGGCTTGTCTGTTGCCATGGAAGTGGAGAAGAGGACAGTGCCTGACGGAAGCATGCACCCTCAGGGCCAGCTGGGCACAGCTCTCTGGAGCACTGGACTCCGTTCTGCGAAAATGTGTGGCATTCTGGCCACCAGGGGGCACCACCACACCAATAGAGGTTAAGGAGGAATCCGTCTGAGGCTTCCGTGTAACTCCGAGTGGAGCTGAGGCCTCATCACCTCCTAGAACCAGGTGAGTGAATGAAGCACAGGCTGGGTACAGAGGCCTAGCAGTGAGGTCCTTGGAGCTTGACCTGTCCATAAGGACTCCTCCTACGTGGAGTCAGGATTCTAGGTCAGCCCTGAAGCAAACAGCCTGACACCAGGGCACAAATGGGAGAGAGGTTAGGGTGTTGGCAGAATAAAGGCCAGCAGGAGTGAACTGAGGATTAGTGAAGTTGGAAGAGGAAAGGCTTGGCTGAGAGGAAGCTGGGAGGTGTTAGCCACGACTCCTCCTCCATGACTATGGCCCTTGGCCTGGGTGCTGGGAGCAGGGAAAATTACCACTGCAATTCCCCTTCTCCACCTCAACCAGCCCCAAAGCACATCACCTCCAGAGGCTGAAGGGGACTGTGTGCACCCTTCAATTGGACTGTGTTGCCCTCCACCTTGACCCACTCCTGTAAGGTCGTGAAAACCAGCTCTTCAGAGCCACACTTGAGGCTATGTACCTGAGGTGGCTTCTCACGGAAACTGGGCCTGACTGAGGCTAGTGACCCTGCCTGGCACCAGAAGACAAAGGCCTTTCTCTTCTCCATAGGCTGAGGCAGCAGCAGTGAGACAAACCCCAAAGCTCAGCTTATTCTAGGTTGCTGGGCAGTTACCCAAGTCATTATTTCAAGGGCCAACAGGTGCCTCTGCAGCCCATGAATTGAATAGCCACAGAACACTGAAGCCACTCGACCAATATGGCAGATGTCTGCGACAATGCAGCAGGATTAACACCATGCCTGGCGAAGATGCCAACCACTCTAGGGCAGTCCCTGAAGGCACAAAGTGTAAGGGATGGCGCACAAAGAGCTGAGTATAAGTCCTGGCTAGGAAAGGGAGTACTCAGTATTGTTCCCACCATAGCAGGCCACCCAGGGCCATTTGATACTCAAAACATAGCCCTAGAGGGGCGCCTGGATGGCTCAGTCAGTTAAGCATCTGACTTCGGCTCAGGTCATGACCTCATGGTGTGTGAGTTCGAGCCCCACGTCGGGCTCTGTGCTGACAGCCAGCTCAGAGCCTGGAGCCTGCTTCAGATTCTGTGTCTCCCTCTCTCTCTGCCCCTCCCCTGCTCACATGCTGTGTCTCCTTCTCTCAAAACTAAATAAACATTAAAAAAAAAGTTTAAACATAGCTCTGGCGACCTCTGGGGCCCCTGTATCCGATTCAGCGTCCTTCACTGATGGCAGTGTCCCCCAGGACGCCACCACTAGAAATATCAGACTTCAGTCCAAAGGCAGAACTGAGGAACCACTAGGACTTCACTACCTAGTCCCAACCCCACATTACCCAGAACAATACCATTGACATCATCACAGACACGCCCCATTTTCCAAGGTCACAGCACCATATTGTATGGGCAGATATCCTTGCCATGGTTACATACTCTATCCTGGGCCCAGGACCTCTATATGTTACAGCTACCACCCTTCTTTCCAACAGAAAAGTATTCTGTTTCCCGGGGAAGTCTTCCACTCAGCCTAACAATCCCAACCCTTGAATCATATCCCCATTGTCAAAAGTCCTCTTCACAGGCCCTCACATTCGCATACAGGTGTCTACCACCTGTTACCCCTTAGTCCCTGGCCAGATCAAAGACAGTAAGGTCAGATATACCTGGATTAGATATCTAGTCCTTCCATAAGTATGGGTCTACATCTTACAGAAAATAGTTTCTATCAAACTAACCAATCAATAGGTGTATCATGTATCCAGCCCTAATTAGCTGTGTGATGCTGAGCAAAATATTCCTCTCTGCATTTCAGTTTCCTCTTCAATAAAACGGGGGTGATAACAGTATCTATTTCACAGGATCATTGCAAGAAGTGTGTGTGTGTATGCACACATGCACACACATACACACACATGTTCACACAATGGAATCCCAGAACACAGCTGCCACCACCACCTCTAGCACCATATCTCATGGGTGACACAACTGGCCTGTCCATCTATCCCATCACCCAAATTGGTCCGAAATGGGTCATTACCTCCTTCACCCAGAACATAGCGTTCCATACAAGTAATGGCTTCCCTGAAAGCCTGAGTACCCCTTCTCTAGTGGCCAACTGATACTTGGAAAGACTATGGTATCTTCCCCAGGGAAGACCCCAAGGATCCTCCTCACACCTGAAACCAAAGCAGAACATGCACCTATAGGCATCAGGGACATAAGACACCGAAGATCTCAGGAGCAAGCAGCCGGTGTTCTCTGTTCTCCACCTCCAAGCACGGGTGCAGACTCTCCGTGCTACAGCTGTCGTAACAGCTCTGCCCTCCAGCCCACACCCTAAACAAACTGAATGGAGTGTTTTCATTAATGTATAATTTAGTTTGATTGGGTCGCTATAACGGAATACCATAGACTGGGTGGCTTATAAATAGCAGAAATGTATTTCTCACAGTTCTGGAAGCTGAAAATTCTAAGATCAGGATGGCATTAGATTTGGTGTCTGGCAAGAGGCTGCTTCCTGATCTGCAGACAGCTGTCATTCTGCTGTCTCCTCACGTGGAGGAAGAGGTAAGAAAGACCTCTGGGGCCTCTTTTATAAGGGCACGAATCCCATTCAAGGAGGCTCTACCCTTATGACCTAATCACCTTCTAAAGGCCTCACCTCCTAATACCATCACTTTGGGGGTTAGGTTTCAACATATGAATCATTTAGTCTATAGTAGTGTATATTAGTTACTGTAACAAATAAACCTCAATATTTCAGTAGCTTAGTTCATTTTAATACTCCAACATGGGTGTTCCTGGTTTTTCAAAGGCCTTCTGGAACTCAAGGTCATTCGATTTTGTGGTTCTTCCTTAACTATGAAATGGAGCAAATAATGGTACTTTTCTCTACGCTATTGTGACAATTAAACGAATGAATGCATGGAAAGAACTGAGTCTCATGTTGGACAGATGCTAAACTAAATAAATAGTAGCAAATACCATCGTCACCATCCTCATCACTTCCAGTATTATAATTTCTGCTATTGACATGAAGTTTCTGGTTCCTCCTCCTTCCGTAGCCACGCTAGAACTCACGGCTCACTCTCTCACTAATAATCCTTATTCTCTTGATCCCTTAGCCCCCACTGCATTCACCTTGTCGAACCTCGACCCTGAATTGAGCCAACCTTCTTCATGCTCATCCCCAGCTGCTGCCCTCTCCTGGGGAAACAATCACACAGCCTGTTAAGTAAGGTGACAATTTTCTGTCTAGGCTGGGGTGTCCCTGCCACCTGGATCACAGCCATCTTTCTCCTTGTCCCCGGCACAGTTTTTTTCAATGTTCCATGTCAATGTTTCTGAACTTTTACCATCTTTGTAAGCTGCCACTCCACTTCCTCTTCCTGACTCTGAGCAGATAAGGAAACTTCCTAAGTTTCCCCCCAAAAGGGGCCTAAATGGGAAAGGTCCCATGAATCTTGCTCACCTCTTCATCTCTCAAGGCTTAGAGAGAGCTCTTCCCCTCTCTGCCCTAGGCTGTCCTTTGGGTCCCCTGGCCTCCACTTTCACATTTCCTTCCCTGTCTTCCTGCCTTCTCCCTCCTCTTTGGGAGGCAATGTCATAGGCAGGCTAGGAGCACAATATCTAGTGTCATCTGCCTGGGATCAGAACCAGTTCTGTCACTTATTAGCTGGGCAATCTAGGAAGGTCTAGAGCTTCCATTTCCTCAGCCATAAACCTGGGTTAATTATAGCCTCTACCAGCCTCACAGGATTGTGCTGAGGCTCAAATGAAGTAATGCATGAATGTTTTTTTAATGCTTATTCATTTATTTTAAGAGAGAGAGAGCGAGCGAGCACAAATGGGG
>NW_027531278.1:771346-785899 GCF_008692635.1 Crocuta crocuta | reverse complement strand
GGGGGGGTGGAGAGAATCCCAAACGGGCTCCATGCTGTCAGCAAAGAGCCTGATGTGGGGCTTGAACTCATGAACCATGAGATCATGACCTGAGCCAAAGTCAAGAGTTGGATGTTTAACCAACTGAGCCACAAGGCACCCCTGCATGAATGTTTTTTTGAGTAAAGTCGGCCACGTAAGTAGTTATAGTCGCTAGCCTCTCACATTAACAAAAACAACCTCAGTGCTCATATCCATACCAAGAAGTCCTTCTCTTGATCCCACATGCCCCTGCAGCAACCACTCCTTGTTTCTGCTCCATTTTACAGCAAAACTCCTCCAAAGAATAGCCTGTGCTCCTTGCACCCACTTCTGCTCCTCCCTTTCTCCCCGCAGATTTGTCCAATTAGGCTGACAAAAACCCATTGCTCCACCAAAAGCACTCTTGTCAAAGACAATCAATGACCTCTGCTTTGCCAAATCCAACAGACACATCTCAGTCCTCATCTTCCTCACAGCAGCCTTTGGCACACCTGATGACTCTCTTCTCAAAATACTCTCTTCCCTTAGCTTACATGGCTCCCACATGTTCCTGATTTGCCTCTTCTGGCTACTCCTTTTTACTCTCCTTTGTACGCTTCCTCTCCTCATGAGGACATCTTAGTGTTTCTTAGGACCCCAGCCCTCTTCTCTTATTTGACATTTTATCCTTTGGTGATTTCATTAAATAATAGGTTCAAAATATGGGCAAAGCTCAAGAAGTAGTGCCTAGCTTTAGATCTGAGTAGAATGGTAAGGTTGTAAGTGGTCACAGCATGGAGTTACACAGTCAGAAGATGGGTGGATTGGGAACAAGTTGGAGAATAGAGTCATCTGAGGGTTGAAGTGTTAGAGATTAAGGATTAGGGTCCTGAACAATGTGAGGGTTTAAAGGGCCTTGGTGCTAGCTGTATAGTAGGCCAACTGGATTCTATGACCTGGGCAGTGCTGGACACTCCCTCTTACATCAGGACCTTCTACCTAGGAAGCCTTGCTGTCCTCCTCCGCTCATGGGGGTTTCTCATAAGGCCATGGTGTGCAGGCCAGTTCTAAGCAAGCTGGCCTTATAATGAGCAACACAGCAGTAGAAAACTTGAATCCATGAGAAGAGTGGAGTAAGTTATAGAAAACAGATTCAGTGCCAAAGTATAGTGTAAGCTGGAGGCAGAGGGCGACTTATCTCATTTGAAATGAGCTCAGAAACTCATTCTTGAGTCTTCAACAAGGCCAGTGGAAGTTGGAGTGTGTGGAGTGGTGAGACCAGTTTGCCCAGTCTTCCACTTGAATGTGTCAGCTGGTATATAAGGCCTGGGGCTAGAGACCCTGGGACAGTGGTTGGCACCCTAGAAGTTGTCCTGGATGATGTGGCGTTCTCCAGATGCAGGGTGAGGTTGTAGGTATTGCTGAGTGCTATTAAGTAAAAGGCAGACTTCCTGTAATGGGGTGATCATCTGTGGACAATTTCAGAGTATTTGCCCACATTCAGTCGTTGGGAAACCTGCAGTACAGTCATTTTAAGTATGGCATTTTGTTTCTGGGAAAAGAACAGGGTAGTAACCATAACCAAGCCAGGCAATCTCCCACCATTGTATGAATGTCCCTTGTACTCTAGATACTCACCAAAACTTGGCATTGTGGAGCTTTTTCACTTTTGTCATTCTGGTGGGTATGTGAAGGTATCACAATGATGTTTTAATTTGCATTTTTCTGATGATCATGTCGTACATTCACTGACCATTTTGATACTTCTTTTTTAACGTTTATTTATTCATTTTTGAGAGCGAGTGTGTGAGAGGGAGAGCAGGGGAGCGGCAGAGAGAGAGGAAGAGAGAAAGTCCCAAGAAGGCTCCACACTCGCAGTGCAGAATCCAACTCAGGACTTGAACTCACCAACCATGAAACCATGACTTGAGCCCAAATCAAGAGTCAGATGCTTAACCATCTGAGCACCCCATTTTGATACTTTTGAAACCTTGTGAAGTTTCTCTTCAAATATTCCACTCATTTTTCTGTTGGGTTGTCTTTTCCTTTTTCTTTGTGTATATGCCTTTATATTTCTTTTCACATGACTCCTTTGTCATGTCTGTGTATTGCAAATATCTCTTACTCTGTAGCATGCATTTTCACTTGCACTTTTTCTTTATTATGTCTTTGAATCAACAAAATTCTTAATTTTAATGTTGTCCATTTTACTGATTTTTTTCCATTGTAGTTAGTGCCTTTCGTGTCCTAGTTAAGAAATCTTTACCTACTCCAAAGTCATGAAGATGTTCTTTTATTTTATTTCCTGTCAGATGTATTGCATTTACCTTTCACATTTGGATACTGATATATCTGTAGTCAATTTTGCGTGTAGTGTGAGGTGGGGACCAAACACAGTTTCCCCCATGCAGATATCCAGATGCCTAGCACCATTTCCCAAAAAGGCTATCCTTTCTCCACTGAACTGCAGTACGGTCTTTGACATTAATCAATTGACATAGTTGGGTCAGTTTCTAGACTCTATTCTGTTCCATTGTATCCTTGTGACAATAATACACTAACATAATTACTATGGCTTTACAAACCTTGATATATAGTGGTATAAGTGCCCTTGGCTTTGTTCTTCTTCGGGATTATCTCAGCTATTCTTGGTCCTTCGTATTTCCATATAAATTTCACAATCAAATTGTCAATTCACACACACACACATACACACACACACATACACACACATGCATCCTCATGTGATTTTTTTTATTGGAATCGCATTGGGTCTGTAGATCAATTTGGGGAGAATTAACATCTTAATAATATTGATCTTTCCAATCCATGAACATGATATATATCTCCATTTCTCTAGATCTTCTGTAATTTATCAGCAATGTTCTGTAGTATTCAGTTTAGAGATCTTGCACATCTTTTGTTATACTAACCCTGTGTAATTGATTTTTGTTGTTGCTACTGTAAATGACATCATTAAATTTTTTCTATGTGTTTGTTGCTGGTATTATATAAAGGCTTTGTTCATTAATTCTAATAGTTTATCAGTAGATTTAAATTTTTTAAATGTCTGCTCCATATTTTAAGTCCAAATGTTACCAAGAAGACTGCATTAGTCCAGGAGGCTCTGCAACCTAACGTATTCCAATCTGCTCTATGCAGATGATAGCATTGATGAGAAGTCCTCATGGGATGAAACCTGAGGTTTGTGGGACCTGCCCTGGGCTTCTCGTGTAGGAGGCTGAGATTTTAAGCAAATGAAATTTAGAAATACATAAAACCTTTAGTGAGTGTTTATTACTTGTCAAACACTGCTCTAATGGACTAGTGCTCTTTAGTCCTTTGCATGTATTGACTCATTTAATTTCCTTAAGAGCCCTATGAGGTAGGTAGTATCATAATCTCATGGAACAGATAAGGAAACTGAGGCACAGAGAAAGTAAACATTGTCCCAAGGTTAGACAGCATATTGTTGGCTAAGCATTTTATCATTGCACTTTTTGGCCACTCCTGGTCTATAGAATTAAAGTCTTCAGCTTGGGGGCACCTGGGTGGCTCAGTTGGTTAAGCATCTGACTCTTGATTTCAGCTCAGGTCAAGATCTTGTGGGCTCTGTGCTGAGCATAGAGACTATTTAGGATTCTCTCTTTCTCTCTCTCTCATGTGTGTATACACACACACATACACAATATATACAAGCCCAAAATATATATTCAGCCTGGCTCTCCAATCTGGAGACTCTCTCTACCTCCTCATCCTAAACCCTGGGCTCCTCCAAGTCATTGTTCCATCTGCAGTTGACTACTGCTCCTCCCCTCAGGCTACATCTGAAGGTTAAGGATGGGGAAAGTCATGGAAAGCTTCATTGCAGAGGTAAGCTGGGATTTAAAAGTCACTTATATGTTGAATTTAGGAAACAAAACAAATGGGCATGGGGAAAGGAAGATGACCCACAGAATGGGAGAAAATATTTGCAAATAATGTATCTGATAAGGGTCCACTATCCAGAATATATAGAGAACTCTTACAACTCAACCATAAAAAAGCAAAAAACCTAATTAAAAATATGGCAAAGTATCTGCAGAGACATTTATCCAAATATCTTCATCATCTTTAGTCATTGGGGAAATGCCAATCAGAACCACAATGGGATCCCACTTCATACCCACTAAGATGGCTATAATTTTTTAAAAAATGGAAAATAACAAGTACTGTTAAGGATGTGAAATATTGGAACTCTTATACATTGCTGGTAGGAATAGAAAGTGGTGCAGCCCTGTGGAAAAGAATTTGGAAGTTCCTTTAAAAGTTAAACACGGAGTGTTATCATATGACCTATCAATTCAATTCCAAAATATATATCCACAAAAAATTACATATGTTCACACAAAACATGTATATAAATATCCATAAGATAATTATCATAATATCACCCAAGTGGAAACAACCCAGATGTCCCTCAATGTGTGAATGGATATACAAATGGAATACAATGGAATATTATTCAGCCAAAAAAAGAATGAAGTACTAATACATGGATAAACCTTGAAAACATTATACTAAGTGAAATAAACCAGATTCAAAAACCCATATATTGTATGATTTCATTTATATGACATGTTCAGAATAAGCAAATCCATAGAGACCGAAAACAGATTAGTGGTTGCTAATGGCTCAGGGGATGGAAGAATGGGGGGGGGGGTGTTTACTGCTAAAGAGCAGAATTAATTTTGGGGTGATGAAATGTTCTTAAATTGATTGTAGTGATTGTTGCAACACTGTGAATATGCTTTAAAAAGACACTGGATAGTACACTTTGAAATGAATTTTATGGTATGTGACTTATATCTCAATACTGCTATTGTTAAAAAATGCAGCCAGAGCTTTGCAGCCAGGTGATATCACAGATTCCTGAACCCAGCTGTAATTACTTTTTAAGATTAGTTTCAGATTGTTTTCCGTGGAATGTTATCACCATATTATCATCAACCTCATTGAGCCGTGCTCTTTCCCCTAACCAGGCTTGTGAGTCAGGCGCTTTCTCCATCACTGTTTGCTAAGTGCCCACAACCCTGCTCTCCCTTGCTAAAAGGGTCTCATTCTGCTCTGCTCCCCTCATGATATTCCCAGAAGGTTCTGCTTTCTGTTTGTCTGCTGCCCACTTTGGTCACTGCAACCAATGACAAAGAAAAGCCCACGGTTACTAGTTATAGGAATATCTCTAAGTATTTGTTCTCAGAGTCTGCTGGTTTGGGAGTTTCTCAGTCTTCAATTTATTACCCTCTTATCAGCAGCTCTAGCTACAAGGGCCTTCATTACATCCTAATTGCCAGTGTCAATTGCCCTTATTTTTTATATTAAAAATCCATTTGTAAACGCATTTCAGCAGCTCCCCATCTCAGCATCATTACTAATTTAATCTCCCTCCCCTTCTATTAGCGCCGCAGGGGGCCGACCAGAGCAGGAGGCGCCTGGGCTAATCAGATCAATAGTTTGTCTGAACATTATGCCCAGCAGGAGCTCGGTGGGATGTACTGGGTCAGACTGAGGGCAGAGTAAACCTTCAGCAGCAGGCTCCCGGGACCAAGCAGGGGAGGGACCTGGAATCAGGGACAGTGAAAAGGGGCTGGTGGTGAACGGTTTGGATGACAGGGGACTATTNGATTTGATGAGGAAGAGAATTTCCCGGCCAATGAAACACTGCTTATCATCTGGTCTGTTCTCTCACCACTTATCAGAAGCCCTTAACGCAGTGTGCTATGGGAGAAAATGCATTGACCAGCGAGTCGGGAAACTGGGGACTTGTCAGAATTCCAAGCCTAACGGAGCATCTTGGTAACCTCCTTAATCTCTCAGGGTATCACATTCTTCACCCGGGGGCCAATAATCCCTACCCTACTGACTTTCAGAATTTTGAAGAAGGCCAAGTGAAATTTTTCAAAAATCCTTTAGTGAGCCTGTATTATTTGTCAAGCACTACTCTAGGAGAGTACTGTTCTTCATAGTATTAAATATATTAAATCATTTAATTTCTTCAACAGCCCAATGAGGTAGTTACTATCATAATTTCATTGAGCAGATAGAGAAACTAAGGCAGAGAGGGTAAAAAGTTTCCCCAAGGTCACACAACTTGTTAGATGCTAAGCATTCGCCATTGCACTGTTCAGCCACTCCTGGTCTATAAAATCAAACTCTTCAGCCTGGCTCTCTCACTTGGAAGTTCCCTCAACCTCCTTATCCTGAGGCTTGGCTCTCACCTAAGGGTGAGACATGGGTGAGCATCCTCATTCCAAAGTGCTCTTCTCAGGCCATTGTTCTGCCATCTGCACGAGAAACCTCCTGCACTTTACTTACTTCCTCCACCCATTGACTTTACCACCCTTCTTCCCTCCTAGTTGCTGTCATATAATGACCTTCTATTCATGGTGCTTCAGCCACTGGAGACTTATCCTACAGGATCATAGTCTTCTTCCTCCCACAAAGCCACGCCATCTTCTTGGGTGGCTGCAATGACCAAGAGGACAAGTCAGCCATAACTGCACCAGTCACAGTTCAGTCAGGGCAACAGACTCGTTTGGGGCATTATGGGAAATTAAGCCTCACAAAATGATGGGAATAGCTGGGAAGCGATAAGTCAGCAAAGAGGAGGACTTTGTAACGAAGTCTATGGAAAGTTGCTGCCTCTGTGTGGCTAGTACCTCTGGTAGGTCCACAGCCAAGTATCTGGTGGTTGGCCTGAAGCCCCAGGCCACCTCTAGGAATAAAAGGTGGGTGTAAAACAGACAAAAGCAAAGACAAACTGGAACATCTGCATGCACATATGATCACCATATATGATCACGAAGACTTTGAAAGAATAATGGGCTCTTCACACATCAGCCTTCTCATCACCAATGACCCTCCCCTCCAGCCCTCTTCAGCTACCCCTTCGGTAGTGAAAACCCAAATGTACCCATTTTTAAAAATTCCTCATGTAGTAGTCATCACATGATCTTACCACAGCCCTTTAATTAGACTATCTGACCCTTTATGTTGTTCTCATTGAGGGCACCAACCACCTCCTTGTGATTTATCCATTCAACAAACATTTATCGAATCAAAGGATAACTACAAATCAAAAACCAGTAATAGATATGCAAAAAATAACTCAACAATAGCCAAAGCATGGAAAGAGCCTAATTGTCCATCAACGGATGAATGGATCAAGAAGATGTGGTTTATCTACACAATGGAATACTACATGGCAATGAGAAACAATGAAATCTGGCCATGTGTAGCAACATGGATGGAACTTGAGGGTGTTATGCTGAGCGAAATAAGTCAGGCAGGGAAGGACAGCTACCATATGTTTGCACGTATAGGAGGATTAGGAGGATCTTAACAGAGGATCGTGGGGGAGGAGAGGGGGGAAAATAGTGGGGGAGAGGGAAGGAGGCAAACCATGAGAGACTCTTGAATGCTGACAACAAACTGAGGACTGATAGGTTTGGGGGAGAGAGGAAGGGTGGAGATGGGCAGGGAGGAGGGCACTTGTGGGGATGAGCACTGGGTGTTATATGGAAATCAACTTGACAACAAACTATTAAAAAAAAGATATGCAAAAAATAAAGAGAAAGGAATCCAAGTATGTCATTAAAGAAAGCCAACTAACAAGGGCACCTGGGTGGCTCAGTCGGTTGAGCGTCCAGCTTCAGCTCAGGTCATGCTCTCAGGGTTCGTGGGTTTGGTCCCCGCATCGGGCTCTGTGCTGACAGCTCAGAGCCTGGAGCCTGTCTTCGGATTCTGTGTCTCCTTCTCTCTCTGACCGTCCCCTGCTCACACTGTCTCTCTCTCTCTCTCTCTCAAAAATAAAAGTAAAAACATTAATAAAAGAAAGAAAGCCAACTAACCATGGAAGAAGAGAGCAAGAAGAAAGGAACAGATAATGACAAAAATACATAAAACAAATAACAAGATGGCAATAAGTACATACCTATCAATAATTACCTTGAATGTAGGCTTATTTTTGTTTTCGAGAGAGAGAATGTGAGTGGGAGAGAGGGAGAGAGAGAGAAAGAGAGTCTTAAACAGGCTTCATGCTCATGGTGGAGCCCAATGCAGGGCTCAATCCCACAACCCTGGGATCATGTCCCTGGGTCAAAATCAAGAGTCAGACGCTCAACCAACTGAAGCACAAGGTGCCCCCCACTTTTTTTAGAGAAAGAGAGAGAGATAATGCAATTGGGGGAGAGGCAAAATAGGCTTTAAAACAAAAACTGTAACAAGAGACAAAGAAGGACACTATATAATCATAAAGGGAACAATCCAGCAAGAAGATATATCAATTGTAAATATTTATGCATTCAATATGGAAGCACCCAAATACACAAAACAGCTATTTACAGACATAAAGGAAGCAATTGATAGTAATATAATAATAGTAGGAGACTTTAACACCTCACTTACATCAATAGATAGATCACCCAAACAGAAAATAAACAAAGAAACAGTGGCTTTGAATGACACATTGGATCATATAGATCTAGTAGATATATGCAGAACATTCCATCCTAAAACAGCAGAATACACATTCTTTCCAAGTTCACGTGGAACATTCTCCAGAATAGATCACACATTAGGTCACAAAATAATTCTCAACAAATTTTAAAAAATCAAAGTCATACCATGCATCTTTTCTGACCACAATGCTATGAAACTAGAAATCAACCACAAGAAAAAATCTGGAAAGAGCATAAATCTGTGGAGGTTAAATTCCATGCTACTAAAAAATGAATTGGTCAACCAAGAAATCAAAGACAAAATTTAAAAATACGTGGAGACAAACAAAAATGAAAACACAGCAGCACAAAGTATTTGGGGTGTGTCAAAAGCTGCTTTAAGAGTCAAGTTTAGAGCATACAGGCCTACCTGAAGAAGCAAGAAAAATCTTGAATGAACAACCTAACCTTACACCTAAAGGAGTTAGAAAGAGAACAGACAAAACCCCAAACCAGTAGGAGGAAGGAAAAAATAATAATTGGGACCAAAAGAAATTAAATACATACTAGAAAAACAATAGAACAGATCAATGAAACCAGGAACTGATTCTTTGAAAAGATCAAAAAAATTGATAACCATTTAGCCGGACTCATCAAAAAAAGAAGACTCAACTAAACAAAATCAGAAATGAAAGAAGAGAAATAACAGCTAAAACCAGAGAAATACAAAGGATTATAAAAAGAATATTATGAAAAATTATATGCCAACAAATTGGACAACCTAGAAGAAATGGATAAATTCCTAGAAATATATAATGTACCAAAACGGAATCAAGAAGAAATAGAAAATATGAACAGGCTTATTACCAACAATTAAATGGGATCACTAATCAATAAAAAAAACTCCCAAAAAAACAAAAGTGCAGGATCAGATGACATCACAAGTGAATTCTACCAAGCATTTCAAGAAGAGTTAATAGCTATTCTTCTCAAACTATTCCAAAAAATAGAAGAAAGAAAACTTGCAAATTCATTCTGTGAGGCCAGCATTACCTTGATGCCAAAACCAGATAAAGACACCATAAAAAAAGAGCTAGAGACCAGTATCTCTGATGAACATAGATGCAAAAATCCTTAACAAAATATTAGCAAACTGAATCCGACAATACATTAAAAATTATTTACCATGACAAAGTGGGATTTCTTCCTGGAATACAAGGGTGGTTTATTATTCACAAATCAGTGTGATACATCATATCAACAAAAGAAAAAATAGAAGCTATATGATCATTTCAACAGATGAATAAAAAAGCACCTGAAAAATTAAAACATCCATTCATGATAAAAACCCTTAACAAAAAAGGCTTAGAGGATGTGGAAACTAATTTGACAATAAACTATTAAAAAAAAAAAAAAGGCTTAGAGGAAACATACCTCAACATTAAAGGCCATATGTGAAAAACCCACAGCTAACATCACACTCAATGGTGAAAAACTGAGAGCTTTTCTCCTAAGGTCAGAAAGAAGACAAGGATGTCCACTCACACCACTTTTATTCGACATAGTACTGGAAGTCCTAGCCATAGTCAGACAACAGTTGTTTTATTCCAACAAAAGAATAAAAGGCATTCAGGGGCACCTGGGTGGCTCAGTCAGTTAAGCCTCCAACTTCGGTTCAGGTCATGATCTCACGGTTCGTGGGTTCGAGCCCCGTGTCAGGTTCTGTGCTGACTGCCAGCTCAGAGCCTGGAGCCTGTTTCAGATTCTGTGTCTCCCTCTCTCTCTCACCCTCCCCTGCTCAAGCTGTCTCTCTCTGTCTCACTCAGAAATAAATAAAACATTAAAAGTTTTTAAAAAATAATAAAAGGCATTCAAATTGGTAATGAAGAAGTAAAACTTCCACTATTTGCAGATGTCATCATACTATATATAGAAAACCCTAAAGACCCCACCAAAGACCTACTAGAGCTGATAAGTGAATTCAGTAAGGTCACAGGATGTAAATTAATATACAGAAATCCATTACATTTGTTTACACTAAGCAGCAGCACTGAAGCAGCAGAAAGAGAAATTAAGAAAACAAGGGCATTTACAACTGCACTGAAAATAATAAAGTATCTATAATAATAAAATACTTCCTTAACCAAAGAAGTGAAAGACCTGTACTCTGAAAAGTATAAAACACTGATGAAAGAAATTGAAGATGACACAAAGAAATGGAAAGACATTCCATGCTCATGGATTGAAAGAATAAATACTGTTAAAATGTCCATATGACCCGAGGAATCTGCAGATTTAATGTAACCCCTATCAAAATACCAACAACATTTTTTTTACAGAACTACAACAATCCTAAAGTTTGTATGGAGCCACACAAGACCTCCAAATAGCCAAAGCAATCTTGAAAAAGAAAATCAAAACTAGAGGTATCGCAATCCCGGATTTCAAGATGTACTGCAAAGTTGTAGTGATCAAAACAGTGTGGTACTGGCACAAAATAGACACATAGACCAATAGAACAGAATACAGCCCAGAAATGAGCCCATAACTATATGATCAATTAATCTTAGACAAAGCAGGAAAGAATAGCCAGTAGGGAAAAAAAAAACACCAGTCTCTTCAAAAAATGGTGTTGGGAGAACTGGACAGCTACATGCAAAAAAATGAAACTGGACCACTTTCTCACATCATACACACAAATAAATTCAAAATGTATTAAAGACTTAAATGTGAGACCTGAAATCATAAAAATTCTAGAAGAGAGAACAGACAATAACCTCTGTTACATCAGCCTTAGCAACATTTTTCTAGATATGTCTCCTGAGGCAACGGAAATAAAAGTAAAAATAAACTATTGGGACTTCATCAAAATAAAAAGCTTCTGCACAACAAATAGAACAACCAAAAAAACTAAAAGACAACCGACTGAATGGGAGAAGATATTTGCAAATGACATATCCAATACAAAGTTAGTATCCAAATTATATAAAGAATTTATGTAACTAAACACCAAAAAAAAAAACCCAATTAAAAAATGGACAGAAGACATGAACAAACATTTCTCCAAAGAAGACAGACACATGAAAAGATGCTCAACATTGCTAATCACCAGGGAAATGAAAATCATAATGTTATATCACCTCACACCTGTCAGAATGGCTAAAATCAAAAACGTAAGAAACAAGTGTTGGTGAGCGTGTGGAGAAAAAGGAACCTTCTTCCAGTGGTGGGAATGCAAACTGGTGCAGACGCTCTGGAAAACAGTATGAAGGTTCCTCAAAAAGTTAAAAATAGAATTACCACATGATCTACTAATTCTACTACTGGGTATTTACCCGAAGAATACAAAAACACTAACTTAAAAAGATATATGTACTCTTATGTTTATTATAGCATTATTTACAATAGTCAAATTATTCACCTAGAATATAATTCTAAGCAAAATAAGCCAGTCAGAGAAAGAGAAATACCATAGAACTTCACAAACAAAGGAGAAAAATGAGACAATCCACAAACAAATGTTTAGGGACGCCTGAGTGGCTCAGTCGGTTAAGCCTCCGACTTCTGCTCAGGCTCAGGTCATGATCTCACGGTTTGTGGGTTCCAGCCATGAGTCGGGCTCTGTGCTGACAGCCAGCTCAGAGCCTGGAGCCTGTTTTGGATTCTGTATCTCCCTCTCTCTCTGACCCTCCCCTGCTCACACTGTCTCTCTCTCTCTCTTTCTCTCTCTCTCACTCAGAAATAAATAAAACATTTTAAAAAATTAAAAAAAATTGTTAATCATAGAGAACAAACTGACAGAGGGGAGGGACGTGGGTGGGGGATGGGTGAAATAGGAGAAGAGGATCAAGAGTACACTTACAATGATGAGCACTGAATAATGTCTAGAATTGTTGAATCACTATATTGTACACCTGAAATTAATATGACACTGTATGTTAACTACACTGGCTTTAAAATTAGAAAAAAAAAAAAAACATTTACTGAGCTCCCACTGAACCCAGAAAGAACATGTGCTATATGGATTTCCCATTTGCTGCCATTTCTCATTTCGTGNACTGTGTTAGATGCTGGGGTGTGGTGGTGAAGAAAAACAGATTAGAACTTGCTCTCATGAGCTTCTAGTCTGATGGAGGAGATAGGTATTGATTCCATAATCCCACAAATAAATGAAAAATTGCAACAGAGAAAAGCATTCTGAATGACAAATAAATATGTGGTATAATGAAGAGTAGGATGGTGGATGTATCTGAATCAGGGAGGTCAGGGAAAGCTTCCCTTAGGAAGTGATGACTAAGCTAAGATACTGTGCTAGAAGTTAACCAGGCAATGTTGAGAGAAAAAGGATTTCCCAGAAAGGGAACAATGTCTGCAAAGGCCCTGGAGCAAGAGAAAACAGGATTCATTGGGATCCCAGTTACTTCTCAACTCACTCCAATCTTACTTCCTTCTCTATTGTATTAGCAAAACAATTCCTGTTGAGGTTCCCCAGGCCCTCCTTATCAGGAAATCCATTGACCATTTTTGATCCTTATCTTACTTGACTTACACATCCTCCTTCATGAAATCCCCTGTCTCTTTACTGCTCAGTTGCTCTTTTGCAGGCTTTCCCCCCCCTTTTCTCAATCTCTAAACAAGGATTTCCTCATGTTTCACCCTTAGACCCTCTCCTTTTTCCACCCTTCACCCTGGGCCTTCCCGATTGCAGCCACCCCCATGGCTTCCATGACCCATTTGCACAGATGGCTTCTAAGCCTATGTCCCCAGCCCATACCTTTCCCATGAGCTCCAAGTCTGTAAATGCACTGGTTGATGAAACTTATCTCCTCTTACAGACATCTTAAAGGCCCTTCCCACTCAACGTGTTCAGTCAAACTCATGCTCTCCTCCTCTTCTGATGGAGAATTATTCCACTCAAAATGTATGTCACTAGTACTTCTTGGAGGAATTATATTCCAGGAGAGGGTGGATGGCTAGTTAGCATCCTCAAGGTAGATGCAGCAGCAGGACCTGATGGGGGGAGTGTGAAGATGTTTGTACTGAAGGTTTTGGAAGACAAGAATTGAAATGATGCATGATGGGACCAAGAGAAATTGGGAAGACAGAGAGCCAGAAGAGGCTGATGAACTAGTGAGAGGTGTAGAGGGAATAGCATGGACAAAGAGTGTGTACGGCTTATGAGAGGACTTGAGTGGCTGGAGTGTGTGTGGATGGGAACCTGAGGAGAGAGGCAAGGGGCAGGACCTGGGTCATGAGTGACCTTGTAGGTCAAGGTAAGGAGTTTGTACTATGTCTTGATAGCCATGGACCTCATGGGCGTTGGGGGGACATCACGAAGTTAGACTTGGGTGAGTGGGTTTTGGTTGTGGGATGCCCACATGGAAATGGCCACCTTGCAATGGGGTATATGATTCTGGAGTTCTGGGGAAAGGTCAGGGTTAGTGGTAGAGCCATTGGTAATTCAGGTCCTCAGTGTGGATGAGCTTGGTGGGGAAGACATATGAGCACAGAAAGGGCCAGGAGCCTAGAATGGAGCCCTGAATTTTGCAGATTCAGAATTTTGCACAGATTTGGAGTGGACAGAGAGGTCACAGGAAATTGGGGAGAGGGTGGTATTCCTGGTAGCCTGTGGAAGACAGCCTTTCAGAAATCCAAGAGGAGCGACAGGTCAGAGCTGCCAAGAAGTCCCAGAAGAGAACCCGTTTGAGTGTCGATTGCGGGCCCAGCACCCAGCAACATGTCTGGCACAGAAGGAGCACTCAAGGTTTGTGGAAGGAGGGAATTCGGGTGTTTAATGTCTCCTTGTTAATAAACAGCACAGGCAGTATTCCTTGACATATGTATTTGCCATAGGGCACCTGTAGGGCATACTGGGCTCCTGTCTATACAAACAATTTGAGTCACTAAAATCAGCATGTCAGCACCAGTCTGGCAGCCCAAACCTTATTCCTCTGAGAGGGAATGACCCCACCGGCCAGCGGGAGCAATGACTCTCTTCCCCGCCCCACTCCACCCTCACTCTGCAACCAAGGCTTGGCCTTGGGGTCATGCGGTGACTCCCATAGGCGGGAGTCCC
>NW_027531278.1:765295-771221 GCF_008692635.1 Crocuta crocuta | reverse complement strand
AAACCGGAACCCACGCGGGTCCACAGTCAGGGTCTGGGCTTGGGGTTCCCAGGAACTAACTGCTGGGGGACTTCCTTCGAGGAAGGCACTGCAAAACAGGGGACCCTTGAGACACTGGGCCCAGGACAGAGGCCTGGCTTGCTCATTCTAAGGGCGACAGCCACAACAACCGGATGCTTTCGCCTCCGTGTGCAGTCCCTGAAGCCGAGACTCCCAAAGGGAAAGTCGTTCTGTGACTGTGCATAGAAGGATCCTCAAGAGCTGCTCAGGAAGAGACTGCAGGGACAAGCAAGCAGTTGGAACCGGGAGAGATGCTCTGCGGAAGCAGTGGCACACTCTTGGCTGCCGCACTACTGTTCACCGCCGCCCCCACCCCCCAAAAGAATCCACTAAGCCGAAGCGCAGCCTGCAGTGCGCAGGCCTACCGCAAGGTGGCGCGCGCGTCCAGGGTGGCAGCGATCCTTGCACTCCCGCCCTGCAGGACGCCGCAGCATTTGTATTCCCTGCAAGCAGCAGAGTGAATTATTAAAGCCCTGACTCAGAGCGCGCTCTCCTGCGTCGGTGTTTGGTGTTCGTAGACCTCTGCGGAGTTGGCTCAGCGTGGAGGCAGCAGCAGTCCTCTGGCTAAGCCGCAGTCCCTTGGGTTCGAGCTAGAAGACCTTGGAAGTCACTTGGGCCCACCCTCTACTTCAAAGATGCCATCCAGAGGGGACAGGGCCTTAAGCTCCGCAGTGGTAAAACCAGGAACAGAAACCTGGCCTGCTGGACACCGGCCCATCCGGGACCTTTTGTAAAATTCTGAATGTCCGTGGGACTCTAGAGTGGACTGAAGGTCCCCATTGCAAAGATCCTCCTCTAGTCCTTTCCCTGGTGTCTTGCTGTCGCTCCCATCCCAAGCTTCCAAAGTACACTGTTTCTTCCCTTCTCCAAAAAGGCTCCTGCCTAGTTGTACCTACAGATCCCTTCCTTAAACAGCTTCATGGCACAGCCACCAGACCGGGAGCATAGGAAGGGAGGGGCAAGGTCTTTCCAGATTTCTGCTCAGGGCGCAGCAGGAAAGACCAGTGAGTGGGGTCATTTGATAAGGCAGATGGAAGGGACTTCACTTTCCCTCTGTGTCCTGAAGTCTTCCAGGAGCTGCCACCAGGTACAAGCACCTGCTGAAGGGGAAACTGAAGCAGCTAATCAGTTGAAGAGCAGGCAGCCTTCCTTCCTACTTGCCTGCCAGGCCTGGAATCCTATCCTCCCACCAAGTACCAAGGTCCTTGGATCCAGACTCCCCCAGACCCTAAAGGGTTTCTCAAGTTCATGCTCTCAGTCCTGAAGCAGCAGCCTCCCCCCTGGGGGTCTGCCCTTCTGAAAAAAACCTGAGGGACTAAATGTCTCTGTGTGTGCGTATGTGTGTGTCCTACAATGGAACACACATGGCCAGCTCCAAGGGAGTTTGAAGAAAAATTGAACCACGACTAGTCAAAATATTGTCCATCCCACCTTTCAAAATCTACCCTGCCCAATTCCCTCCATGATCCTACAAACAGGTTTCTCAATTCACTAGTTCAACCGAGCGGATGGGATAAGCCACCAGCATGTCTCACCTGGATGATTACATTAGCCTGTCTCCACTTCTGCTGCCTTACAGTCTATTTCCAGCGCAGTCACCAGAGCGACCCTATTAAAACACAAGCCAGGTCCCATCCCTCCTCTGCTGAAAGCCCCACAGCAGCTCCCGTCTCACACACAGAGTCCAAGTCGTCATAGCCTGCAAGGCCACATCTGTCTCCTGGCCCTGACCACCACTGTCACCTCCTCGCCTCTTACCACTCCCCCTCCACCCGCTCCCAGTGTGCTCTCGGAATCAGCCACACTGGCTGATTTGCTGTTCTGCAGGCACTCTCCGTCCTTGGGGGCTTTGATTTCTCTGTCCCCTCTGCTGGAATGCTCTTTCCCTGAATTCACCTTCATCTTTCAAGTCTGTTCAAATGTCACTTTCTCATCAAGGCCTTCCCTGACCACCCTACTTAATACTCGTGACTCCCTCCCCATCTTGTTCTGTTTTCCCCTGAAAACTGCTAACCTGCCATATTGCTTCCTTTTTATGATGCCTACTGTACGTCTATCTCTACTGGTATCCTGTAAACCAGGAGGCCACGGATCTTTGTCTGTTTGCTTCACTCGTGTATCCCAAGTGTCTAAACCAGTGTTGAATAGATGAATGAATGGCCATGTACTGATATGAGCAGTCCTCGGAAGCCCTAAGGGGTTATATAACTACAATGCCCTTACCTCATGGCTCTGGATATGGCCTGAGAAGACCAGAGCTGGAAGAAAGAAGCATATACCCAAGGGGCTCACAACCAGGCCTGCAAATGCTCTTAATCACAAGCTACCTTTCATCCTTGGGTTCATGTTGACAGGAGACTCCAAACAATTCAGGGATCAAAAGCAGATCTTTCAGCCAGATGCTCCTGGAAATTCAGCACCCTTGCTCAAATTGTTTTTCTGTGAAAATGGGCTCTGAAGTTAAAAAAAAAAAAAAAAAAAAAAAAGCATTTTGGAAACACAGCCCCAAATTCCTTAGTCAGGATGGCCTAAACTGAAAACATGATCATGGCCCCACTAGAGGGACTTGCGACCAATCTGACACATCATCCAATTATGTATGGGAAGCTGCACTCTGGCAGGACAACTTCATCCTGAGTAATGTCCGAAGGACAGTTTGTAGACCAATTGATCAGCCCGTGTGCAGTGCTTCATTGGGAACAGATGTGCTCGTTGTTTTTCTCATTACCATGATTTACTGTCTTCCGAGCTTATTAAAGATGAAGGCTTGAGCCCACTTTGGTGTGTGTGTCCTGAGAGAATGGGGGCTGAAGGAAGGCAGGGAAATTGAGAGGAAGGCAGGGCCAGCCAAGGATCTTAGGAGATTTCCACTCTGCCCTGGTGGCTGGATTCCCGATGTTGCCACAGCTGTGATCTTCCCCTAGGGCACCCAGTTGGCTGAACCTGGACTGAAGGGTTGCTCCACTTTGTGGAGTGCTCCTCACCAGGCCCCCTTCAACACCCACACAGCATCTGCCACTACCAAAGTCACACAGCCTCATTCTGTTACATGAGTAACCACCAAATGAGCAGGGAAAGAGATGACATTGCTCTTCTCCGCTCCACGACAGAGACCAGGAATCTATTTCATTTAGTTTATTAGGCTTGTGTGTTTTAGAATATTCTCATTCCACAGCCATAAAAACCTGGATTCTCTTCCTCAAGGCTTGGGCTATTTTGCACACACATATATGTCCATTTGCACAATCACACATACACACATTTACACCTACACTCACAAATGATCACTGACAAAGATATATACATATACTCATGCATTCATAGACATACTCACATACTCATGCACACAGATAGGAAATCACTCCCAACCACATACATTCGTATGCATCCCCACAGACGCACTGACACGTTCATGTTGATACACTGGCGCTGATGCATGTCTCCCAGGAAGGGAGAGGGAGAAACCTCCAGGCTGGCATGTCTCAATTTTTTTCTGGCTTATAATCTTCTTTCATAATAATACAAACAATTTAATACCATTCATAACAAATAGACAAATTTAGACTTTTCCCATCTTCAAAAGTGACATATACTCTTCATTTTAATTTCTATGAGTTATGAAATGCAAAGAATGGTTTGCCAACAGATACCTTCTAAATGGCATTGAGCATGATTAGCTTGAAGATCAAATGTATAGTAAGATGTGGGTTACATTCAATCACATGTTACAGGATCAAAGACATGCAAAAGCTATGTTTATGACCTAATGTTGTGATTATTCTATTTGAACTTTATTTTTTTTCTAAAATTGTTTAAAATGTTTTATTTATTTTTGAGACAGAGAGAGACAGAGCATTAGCAAAGGAGGGGCAGAGAGAGAGGGAGACACAGAATCCAAAGCAGGCTCCAGGCTCTGAGCTGTCAGCACAGAGCCCGACGCGGGGCTCGATCATGAACTGCGAGATCATGACCTGAGCTGAAGTAGGATGCTTAACCAAATGAGCCACCCAGGCGCCTCTCTGTTTGAACTTTAAAAGTCATGTAATTATTGTATTTAATTTACAGATCTTGTGTCTGTGATTAGCTAAGAGATGATATTTAAGGCTGCTAGTTGTGAGGACTTTACTCCAAACATAGTTTGCAGGGCACCTGGGTGACTCATCTGGTTGAGCATCCAGCATGGACTCAGGTCATGATCTCATGGTTTGAGAGTTCGAGCCCCACATGGGGCTTTCTGCTGTCAGAACAGAACCCCTCTTCAGATGCTCTGTCCCCCTCTCTCTATCCCTCCTCCACTTGTGCCCACATGCATGTGCCTTCTCTCTCTCTCTCTCTAAGATAAAGAAACAGTAAACAAAAAAAAAGAATTTGCTAGTCTTTATTCCAAATAAGTGAAAAACCAAATTGGCTATAATTGCCACTATATTATCTCTTCTTAAAGCTGTTTTTTGAAGTAATAGAAACTCCTTGTTGTGTTTTATAGAAGTTTTGGGGAGATGAATATAATTTACATATCTGGTGAAAAACATCCTGAGGTAAATTTGCAAAATTATTATCATTTTTATCCGTCTCACCGGCTTGTATTTGAATATCAGGTATTCCTTATTCTTATGCCTTTAAGCAATGGCCCTTTACAAATAAAAAATAAACAATGTTTTATTTACATAAGAATAAAATCAATTTACAACTGTATAATGAGTCAAAATGGTCACAGGGGATAGCAGTATTTAGCTGAATTATAAACTGATATTAATTATATCTACACTAAAGCCACACATGTTCACTTAATACTCTGTGAGCTACTTTCAAACTACTCTGGCTTTAAAGAGGAAAATGTTTACATAATTTTTAATGAAGTGACTTTTAATTGAAATTGAACTAGGAGTTTCACCACCTCCAAGTCTGTAAAGCCCATGGAACGCCATCACAAACCCTAGCTGGGACAGGTTGATTGAGGCCATGACCCTCATTCAGGTGAGAACATGGAAGTTCAGGGTTATAGGACAAGGCCCGTGGGAGGGCCATGGCTGAAGGCAGGGCAGCAGAGTAGGAAGGTCAGAAAACCTGGCTCTGAGTTCTAGCTCCCCCTGTGAGCCTGGGTTAGATTATTGCTTCTCTTGGCTTTCGTTTCCTCAGGAGTAAAATGGGAATAATAACAAACACTGCCCTTCTTACCTTACATTATTTGTACAATTATAACCCAAATTTGTCAGATTTGGAGCCATCAGAAATCCTACAAACTTTGCTGAGGTGTCTGAATGGAGTCCATAGCTAGCAAGGGTGACATCGTAGCACAGACGAAGGGCTTGGGTGACCTGCAGGGAAGAATAGGCATCTTGTTCAGTACACAGGGTCCTGACTGCAGCTAGACTAGTTCGTGTCCAAGGATCTCCGCATGATCTTCCAACCTCTGTTGGAGTAGGCTTGAAGAATACAACTGAATTGCTTGTGTGCTGTGCTAGAGCAATGGTCTGGATGGGTGGGTGTTGGGTATTACAGAGGGCACTTGTTGGGATGAGCACTGGGTGTCATCTGTAAGAGACGAATCACTGGGTTCTACTCCTAAAGCCAAGGCTACACTGTATGTTAACTAACTTGAATTTAACTTAAAAAAAAGTGGGGGCCGCCTGGGTGGCTCAGTCATTTAAGTGTCCAACTCTTGATTTCGGCTCAGGTCAGGATCTCGAGGTTCTTGAGTTCGAGCCCCATTTTGGGTTCTGTGCTGACAGCGTGGAACCTGTTTCAGTTTCTGTCTTCCTCCCTCTCTGTCCCTCCCCTGCTTGCTCTCTCTCTCTCAAAATAAATAAAAATAAAAATAAATAAATAAATAAGAAAAAAGGAAAAGAGAAAAGAAAAAAAAAGAAAA
>NW_027531278.1:764971-765273 GCF_008692635.1 Crocuta crocuta | reverse complement strand
CTACTCTGGACACGGGAGCTAGAGAGAGGGGCAGTTTCTGGATCTTCATTCCTAAACCACCCACCAGACCCACCGGTTATAGACCGTGGAAGAAGATGGACTTTTGGGACTCCTGCATTACAAGCCCCAAGTGGCACTTGAGACATGTCCTGTAAATAGCCCAGAGTCATGAGCATGTGTCAGATCTTCCCTCGTCACTAGGAAAGCAATCCAACAGTGCTCACTTTGGCAGCACATATCCTAGAAAAGCAATACAACAGTACTGACGATTTTAAAATTAAAGGAAATTACGCATAACCCCC
>NW_027531278.1:758787-763469 GCF_008692635.1 Crocuta crocuta | reverse complement strand
GCATAACCCCCTATTCTAGAAAAAATTAGCTTTCTTCCTTCCAGGCCTGCCCAGAAGCAATCTTGTGCTCATACTGTGATTATCATCAGGCACAAAGTATTTTACATTCTGCCTTTTCTCACCCAAAATTGCATAATCAGTATTTCCAAGTTTCTACAGTTTCTGTCATTGTGTTTTATTTGTATTTATTTCTTTAAATGTTTATTTAGTTTTGAGAGAGACAGAGACAGAGCATAAGCAGGGGAGGGGCAGAGAGAGAGGGAGAGAGAGAATCCGAAGCAGGCTCTGAACTGTTAGCACAGAGCCCGACACGGGGTGCAAACCCACAACCCATGAGATAATGACCTGAGCTGAGATCAAGACTCGGACACTTAACTGACTGAGCCACCCAGGCACCCCTCTGTCATTGTTTTTTAAAGATAACTTTTTTGTGTAATAAAGGTAACACATATGCATTTTAGAGAAGTGAAGAAGCACAAGCGAAAAGAAAAACATAAGTATCTCTGTAACTCACCTCTGTTGTCATGTGATGTTTGATTTGCCTCTGATGGAAACTTCAGTTCTGTAAACCAGCACCCACATTTTGTCTGCTGCCCGAAAAGGGACTAGGGAAAGAGAGGGCTTAGATAGCAAGCAGCACCCAGGCTGGGAGTGCGGGTTATTCCTACTTTGGACAGGCAGGAAGGGCTCCCTTCCTGCAGAGGCTGCCAGAGGCATATCACCGCCTTAGCCAACAAAGCCTCACCTGATCTGGAGTCCATACCTTCTCTGAGGCCACCTCCTCCCACTCCCCTGAGCCCTTGGTTCTAGTGACATCGGCCTCCTTGCTGTACTTTGAACATTTTAAGCACACTCCCACCTCAGGGTCCTTGAGTTTGCAATCCCCTCTGCCTAAGACACTCTCTCCCTAGATACCCAAAGGACTAGCTTCTCTGTCTCCTCCACAAATGGCACTCCGTAGAGAGGCCTTGCTTGGGCATTGAATCGAAAATAGCATCCTTTATCCCTTGTTCCACCTTGATTATTCTTAGTGACACATGTCCCTACAGACGTGGTTTCTCTGCATCTGTGTGCTTGCTTAATGTCTCACCACATAGAATGTCCACTCCATGACAGCAGGGGCTCAGAGTCTGTCACTCACTGCTGTCTTCTCATCCATGGCACAGGGCCTAATTGTTGAATGAACAAACACAAGTAATCCCACCTCAAATGCCAGGTAAGAGAGAAGAAAACACCTGCCTCATTTCCAAAGTGAAAATAATTTTATTGCATTCTCTGCTTATAAGGGTAATAGTACCTGGTCATTATAAAACCTTCAGAAAACAGACGAACATGTTCAGAGGGAAACAAAGCATTACCTGTAATCTGCTCTCAGAAAACAACTGTCACTATTTTGGTATATTTCTTCTCTCTCTCTCTTTTCTCTCTCTCTCTTTCCTTCCTTCTCTGTCTCTCACTCTCCTTTTCTCTCTTTCCATAGATAGGTAGATGATAAATAGATAAAAAATGGAACTCATGCTGCACAAGCTATTTTGTAAGATTACTCTGCACCGAATATCCTTGTAATTCAATCTTTGCCCACATCCTGAATTATTCCCTGAGGATAAATTACTAGAAGCAGAATTGTTGGGTCAAAGCAAATGAACAGTCACATGGCTTAAGCTATGCACTGACAATTGCCTTCCATAAAGAAAGCAAACCAATTTTGCTCCACTACCATCTTGTACCCTCACCAACACTGGTTGTTGTACCTTTTTACAAATACTTGCCCATTTGATAGGCATTAGTGCTTTCATTTGCACGTCTCTGTTTATTAGTAAGGAGGAACTATTTTTCAAGTCTGTGGACTATTTGAAGTTCATTATTCTGAGGCTCATTATCATTGTGAGGCACAATTGAGCCAGATCCTCCCCCTTCACTGGTCCTGGCTTTGCATCCTAGCCTCCTGTACTCACTGAGTGCCGTGGGGACAGGGTTACCTTTGCCAAGCCACCATTTCATTGACTGTAAACAGGATACTGTAGCCTTCATAGGATTGCCATGAGGATTAATGATAAGGTATGTGTAAGGAATTTATCACAGGATCTAGTGCCTAGTAAGTCCCAGTAAAAATACAAGAAGAAAAATTAAATTGGTGTTAGGTACTCTCAGGAGAAAGGACTTCCCACTGTGTCCTGAGTTTCATGGGAATGTCTGTAGGGGTTCACAATTAGCTATAATTTGGGTTATTCACTTGGAATTTGGTTTCTAAAATCAGGAAGTTTACCAAATCTTTTAGTAGACATATCTATTCAATTTTATTCAATGTCTGTTTGGCATGTATTGAAATTATCCTGTGCTTAGTCACCTTTGAACTCTTGGCTGAAGTGATTAATTATAATAGTGGATTTACTAATGTTGAATCACCTTACACTCACATATTCATTCAGTCAAAAAATATTCATTAAGGGGTGTCTGGGTGGCTTAGTCGGCTAAGCATCTGACTCTGACTCTTGGTTACAGCTCAGGTCATGATCTCAGAGTCATGGGTTCAAGCCCCATATCAGGCTCTGCACTAGTAGTGCAGAACCTTCTTGGGATTCTGTCTCTCTTCCTTTCTCTCTGCTCCTCCCCAACTCATGTTGTCTCTGTTTCTCTCAAAATAAATAAGTAAACTTTTTTTTTAAAAAAAGAAAAATATTCATTAAGCATCTGATGTGCCAAGCATTGTCCTAGGCTCTAGGGATACAACAGTAATCAAGACAAAACAAGTCTCTGCTCTCATGAAGCTCACATTCTACTGGTAGAGAAAGTCAATAAAGAAACAAAGAAATATAGAATGTCCATGCAAAAGACAGGAATACACTTGGCATGTTTGAAGAATGGCAAGATGATTTGGGTGACTAGGAAGTCTTTGAAGAGTATTAAATGGGGAGGGGACAATCTGACTTATGTGTGAAAAATATCACTCTAGCTGTCACGTTGGAAAATGGATTGGAGAAGAGTAAAGTGGAAGCGAGAAGACCATCAAGAAGGCTCTGACCTTCATCCAAGGGTGAGCTGGTGGAGGACTTTGGCTTTGACTGTGGAGCTAGTCAATGAAGGTGCATTTGGTACACATTTTGGTATATTTTGAAGATAAAAGCCCATAAGATTCAGTGACAGATGGGCTATAGGGCATGAGAGAAATACAAGAGTCACAGGTAGTAGAATGGAGTTGCCATATATTGAAATGAGGAAGACTGAATGAACAGCAGGTTTTGGATGGAAAGTCAAGAGCGGTTTCTTACGGGAGATGGGCATGGAGGAGGGCACTTGTGGGGATGAGCACTGGGTGTTATACGGAAACCAACTTGACAATAAACTATTTGTAAAAAAAAAAAAAAAAAGAGTGGTTTCTTAGATGTTAAGTTTGGGATGCCTGTTAGACATACAGAAGGTGATGTCAAGTGGTTATTTGGAATAATACCAGCTGGATGTGTTTCATCTTTTATTTCATATCATGCTGAAATCTATTGATAGTATTTTGTTTAGGAATATTTATTATATTGATCTGCACCTTTTTCTTTTCCTTTTGGGTTGTCATTTTCAACCTCTCAAACCCAAATTATGCTGAAGACTCTGACCTAATTGGTCTGGGTTGGAGCCCAGGTATCTGCCCTGCAAAAGCACTCCACAGGATTCCGATACAGGTGGTCCAGGGAACATTGTTCAGGAAACAGTCTGCTTCTACGTCTTCAATTTCTTTCAATATTATTCATCCATTCAACTCTATTTAGCCTTCAGCCGATTTTGGTCACTTATATTTCCCTATGAAATCATTCAGGACATCCCAGATTTTCAAAATTTATAATTTGCATAAAAATACCTCAAAACTTAAAAGGAATCTCTGCATCTTGGCTGGAAATATCTTTTTGGCATTCTGAGTCATATAAACTTGTCTGATACTTTTTTACTGATTAATTGTCATATTTAGCCAATTTTATTTTATCTCTTTGAAGAATCAGCTCTTCAATTTATTTTTCAATTGTTTTTAACTTCACTAATTTATTGTATCTTTATTAATTGCTTCCTTTTATTTTCTTTAGGTTTTTCATTATTGTTGATATTCTTATTATTTCCACCTTTTTGAATGCATAATCAATCTTTTCCTTTTATTCTTCCTTATTCATTTAAGAAAGGGGTTGACTTATGAGAAAGATGTCAGTAAAAGTCTGTCTGGACAGAAATCTCCCACTGAAATGAACAAACAGTNAACTTCTAGTAAAGTGAAGGAGGGTTTTAGGAGACAAAACCCAACCCTCCAGCTCTGGGTCATAGAGAAGTGAAGATAATTCCAATTAGTATCACTAGTTCTTTCTGGTTTTGATGAACAAGATCTAAAAAATAGTTCAGAACAGACAAGAAACACTCTTTTACTTAAGCCCGGTTCTCCACTGAAGATTACTGGCGAGTGGAGTAAAAATCTTAATAGATAATTGTGATATTTTTCTGTTAAAACCAGCTTGTGATACCTGGGAGGTAAGGCTTTGCTACCTGAAACAGGGGGTAAGTGGGAGTGGAATCAAACACAACTCAAGCTACCAATAAAAAAAGAACAGAAAACAGTTGATCACTGGATATATCAGGAATATCAGCAACAAAAACCATCAGGGCCATCTATCTGAGAAATGAGTTCAAAACAGTGAGACAGAGTCAATGTA
>NW_027531278.1:756738-758780 GCF_008692635.1 Crocuta crocuta | reverse complement strand
GTTCAACATAATTGACAAAATAAAAATACAAATGAGGTATGAACTAGCAAATTGAGCGCATAGACATAGTGTAGTACAACTACTGAATGCCAAAAACAAAGATAAGATCTTCAAACATGGGAATGCAAACTGGTGCAGCCACTCTGGAAAACAGTATGGAGGTTCCTCAAAAAGTTAAAAATAGAACTTCCTTATGACCCAGCAATTTCACTATTAGGTNTAAGCAAAATTAGTAAATCAGAGAAAGACAAATATCATATGACTTCACTCATATGAGGAGTTTAAGATACAAAACAGATGAACATAAGGAAAGCAAAAATAATATAAAAACAGGGAGGGAGATAAAACATAAGAGACTCTTAAATACAGAGTACAATCTGAGGATTGCTGGAGGGGCTGTGGGTGGGTGAGATGGGCTAAATGGGCAAGGGGCATTAAGGAGGACACTGCTGGGATGAGCACTGGGTGTTATACATAGGGGATGAATCACTGGATTCTACTCCTGAAATCATTATTGCACTATATGCTAACTAACTTGGGTGTAAATAAAAAAATAAATGAAAAAATAATAATTAACAAAATAATTTAATACATATGTATGTATTAAACATAACAAAAGACAATAAAAGAGGAACAGTAAAGCCAAAAAAGAAAAGGATGTGACTATAGAGAACAAACAGCAAAATGTCAGACATGAATCCAACCATGGTCATAATTATATTATAAATCTGAATGAGCTATTTCATTTGTTGTGTTAATGTTAGAGATTGTATTGATTGATTTTTGTGTGTTGAATCATCCTTACATTCCAGAAATAAATCTCACTTGATCTTGGTGTATTAAAAAAATACCTTGAAAACAACTCAGGAAAAAGGAAAAGTTACTTACAAAATAATGGAAGTTGGAAATACAGCACACTTTTCAACAGCAACTGGAAAACTCAGAAAACAAAAAATAATATCTATAAATGAAGATTAAATATATATAAACCTAAAATTAGTATGCATTGCTCATCTTTCCAGAATGAGAATAAAATAAGTACATTTACAGATAAATAAAAACTGAGGAAGTTTAACACAAAAGATTTTCCTTACCAGAATTTGTAAAAAGTGTAATACAACAAAAGGAAAAATAATCCTCAGAAGGACAATCTGAGATGTAAGAAGGAATCATGAATAATTACAATGGTAAATAAACAAGTGAATCTAAACAAAAACTGTTCATATAAAATAATTATTATAGTGTCACATTCATGGAATTAAAAAATACAAAACTGAAATACTGAAATCTATCTCATTCCAAAGTGATAATTAGCACTAAAATGTTTTAAAGTTTTTGTGTCATTCATGAGAAGAGTCAAAATATTGTTTCATTTTAGCCTTTAAGTTAAATACAGATGGTAAGAGTTCAAGAATAATCACAAATGATAGAAATAAAGAGCATACATTACAAATCAGTAGGGAGGAACAGATGAAAAAAGAGACATGGAGAGGAATAAAAATATTTAAAATGAGGGGGGAAAGAAGAAAATAAAACATAGGGGGAAAAACCAGGACAAACAGAAATCTAGAAGTTAGATAACAGAAACAAGTTTAAATATATCAAGAACGCAATAAGTGTCAATAGATTAAACTTGACCTTGAAAATATAGAGATTTTCATGTTGGATAACAGAAAAGAAAACCTAGGTATGTGCTCTTAACAAAAGGCACACATAAAGTATATATAAGGGCATAGATTGAAAATAAAAGGAGGGTAAATAATATGTCAGGCAAGTACTAACCAAAAGGATAGTGTACCTATTTTAACCTCAAGAAAAACAAGTATTAAGACAAAAAAATGTTGTTAAGGATAGAGAGGCTCACTACACAGTAATAAAATCCTTGATTTGCTAGGAAGTAATACATATATGCATTACAAAACAATATATGCATAATAAAATACCCTGAAATATAAAAAGAAAAGTTGATAGAACTGCATGATGAAAATAGTAAATCAACGCTCATAAAGAGTACACATGCCTTTCTCAATTGTTGATAGCCA
>NW_027531278.1:735418-756627 GCF_008692635.1 Crocuta crocuta | reverse complement strand
TCTCTCTCTCTCTCTCTCTTTCTCTCCTAGAAATAAATAAAAATATTTAAAAAAAAAAAAAGATTTGAACACAATTAACAAAACCTGACCTAATGGACGTACAGAGAGTTATAAACTCAATAATTAGAGTATTGTATTCTTTCAAATACACATTAAACATTTATAAAAAAATTAGCCATAATGATAGCCTCATCAAAATTTCAAAGAATAGATATTATACAGACTTGTTTTCACTAACCAGAAGAAATCCAAAGAGGATTTTTACTTCTATGAAAAAAGTCATTACTGTACTAATGTAGGTCTTTTGTAAAAGTAAAGTGGCATAATGCAAACTTTCAGAAGGCAGGGGATACCTATACATGTCTGTAAAGTCCATTTGGCCTATAGTGTTGTTTAAATTTGCTGTTTCCTTATTGATTTTCTGTCTGCATGATGTATTGATTGTTGAGAGTTGGACACTAAAGTTCTCTATTGGGACAATTGGAACAGACCAATGGAACTAAAGAGACCAAGAGCTGATTTGCTGTATGGGAGAGGGGGCTTGACAGTTCAGTAGAGAAAAAAGCATTATTCAATAAGTAGAGATGGAAAAAAATAACTGTCCATATGAAAAGATGAAATTTAATCACTACTTTATATCACAATGAAATGAACTGCTTTATACAATAATTAATTCCAGATGGATTAGAATTTAGATATCAAAAAAAGCCTTCAAACTTTTAGCTCAAACTATAGATGAATACAGTCTTCACCTTGGAGTGGGCAAGTATTTGTATCCATCAAGATCCACTTTTAAAAACAAAACCACACTAAGTATATCATGAGAGAGCAATTAAGACAGCAAACTAGTTGCAAAGGTGTTGGAAAGATAAACAGACAAATAAAAGACAATGAAGCAACCCAGAGGTTAACAACTATAGAAAGAGCCTTTTAAGAGTCTCGCATGGTTCCCCTATNTAACCGGGGTCACCGCTTGGGAGCTGGAATAGTAGACCCTCTTCAGTGAGAACAGAAACAGGATGGCCTAGTAGGAACTGTAACTATAGAAGAAACACGGCCCCTGCCCGGAGATGCCACCCAAGGGAAATTTGCATTACATTAAAAGCTACAATTGGCAATTCATATGCTTGTAAAGGATTGGTATATAAAAGACTACAAATCAATAATAAAATGAAAACAAAGAATTCAATAGGCAAATAGGCAGAAGACATGAACAGACATTTCATAGAAGAGGAAACACATATGGCCAATATCCCATATGAGCAGATGCTCAACGTCATTAGCAATCGTGGAAATAAAAACCAAAACTACAGTGAGATGCCATTTTACACTCATTCGATTGGCAAAAATTAAGAAGTCTGACAAGGGTTGGAGAGGATGAGGGACAACAGAATATCCTATACTTTGCTGATGAGAGTGACAATTAGTACTACAACTTAGTCAAAACAATTTGGCATGATATTGTAAAGTTGCATGTTTGCACACACAATGCAGCAATTCCACATTGGGGTACAATCGCAGACATGTATAAGAATGTCCACAGAAGCACTGGTTACTATAACATGAAACAAGAACAACTTAAATGGCAATCAACAGGAGAATGAACAAGTTAGGATATATTATTCAGCAGTGAAAATGAATGAACCCAAGTCTTAAATGATAACATGGACAATTTTCAGTCATTATGTTGAGCAAAAAAAAAAAAAAAAAAAAAAAAAAGAAAACAAAAAAGANCCAAGAAGATTACTTATATAGTATTATCCTCTTTTCATAAAGTTCAAAGAGAAGTAAAAATGAAAATCTATTGCATAAGTGTAGACTTATAGATTTTCATTTTTATTTCTTCCCGCCCACCTCCACTATGGTTACCAGAGTGGAGGTGGGGGCGGGGGGGGAAGCATGAAATAGGTGATGGAGATTAAGAGTGCACTTGTTGGGGCACCTGGGTGGCTCAATTGGTTGAACGTCTGACTTCGGTTCAGGTCATGTAAGCTGAAGGTTTGTGAGTTGGTTCATGAGTTCGTGAGTCTGAGCCCCACATCGGGCTTGCTGCTGTCAGGCACAGAGCCCGCTGGGGATTTTCTGTCCCTCCCTCGCAGCCCCTCCCCCACTTGCACTCTCTCAAAAATAAATAAATATTGGGGAAAAAAGTGCATTTGTTGTGATGAACACTGAGTAATGTATAGAATTGTTGACTCATTATACTGTACACCTGAAATTAATATAACACTGTATGTTAATTATACTTGAATAAATAATAATAAATAATAAAAGCGATAAAAAATCTTAAAAGAATTTATATTCCAGGCAGCTTTTACACCTCTAGTCAGGAGACAGGGGATTTAATCTCTGGGAAATGGGAGATACCAGGCACTGGGAAAGACAGTAGGGTAAGTCTCCCCCTTCCCCAGTTTGCAGAACTCTGGAAGCCAAGACTACCAAGTAACAAACCTACACACATACACACACACACACACATAGACAGACACACATGCAATGAGAGGGAGAAGAAAAAAAATGTGTTAATATTTATTTATTTTTGAGAGGGAGAGAGCACAAGTGGGGCAGGGGCAGAGAGAGAGGGAGGCACAGAATTCAAAGCAGACTCCAGGCTCTGNAGTTCCCTGAGAAGAAAATACCTTTTAACATTAGAGTATCAGTCTAAGAGGTCTGACATTCAACTAATAAGAGTTCCAGTAAAAGAGAACAGACTAGAGTTTTAACAATTTTAAATAAATGATACAATAAAATGTCTCAAAATCAAAAGACATGAGTCTTCATGAAGGGCATAAGATTGAAAGGGCCCCAACAAGTACCCATCAAAATAAATGAAAACGGTATCCACATGGAATCTAAGATATCACGAAAGTTCAGAATACTGTGGGTAAGTAGGAGATTCTAAAAGCTTCAGGAAAGGAAAAGTGGATCAAAAGATTGGTAATCAGAATGGTAGACTTAGCAACTGCAATAATGGAAGCTAGAAGACAGTAATGGCATGCCTTAAAATTTCTTAGAGAAAATAATTTCCAACTTAGAATTCTAAATTTAGCAAAGCATCAATCCCATGTGAGGGGAGAATAAAGCTATTTTCAAACGTATATGATCCCCCAAACAGGAACTCTCATGCACCCTTTCTCCGTAAGATACTAAAGGATGTGCCCCTCAAAGAAATAATTAATACATGAAAAGAGGGATATAAAAAATGGAAGAGAAAGAGGAAGGAGAAGAGAGCTTCCAGGATGAATGCTGGGCAACATGTCTAAAGAAAAATAAGTCCAATTTGGAGCAGGAGAATGAAGAAGTCATTATAGTAAAGAGATTTCCAAAAGCGAAAGAAAGAAAGAAAGAAAGAAAGAAAGAAAGAGAGAAAGAACGAACAAAAGGAACCAAACCTGATGTGCTTGGCTGTATTAAGAGAAATTTTACATCTCTGTTTAGAAAATCTTAAAGAAAACTTAGTTGTAGGTATAGAGAAAGCAAAAGCAAATGAAGCAAGTATTGACTTCAGAAAAAATCAAAAGGCTTGTAATAGGAAAGAAAAGGGAATCATATTTCACTCTGTGGCTCAGCTGTGAGCAATGTCTACATAGTCACAATACTGTAAACACTGAACATTTATTTCACCAGACATTATGATAGAGATTATGGAAGCAGGGGGAAGAGGGAGTTTAGGGGAATAGCACTAGTGTAAGAGAGATAACTCCTCATCTTAAATGATAGGGCCTTATAAATAATGTGTAAAATTGAAAAATCAAGAAATATTAGCACAAGAATATTGTTTTAAATGTAGGGGGTTAATACCAGTGACAACAAATCTGATCTCTGGAGAGTGACAGTCAGGAATGGGGAGGAGGCTGAAGCCAGTAGTTTTTCAATATACTGAGAGTGCTATGACTTATAATTGCATTGACATATCAACGTATTTGATAAAACATATTTTCTAAAAACTGAAAGACCCCCCTCACCTTCCCTACCCCTCAGAGGTGACCGATGTTAACTGTTGAGTATGTACGCTTCCAGATGTTTTGCTCCATCTCACACCACATACAATTAACTCCAGATGAATCAAATGTTTAAATGTCAAAAGCAAAGCATAAAAACTTTTAATGGACAATAGTTTTCTGACATTGGGGTAGGGAAGAATTTCTTAAACAAGACCCAAAATGCACTGAGAGAAAATCGATAAATTCGGAATATCTATTCATTAAAAGACGTCATAGTCAAAATGAAAAGACAAGTCCCAGATTGGGAGAAGAGTTTTGTCACACATATAAACAATATCACGTACAAGGCAAAGAACTACAAATCATTAAGAAATGGATAAGCATTGTAATGAAAACAAGCAAAGGACATGAGCAGGTATTTCACAGGAAAAAGAAATGAATATAATCTGTGTATATATGTGTATAATTTCTTTATGTGTGTGTATGTGTATATATACACATGATAAATATTATATATAATATACATAATAAATATACACAAAGAAAGAGACAGTGAAAGATGGACAGTCTACCTCATTATTGATCAGGGAAATGAAGAGAAGCTGGAGCCATTTTCAAACATCACCGTCTGCATGAGGCCTTCCCTGACCACCTTATTTACAATTCTAGCCCCACAAGGGGTGCCTGGGTGGCTCGGTCCGTTAAGTGTTTGACTTTGGCTCAGGTCATGATCTCATGGTTCATGAGTCTGAGCACCGCGTCGGGCTCTATGCTGACAGCTCAGAGCCTGGAGCTTGCTTCAGATTCTATGTNTCTCAACTGCAGAAGACATTGATTTTTGTCTGGCACAATGCCTGGCACTTGGTAGGCACTTAATAAATATTTGTTGACTGAGTGGATGAGTGGATTTAATAAAACAAGAGCTCAGAGAAAACACAACAAATAAAATAGAAAAATATTCAGAGGTTTATTGTGGGTAAATTTCCCCAAAATAAAGCAAGAACGGAATCAGCATATCATAAAAGCGTACAACATCTGAAGAAAAAAGAGATATAGAATCATTAAGTTGGAGGCATGTGCTGATTAAATTATTTAACTNTTACACCCAGCCAATTTATTATTCAAAGATAAACGCTATCCATAGTCAGGAAAGACTCAGGGAAATGAGTATTCTTTAGCTCTTCTTGAAAAACATACCCAAAGAGAAACAACCTGCCAACTAAGGGATAGGTCAGAATTCAGAAATAGATAGCTATGAGCAATGAACCCATTAAAATATAAAACTGAGACTATAGAATCTCCACTCAATGACTGGGGAGTCACAACCTTGCAGAATAGAATGGATTATAGCAATTGACAAAGTAAAGCCAATAAAACCAACAAAAACTAGGATGTGGGAGAACAAGAAAACAGAGGTCCCATCCTCTGTTGATAGTGGCTGCATAGAATTTTAAAAAGGTAGGAAAGGGAAGGGCAGAGATCAAGACAGGAGGCAGGGAAAAGAGAGAGGAGATGGAAGGTGAGAGCAGTGGAGGGGAGGAAAGAAAAAGAAGTTTCCAATCACTTCACTCTGTAACTAGTAGACCTTGTGGAGAGAAGCAGTTACATCAAATTCTCCAGTTCCTTTATTTTCAGACTAGTTCCTTTTTTATCATTTATATTCAAATAAAACCAACTTTCATACTTTTCTTTGAAACTAACATGACTGGTATGATCCCAGTATTATAAAACTATTTCTAGATACCTTGCTGTCTTGTACCTGGATGTGTGCATAAAGAGATGTTTGGGATGATGTTCACCAGATGTTAACTGTATTTTTTTTCTTCTCTGGGTGATGAAATTCTTGGTGATTTATTTGTTTCTTCATTGAAAATCTTAAATTGCTTCAATTTTATAATATGTGTTAACTACAAAAACAATACAGGCATTATTCTTTTCAAAATATTAGGAATGAAGAAACATTCTCCCCTGTGTGGTAACTAACCCATAGGAAGCTATTATTGCTGCATTTTTTATAATAGGGAAAAATGAAAACAACATAAATGTTCATGTTGGAGGAATGGTTACAAAAATGTTCCTGTATTTCCAAAAAAAGAAAGCTACGATGGAGCAACTTAAAAGAATGAAGTAGAATTCTACATGGAAAGATTGCCAGGACAGATAGGTGAAGAAAGAAAGTTACAGAATGATGTTTATAGTAAGATGTCATTTGTATTTCTTTTCCAAACACACCCCCCAAAACCCTACATTTCTGCAGATGGGTTATTACAGAGGAAAAAGTCAGGAGAAAGATGCACCAACCAGATAACTGGGACTCACCAGAGAGCAGCCAGGGATGGGGCTGAGCCCAGGAAGCTGGCCTTATCTGTAAAGCATGGCATTTTCAAAGGGAGGATTTATCAAATATTAATTGCATAATTTAAACTCTCTTTGTTTTTAAGACAAAGTGTTCAGCTTGATAGTCTGAAGCTCATAGAAGGGTCAGCTTTGACAGCAGAAGAATCATGCTCTAATCTAGACCCAGCAGCAAAGAGCCAGAAGAATCTGTCCCCTCTCTCCCCAAGATGAGAGGCAGTGAAGGACGTGGCTCCCTAACGAGGAGAGATATTTTCCAGTTAAGGCTGCAAGGGGATGAAGAAAGACTTCCGGGAAGAGGTTGAAGAGGTGGCAGCATTTGTTTGTGGTGGGATGGGAGTTCTAAAGTGTCGTTGGGAAGAGCTTGGTGGGATGGGGCAATAGCTGGGAGGAAGCAGGGTGAGAATGCCCCTAACCATACTGGGATGGGGACACTGCATGGGGAAGGGGCTCGTCTGCCCTGGAGCGCCTGACGATTGCAGTGATGGGAGGTCTGGTTGGAAATGACTGGCCTCAGACACACCCAGATTGGCTTATGGTCCTGCTTATGCCTGAAAGCCCCAAACTGGCAGCTGGGCAGCAAGAAACCTGTTCTTGGTGAGAAATGCCAAGAAATTTGTGGCACGGTGGCAAGAGCCCTGCTTACTTAGTGAGAGGAGTGGCAGCAAGGTGCTTGGGGTGGTGGCGAAGGCCATTATTTATCCTCTACTTATGTATGTAATGGATATAATATTTGTTAAAAATGAAAATAGCAAACATATAGTGCTTACTCTGTGGCAGGCACTACTGAAATGCTTTCCACACATATTTAGTCCTCACAACAACTCTAGGAAGTAGGCCTGTCTCCATGACACAGACATGGAAACTAAGGCACAGTGATGGGAAAAGTGACTGGCCCAAGACCCCCATAGCTTGTACATGGCAGAGCTGGGATTCAGACTCAAGCAGCCTGGCTCTAGTATCTGAGCTCTTAACCATCATGCTAACTGTAAAATATCATATTTTGACAATTCTGAAATGCCCTTTTTTCATCTCTGAAGTTGAGATGCATCTTAAAATTAGTGGTATTTCATGTTTTAGCTGGCAATGTTTTCACTTTCTTAAGGGTATGCAAATTCATTCTCCTGAAATCAAGGTGCCATGGGGCTTCCCATACACTACTACTTGGGAGATGATCTTCAGCACCAGCAAGACCCAAGATGGAGCTGAGGTGGTATGATGAGCACTTCATGGTCCACCTCTCAAGTTTCATTAGGTCCATCTTCAGCAGCAGATGCTAGCAACACAGTGACCAGTTAGGACAAAAGGCATGGCTACAGTGGCCAGCGGGGACACACAGGGCAGCACAGAGACGCCCTGTGGATCTAAGACCCCCCCCTCTCCCTGAGTAAAGATAAGAATCTCCCCCATGGCATCTGGCAGCTCTCCATTTGTTTGTCTCCCAGTGGCCTCTTCTCCATTCATCACTAACAAGCTGCACTTTCTGGAACTCATTCCATGCCCTGGCACATGATTCTGCATCCTCAAGCACAGTGCCAAAATACCTGGCTCTGCCAGGAAGCCCACATGTCCCCTTCTGTCCACAAAATCCAAACAAATCCATGGGTGAGAGATTTCAGGAGCTCTGTGTCCTCAGCTCCAGATCTGATAGGTCCAGGAACAGGATGATGTCCCAGGACACCATCAAACAGGATAGAGAATAGGAAAACCAGATCCCTTTTTATGAGGAGCTTATGTTCTGGATCAGAGATGGCATTATGTGTCAAGCTCAAAAGGGGGCACGGGCAAAAACTAGTGGGAGATTGAGGCTGAATTGGTATCTGGGGAAGCTTACTGAAGTTTGGGCAGTTAAAAACTAATACAACACTTTCCCTATCTGTGCTCAGAATCAATTGAAAGAGTCAAATTTTAGGATTTCCCTAAACCCCAGGGTTGTGCCCACCTTTTTCACGTTCAAGCTAATAGAGATTCAAATCATTTTGCCATTTCCACTTAGCGTGCTACACGGTACTTCCCTAAACACCAAGAGAACTAAAATCAAAGGAGGGAAACGGAAAGCACATTCGTTCTAGGGATGGCCTCCTGGCTCCAGTTTCTGCCAGTGGGGAACTAGGGAGGTCATGCAGTGAACATGTATGTTTTGGTAGGGCCAGAACTCTTCTTCCATCACCTAAGATCACTCAATTTCTCCTTTAGGGAACTACTCCTTCTTAGTTAATATGGTCCTAGAGGGAGGGGGCTGTCAATCATATCTATTACTAGCCTATGAGGGTAATCTGTCCCCCCAGCCAGAGGAATTGGTCTGAGATGAACACATGACTGAGCCTGGGCCAAGGTAGTCTTCCCAGAAAAGTACATGCTCTATCACTACCATTATCACAAACTGTAAGAACCAATTAACCTTGAATCATTAGTTGTCATCTACAGAAGAAACAAATTGTCTAAAGAATGAAGTCAAAATTTGAGAAGAAAACAAAGAGATGGAAGAGAAGAAAGTAGAGGCAAAGGCTTAGAAATATTGAGGCCTTAAAGCCAGCTCAACCCCTGGCTTCCCAGTCTAGTGAGCCAATAAATGTCTTTTTGTACACAAGCCAGTTTGAGTTGGGTTTTCCATCACCTGTCACCTGAATTGGCAATGCACATACATGGAAACCCAGAAGTCTGTGGATCTTCACTCAGGACACCAGTGCGGCACAGCTACTCTGCAGTGTTTCCTTACAGCTCCTGTCACAAATTGGCTTATTCACCCTCAACTGTCTGCTTCTCTATTCGTGGTTTCTACACTCTTGTGGTTCATGCTACCTGATACCCAGGCTCCATATCTCATCCCATGGCTTGTCTGATCTCTCTTGACCTAATCTGTTCCCACTGCTCACTACCTTATCCTTCAGAAGTTCCCAGCTATAAATTCCTTAGAGGATCTGATCAACCAAGGTAATTTTTGTGTGTGTGCTGGGCCATAGCATAGAGCAGCACATGGCTACCCTGAAATCTCCTTGAAGGCACCTAATAAGTATTTCATATTTTGTGAAATTTTGTATATTTTTTTATTTTAGAGAGCATACATGAGAAGGGGAGAAGAACAGAAGGAGAGAGAGAGCGAGAGAGAGAAACACACACACAACACACACACACACACACAGAGAGAGAGAGAGAGAGGGAGAGAGAGAATCCCAAGCAGGCTCCACACTCAGTATGGAACCTGATGTGGGGCTCGATCCTATGATCCTGGGATAACAACTTGGGCTGAAATCAAGAGTTGGACGCTCAACTGACTGGCCACCCAGACACCCTGTTAAATTTTAAATAGTATTAAAATGTTTAATTTTCCATTTCCACCTGTTAACTCCTATTATATAGGAATACAATTGATGTTTGTATGTTGATCTTGTATCCTGAAACATTGTTGAACTCACTTATAAGTTCTAAGAGTTTTTAAAATATATTCCCTGAAGTTTTCTACATAGAAAATCATGCCCATCTGCAAATAAGGAGAGTTCTATTTCATAAGGCCAAAATTAATAGAACTGAAAAAATAAATACACAAATCTATCATTATAGTTAGAGACATCAACCCCCCTCTGTTAGTAATTGATAGATCCTGCAGGCAGAATATCAGTAGGGCTATAGATGACCTGAACGGCACTATCAATCAATTTGATCTAATAGACATGTTTAAAAAACTCCATACAGTACCTAGTACAGCCTTGGCTTATGATCCTAAGAAGCATATAAAGTGTGTAGCAGCTCCAAAGCATTGTATACTAGATAAACTAAACAATGTGTTTGGCCCTGGTCCATATGCTAATACCCACAAGCTGAGAGAATGTCTCCCCCTCATCATTTTCCTAAGGAACAGATTTAAGTATGCTCTAACAGGAGATAAGTAAAGGCAATCTGCATGCAGTGGTCCATTGACATTAATAGCAAGATCTGAGCTGATATAATCTACTCTGCTGTGTTGATGGATGTCATCAGAATTGACAAGACCAGAGAGAATTTCTATGTGATCTATGACACTAGAGATTGCTTTGCCGTCCATCATGTTATACCTGAGGAAGCCATGTACAGGTTGTGCAAAGTGAGAAAGATGTTTGTGGGCACAAAAGGAATCCTTCATCTGGTGATTCACAATGCTCACACCATCTGCTACTCTGATTCCTTCATCAAGGTGAATGACACCATTCAGATCAATTTGGAGACTGTATGGTGGTAACCAGAGGTGCTAACTTGGGAAAAATTGGTGTGATCACCAACAGGGTGAGACATCCTGGCTCTTTTGATGTGATTTATGTGAAAGATGCCAAAGGCAACAGCTTTCCCGCCCAGCGCTCCAACATTTTTGTTATTGGCAAAGGCAAAAAAGAAACAAAAACAAAAACAAACAAACAAAAACACATGGATTTCTCTTCCTTGAGCAAAAGATATCTATCTCACTGTTGCTGAAGAGACTGGTTGCCAAAAAGAATAGTAGGTAAAATAATCTGTAGGTAAAGTGCTTGGAAATGTCTTTTGCTTAATTAAAGATAATAAGATAGTATGGCATGAAAATAAAATACTCCATCCAGGGCGTCTGGGTGCCTCAATAAGTTAATAAGTGTCAGGCTCTTGATTTTAGCTCAGATCATGATATCACACTTCATGGGATCAAGCCCTGTTGTTGGGCTCTGTGCTGATGGTGCAGATGTTGCTTGGGATTCTCTCCCTCTCTCTCTGCCTCTCCTCAGTGCTCTCTCTCTCTCTCTCAAAATAAATACAGAAACTTAAAAAGAAATACTCCACCCAACAACCACAGAATACACAAGCTTCTCAAGCTCACATGGAACATTCACCAATATAAACCACATTGTGGACCATAAAATATACCTTATAATTTTAAAGAAGAAAGCATATAAAGTATGTTCCCATACCACAATGGAATTAAATTAGAAATCAGAAACAGAAAGGTAGTTAGAAATCTGCCAAATATTTGGAGATTAAACAGCATGCTTATAAATAACACATGGGTCAAAGGAGGAGGCTAAAAGAAATCTAAAAATAATTTTAACTAAATGAAAATAAAAATATGTCTATCAAAATCTGTAGGATACAGCAAAAACAATGCTTAGAGGGAATTTTATAGTATTAAATGCATACATTAGAAAAGAAGAAAGATCTAGAATCAATCATCTAAACTTCTATGTTAGGAAAATAGAAAAGGAAGAACAATTTAAGCCTAAAGGAATGAGAAGAAAAGAAATAATAAAAATTGAGGCAGAAATCAATGAAATTGAAAACAGGAGAACAAGTGAAAAAAAATCAATGAAACCAAAAGCTAATTCCTAGAAAAGATCAATAAAATTGATAAAACTTTAGCCAGGATAACCAAGAAAAAAAGAGAAAAGACACAAATTGCTAGGCTCAGAAATGAAAGAATATCCATCAATATTAATCCCATAGACTCTAGGATACTGAACACTCTGAGCAACTTTATGCCCACACATTTGATAACTTAGATGAAATAGATCAATTCTTGAAAGATACAAACTATCAAACTCACACAAGAAGAAATATATATGAAGAGACCTGTATCAAAGAAATTGAATCAATAATTATAAATCTTCCAAAACAGAAAGCATGAGGCCCAGATGCTTTAACCGGTGAACTGTACCAAACATTTAAGGAAAAATGATTCCAATATTCCACAGTCTCTTCCAGAAACTAGAAGTAGAGGGAATACTTCTGACTCATTCTCTGAGGCCAGAATTACTCCAATACCAAAGCCAGACAAAAACATGACAATAAAGGAAAACTACAGATCAATATCTCTCATGAATATAGATGTAAAAATCCACAAAAAAAGGCAAATCAAACAGTATATAATATATATGTATAATATACATATATATAAAAATATATAAATATATAAAAATAATTCTATACCATGACCAAGCAGGATTTATTCCAGGGATGCAAGGCTGGTTCAACAATCAAAATCAATTAATGTAAGCCACCACATCAGCAAACTAAAGAAGAAACATCATATGACCATATAAATTGATGTAGAAAATGCATTTAGCAAAATCCAGTAGCTATTCATGATTTTTAAAAAACTGTAAAAATCTAGGAATAAAGAGTTGGTTTCGATTGTCCATTTTTCCCTTTAGGTTTTGAGCNTTTAATGATTTATTACATTATAGTTTTGTTTCGGGCAGAAAATTAGCCTAAGAATAAATTAGATTAATCCAATTGGGAATTGAGATGACTTTAAACTGACATTCTGTCCTTTTTAGGGCTAATATAGTTCTGGCTAATGCTTAGTCTTAGAATGTAAGATTCCTTCAGGATCCCACCTCAAAAACTGGGGGTGGGAAGGAGTTACCAAGCCTCTTCTTTAGTGGGTCTTGGACTCTAATTTTGTACCCCAACACTCTGAATCTGTACAGCTTCTCACCCTCTTGGCTGTGGCTTTTTAGAATTGGCACTTTCCCCTTTCACACAAATTCCAGCCTCTGCTCCCTGGGCTTCCCTTCTCTTCCAGAACATGGCCTGTAAATTCTTTCTGCCTTGGTAGCTTTCTGATGTTCTCAGGCAGGGTATCTTAATACTTTTCTAGCTTTTCTCATTGTTCTCAGCTGGAGGATTTGAAACCAACATTCTATTTCTACATTTTAGAATACACTGATGTTTTCTTTACGGCCCAATATACGTTCTACTTTTCTGAGTATGGAGGGGTACTTACGAGCTGAATTTTGGGGTTATACAGTATAGAACATGATATATACCAACCGGATATTGTGATAGATTGTAATATCATTCCCAGCTTTCTACTGTCATGCATGCAAAAAGACTATACAATCCCTGGTGGTGGGATGTGACTTGTGGTGCCATCCCGTGGATTGGATATACTTCCCCGTCATCTCAGTGACATTAGGCTTGGCATATGACTTACTTTGGTCAGGGGAATAGGAATGGAAGTGATCTGAGGCCACCAGGGCCAGAAGCTTTGAGAGCCATCACTGGCTGCGCTATTGCTCTTTTCCCTTTGCCATATACCAACAGGTCCCGGAGAGGGGCTCCTCCTTCGCTTTGGATTTCAGAATAAAGAAAACAGATGGAGCAGAACCAGAGCCTACACCAACCAACATGTAATGTGATCAAGAAATACATGTTTGCTGCTCCAAACCACCGGTCCTTAGAGCTTGTTTCTTACCACAGCATAACCTAGCAAAAGATGATAAACATAGATAGATTTTATCATATTGTTTAGATCTTCTACATATTTATCTTTCATCTATTTATTCTGCTATGTGTCAAGAGAGATAAATTTCTTTACTACAAATGTGTTTCTATTTCTTCTTGCATTTTCTATCCTCTTTCTGCATGAATTTTGAGACTCTATTATTATTTGGTTCAAAGGAAGGTGTCAACTAAAAAATGCATATATGCATTACAGTTAGTAAAATGCTGTTAATGCTAATTCAACTGTAGCTATGAGGAAGAGACCCTGGGTTCTGACTCGCAGCAAGGTAAATTCTCAGAGTTCTGTTGTGCAACTCGGAGAATTTATCAAGACTTGTCCCCAGCTGGAGGCAAAAAGTGCCTTTCAAGATCAGCCAACTCTACTGGTCTTTGAGACACCTATAGTAACTGGATTTTCCAAGCGTTCTGAGACTGAGATGGGAATACCATATAACTAGAAGGCTCTCATCCCATCACTATACAGCCATCTACCACAGAGGGATGAATCTGCTGGCGTCCAGTCCAACCACTTGAGGGTTTAGGTAGAGAGAGTTACTGCCCGACCTTACTCCAACTGTGAACCTGAAACTTCATGATGAAGTGACAATACGAATATGTAGGCTCTGCAAATTTAAGGGGAAAAAATAGTGGGTTTTGGTGATGTAATATCTCCCCTGTAATAACTAATAATGTTATTATTACTATCATAATTATTATATGACATCCCCACCCATTCCATGTGGCTCAGAGAGGTTAATAATCCCCACTCCATTTAAGCTCCAGGAGTGGTGCTACATGGCTATGCCCCCAACCTCCAGAGGCACAGAGGCATAGACAGTTTGCTCACACTTTCTTCTCCTTCTCTTCTTTTTGTCTCTGTCTCTTCCCCTCCTCTTCTCCCTTGTCTACCCTCTCCCTTTCCTTTCCTTCTCCACTTTCTCCTCCTCCTCCTCCTCCTCNTTCTCCACCTTCTCCTCCTCCTCCTCCTCCTCCTCCTCCTCCTCCTTCTTCTCCTCCTTCTCTCTCTCTCTCTCTCTCTTTCATTGCTGGGGGTGGAGGTGCACCAATGTCACTAAGACAGTTGGGGAATGAGTCAGGCTATTCCAGACACTACTGCCTAGCACAAGGTCCATTTACCCTCAGGTTCCTCTGTGCCAATCTGGCATAGTTGCCCCTGGCAACTGCAGAGTGTGGCCAGTTGCCCAGGGCAGTGATCCAGGCCCATGATGCGCCACTCATGTGTGTTTTTCTATTTTTTTCTGGAAATGGCTTAGGCATGTGGTACCATCCATTACAGTCCAGGTTCCTTTTGTGCTATAAGATGCCCTGATTAAGTGCTTAGGATTATGATGACAAAAGACTGTATTTCCTTGGATCCTCCAGCATTCCCATCAGGCCCTTGAAAGTCTCGACATAGTGCCTAAACACTGCATGGGCCCGTAGGAAGGAACTGCTCTTCATTTCTTCCTATTTCCAGATGGGGACATAGAAGCTCAGCTTGCTTAAAGGCTAGTTCAAAGTTACTTTACTGGCTAGAAGAGAAGAAAGGTCTCAGATATTTTGAGTCCAAGGCTAGTGCTCCTGGCCCACACCAAGCTAAGTTTCAATGAGCAATGCCAAGCCATAATGATTAGTGCTGAGGGAAGAGCATGGGCCTGCAAGTTGAGAGGCCTGATATATGAATTTTCTTGGGCTGCCATAACAAAATTCCAAAGACTGGATGGCTTAAACAACAAACATCTATTTTCTCATATTCTGGAGGCTAGAGAAGTCTGATCTCAAGGTCACATAATCTTCTCTCCTTTCATATCTGTGTCCTAATCTCCTTGTGTTATAAAGACACCAGGCATATTGGATTAGGGCCCACCCTAATGGCCTCATTTTATCTTAATTACTTCTTTAAAGACCTTATCTCCAAATACAGTCACATTTTGAGGTATTGAGGGTCAGAACATCAACATATGATGTTGAGAGGATTCAACTCAGTCTGATTCCACCCTGTCACTCTTAGCTGTCAACTTGGGCCAGTCCCAGACTTCAAATCTGTACCCTATGAAAACAGAATTGGGCCAGATCCCTGAGGCTCTGTTCACTCCTGATATCTTCAATGTCATAAACTCTTTCATCAGAGATCTATGGGTGGGCAAGTTTCCGAGGCACCCAAACAGATTGGAGCAGGGGCTGACACTGAGGAGAAGCTGCACAGGAGGTACTAGGGACCTTGCATCAGGGCCCAGAAATTCAACAGCATTGGAACAGAACAGAGAGATGGGCCAGGAAGATGGGGGGGGGGGCAAGTAGTCAACCACTTGATATGAATCAGTGCAGTAAAGTGGTGACCCTGCCCCTTGGGATATATCCATAGAGGCGTGGGGTCCAGACCAAGGGAGGTAAATCCAGTTGTCAGGAGACCATGCTTTAGGGTTGGATACATCTGCATTGGAAACTCCACCTAATGACAATAGGTGGATGCTACTCAATCTCTCTGAGTATCTTCTATAAAACTGAAGCTAGTAATGACATATAATTCACAGGTTTTGTGTGAGGACTAAATGAGATAATTCTCATAAAGTTCTTAGCAGAGTGTGTGGTTTACAGTAAGTCCTTGGTGATAGCTAAGGTAGTGGATGCTGTGGTGCACCACCCAAATCCCACTTCATGACTAAAGTACTTGCTTTCTACCTGCTGGGAATGATGCTTCTCAAGGGTCAACTTCCTTGAGTGTCTGCTCTGTCACCGTATCAGCTTTTGCAGGATTGCCTACAGGTAAGTAGAGCAATGTAGCCCCAGGTCACAGCCCCTCTGAGGGGAAGCCTCACCCAGTGACTGGTAGATGTTAGGGAGGGGAATAATGACAGTCCCTTCTCCACCATTCAGAAAGATAACTCCAAAGTTCCCCACCAGGTTGGGTGTGTCCTTGTCATGACTTCAGCAAAGCTCAACTTGTCCCTTTGCTCCATGCTGCTTCCTGTCCTTCTCTTGCCCAAGTCTTGAACCTGAGGGAACACTGAGCTCCACCTCAGAGTGTGTTTCCCAGGGAAGCCAACTAATAACAGCAAGAATAGTGCAAGGGGAGGATTTCCATGGTACAATGGAGGGAATCACTCTGTGATCTCATTCTTTTCAGCTCTACCCTCACTCGCCCCATTCCAGGCCCACGGGCCTCTTTGCTGTTCCTCATATACACCGAGCACCCTTCTCTTTACATTGTTTGAACATGCCGTCCTCCCTGCCTAGAACACACTCCTCTCAGACAAATGGCACACACCCTCAGTGAAAAGTTGCAGCACCGTCTCCACTATCTGGCACCTGCTGGCCTTTTTTATGCTTTATTTTTATCCATAGCACTTATTGATGTACTATGGAATACAACCCTTTATCTTGTGTATTGTCATTATCACCCAACTAAAATGTCAGCTCTGTGAGGGCAGGTAATTTCATCTGTTTTGGTCTGGCTTGTCTGTTTACCCAGCACCTTGATCAGTGCGTGGCATATAGTAGATTCTCAATAAATACTTATCGAATGAATAAATAGATGAATGACTATCCCATATGGGACCTGGAAGTGCCACCTAAACTGAATGTGAAAGTTTGATTGTGAGTTTTCTATCTTGGACTTTTGTGCACTTTAAGATTATAGGTTTTCTCCATGTAATTTATTTTATAGCCCCTCACAAGTCAATCAGAAACAAAGTTTTAAAAAAAATAACAAACTTTTTTTTTCTTTTACAAGTATGAGCATTTGAGGAATGTGGTGCAGGCAGAGGGCCCCCGGAGCCTGGTTCCTTGGCTCACGCATATATGTAAAATCCACTCATTAAATAGATTTTACAGTAAACATAAGTCTTTGCTTTTAAATCTTTTAGAGTAGCCCTTTTCAAAGGGGGCAAGCCTTTTATGTGATGGGTAGAATTCAAGCCTAGAGTCCTGTCTGAGTGGCCCACACATGAGAAAGGTTTGAGAAAGACAGTGTAGTGAATGTATTTTCAATAAAATTTCTGCAGTGGCCTGGAAGATAAGGTGGTATGTTCTGGTGAATACATGTGTCTGCCAAACAGAATTGATGCGAATCCCCAGACCTCAGTGATCTTGTTCCAGAGGGCTGGGGCATACCAAGTGTGCAGAATATCAACATTCCACCAAAGAGAACTGCCTTTTCCCTTTATCACTCAGGAGGCCCCTCAGATACTTCCAAGCCTCACAGTCACGTTGAGGATTCTTAATTCTCAGTGGTCTTGCGAGTTTGAGAAATGTAGGTATAACTGGCCTCTACTTGGGAACGTGTTCAGTGGTTTTTATAGTGAACTTATCAAATGAAAGTCAGTTCCTTGAGAATTTGTTTTCCATGTACCTTCTAACGTAGCAGCTCTCAGGGCATAAATGGATTGGAGGAAGCCCCCTTGAAAAGAGGAAAGTGGCCGAATTATCTGGGGACCTCTCTCAATGTAAATACTCTCACTCACCATTCAGCACAGAAATTCAGACCCTCCCATGGCTGATGACAAAGCAGGTACACTTCTACCTGCATCACCAATGAGAGCGCTGCTCAAGTACAAACCTTGGCCTCCACTTCCCACCCTCCATTTAAGGAGAGTCCAACAGTGGATAAGTGGGAGGTTGCAATCAGTCTGTCTGTTCTATGTACTTGCGGTATAACCTTAGAAAAAGAACTGAACATCTTTGAGCCTTAGTTTCCTTTTTTGAAAAATGGGGCTAATCATCCCTGCACTGAGTGCCTCTGCATATTTTCTACATGCAGGAAAGATGTCTGTTTGCCACAAAGCCACCTGCAAACAGTCTCATCTCTGCATGTGTCTGTGTAAGTATGCACATGCACACACCAAATGGAGTCACACATACTGCATTTCTGTCTGACCAAGAGAGATTTTCAGCACTTTGTGTCTCTCCACTGAGGTCTCACAGTTCCACACAGATACACTTCCTTCATATAGAGTGCCATCTCTGGTCAGACTCACATATGTCACCCCTGTGTTGGCACCATCTTCATGGCCACAGAACTTGACCCCTATGAGGAATAAGTATTACTTAAAAAATCAATAAGTACTCCAAAGGGCCTGCTGCCCTTTTCAGATAAAGGCTACCCTTTGATATATTCCAATAATGTTTCTGGATATTTATTGAGTTCTACTCTGACCTCCAGATCATTTTCAGTTTTGTGTGTCTGACCTGCTAGGAATGGCCATTTTGAGCTACAATTCAAGTTTCATTTTTCAGGGTGCTTCTCATCTTCCTACATTGTTGTTCAAGGCCAGAAAATGTGCATATCGGTAGAGACCGAGTTCAAATGCATACAATCACTCATGTATTTAATCATTCATTTGTTTATTTTGCAAATATGTGCTGAGGGCCTGCTAAGTGCCAAGCATTCCATTAGGCTGCAGGATACAAGTACAGTTTCTACCTTCAAGGAGCTTATAGTCTAAAGTGAAAAGAAAACTGAACACAGGAATACTTATTCCAATACTGTGACAATATCATGAACGGAGTGCCAGGACAGACAATGGAAGTAAAGGGTAGTCTACTGAGATAGGATAATAACAGGCAATGGCTCTACAGAGCAATCGTTTTACCCCAATCCAAAAGGATGAGGAGCCAGACATGAGGAGATGAGGAGACTAGAAGGAGAGCATTTCAGGAAGAGGAAAGAATAAGTAGAAAGGCCCTGAGGCAAGAAGATGTGAGGGGGAAAGAACAACCTTGTAGTGACCAGCTGGTTGGGCTGGCACCCTTGCCTTCCGAAGGGAACACAATTCCCCCTTTTCTTTCCTGGCACAAGATAGCAAGGAGCCTCTTGCCCGCCCTTGCTTCTCTGTGCTGAGATACCAGCTCTGGGATGGAAGTGGCTTCCTCGTTAGGCTGGAAAAAGCAGATGGATGTGGAATGGGTGTCATCAATGAAGGTACGTTTGAGGAAGTGCCATCTCATAAACCCCAGAACCTCTATGGTAATCACTTGAAGACTTCTGGGGTAGTAGAGAACAAAACAGACCCATTATGCTCACCCTGATAATTTGCCTACCATGGAAGCCCCTCTGAACACATGCCCTTTTCCTCACCCCAGGGCACAACTGAGACCATGTTAAGTATCTAAAGATTCACCTCAGTGCTAAAGGGCAATAAAATGTTAAGAAACACATGGAAACCAACTTGACAATAAACTATTTGTAAAAATAAATAAATAAATAAATAAGGAATTAAAAAAAAAAAAAAGAAACACAGAAAGTAACATGTAACCAGAAGTAACTTTGTCACTTTAGCATATGGTCTACCAGGGTGTCTCCCCTTCTAATAGCATCTACCTCCCTACACACAGGCTTTCTTTATCTCTTGCCACCAAAGAGGAGTAGAATCATAGAATCTTTGTCCAAACAGGGACTCTAATTTAAAGACTGAAAGAGCACTACTAATATTTAGACTGGAGCAGAATGTAAAAATTGCCTTGGCTAACCAGGACATAAAGTTACCTTTGCATGAGAGATGTGGGGGAGAGAGAGGCAGAAGCCCTTCCCAGACTTCCAAAGGCCTATTTCCTGTTCTTTTTGCAGGCATATGGTAGAATTGAATTTCCCTGATCCCTTGAGATGAGGTGTGACCAAGTGACCTGCTCCAGCTGATGGTTTAGGAACACAAGTGTGGTGTTTCACTTCTGAGCAGAAACATCAAAAACCTGTATATAGGGGCGCCTGGGTGGCTCAGTCGGTTAAGCGTCTGACTTCGGCTCAGGTCATGATCTCATGGTTCATGGGTTCCAGCCCCGTGTCAGGCTCTGTGCTGACAGCTAGCTCAGAGCCTGGAGCCTGCCTCAGATTCTGTGTCCCCCTCTCTCTCTGACCCTCCTCTGCTCACGCTCCCTCTCTCTCTCTCAGAAATAAATAAAACATTAAAAAAAAATAAAAATCCAGTATATAATAGGCCACATTTCCTTTTTTTTTTTTCTGCTTTGGGGATAGTGCAATCATGAGGACAGAGCCTCCCTCAGCCTGGGCTCTGAGAATGATATGGAGCTAACCACCAACTGATCTGCAATTGACATAAGTGACCAAGTGAGAAATAAATCTTTGTTGAGTTAAGCTCTGAGATTTTGTGATCGTTTCTTACTGCTGCATCACCCAACCCAACCTGACTGATTCTACTCCCAGGTTTCAGTTCCAGATCCCCATGATTGAGCACCTCTGTGCACAGATCCACCCTTCCCCTAGACCCTTGCCCACTGGTCTGTCTTCTGGGTTGCCCTGGAACTGCATTCCCCAAATAATGGCAGTGGCCTTCTCAACTAGCTGTCCCAAGCCCAAAAGAGAGCCCAGAGAAGAGCCATACTAAAGGATGGAGTCAGGAGCTTGTAAAGGTGTGGGCTTCGCAGTGAAATGAAGGGGGAAAATGATTGTTATGTGATTGAATTGTGTTCCAAAAAATTCATATGAATTCCCAACCACCAGACTCCAGAATGTGACCTTATTTGGAAATAAGGTTAATGCAGATGTCATTAGTTAAGATGAGGTCATGAGGGTGGGCCCTAATTTAATGTGACTGGTGTCCCTTCTCCAAAGAGGACCTCCAGATGGCCAACAGACACATGAAACGATGCTCAGCATCCCTCCTCATCAGGGAAATACAAATCAAAACCACACTGAGATACCACCTCACGCCAGTCAGAGTGGCTAAAATGAGC
>NW_027531278.1:729093-735383 GCF_008692635.1 Crocuta crocuta | reverse complement strand
GGGGAGAAGAAGGGGGGAAATGGTGGGGGAAAGGGAGAGAGGCAAACCATGAGAGACTCTTGAATGCTGACAAAAACTGAGGACTGATGGATGTGGGGGGGAGGGGGGGATGGGCATGGAGGAGGACACTTGTGGGGATGAGCACTGAGTGTTATGTGGAAACTAATTTGACAATAAACTATTAAAAAAAATGTGACTGGTGTCCTTATAAAAGGGGAAATTTGGACGCAGTGGCACGCACACAGGAAGAACACCATGTGACGATAAAGGCAGACATAAGAGTGATGATTCTACAAGCAAAGGAATTGCACAGTTTTCCAACAAACCATTAGAAGCTAGGGGCGAGGCATGGAACAGATTCTCCCTCACAGCCGTCAGGAATTATCCCTGCCAAAACACTGACCGCAGATTTTAACCATCAGAACATTAGGACAATAAATTTCACTTGTGTAAGCCACCCACCTTGTGGTAATTTCTCACAGCAGTCTCAGGAAACTAATATAATACAAAACAATGGTGGATCTAGCAGCAGAGCCAACAGGCAGATTTTATAACCCTTCCTGCAAGTCTCAGAGCATCTTCAATGTCCCCTGACACAGATATAGACCCAGACACAGAGACGCAGATACAGGTATAGATAGGCAAACAGATACAGGTACATATAGGGACACATATACAGGGAGAGACAGAGAGAGAGAGAGATACAGGTACAGATAGACACCCAGCTATAGGAACAGACAGAGACACACATGCAGGTGCAAATGAGACACAGGCAAAGGTACTTGCATAGAGGTAGATACAGGGACAGATGGAAACACAGATACGAGTGGAGATGTAGATGGAGACACGGGTACAGGTGCAGACAGAGATACAGATACAATATAGAGAGACACAGATACAGATAAAGATAGAAACACAGATCACAATAGCGACCAGTTAGGATACATACAGATAAACATACAGACTGAAAAACAGGTAGAGATACATAACCAGATACAGTTACAAAGAAAGAGAGTCCTAGAAAGAAATACATAGAGAGACACAGATTCAGGAACAGGTAGAGATTGGTACAAGGCCCACATAGAGACACAGATAAAGATTCAAATAGAGACCAGACACATACATATTCACATGTATGATTAGAGACACTGATACACATATGCATAGAGAACTAGAAATACGTAAAAAACACAGTAATACAGACGCAGAGAAAGATATACAGATACAGAGAAAGGCAAAAATACAGATACAGGTACAGATAGACACAAGAATGGATTAAGATCCGGCTACATTTTCAAATAGAGATATACATTCAGATATAGTCACAGATGTACATACAGAGGTAGTGACCCAGATACAGGGATAAGTAGAGACAAAAAAAATGTTAGAATGAAACCCAGATATCAGTACAGATAAATGCATAGAAACAGGTTCAGTTTGGGACATAGAGGTATATAGAGAGGCAAGGTACAAGTACATACAGTCAAAAATATAGTAACAAATAGAATAGTACAGGTATATAGACACAGATACAGGTACAGACAGAGCCAGAAACAGGTAGAGATATAGATACACATAGAGGTACAGAGACCCAGATAGGGGTACACAGAGAGAAAAAGTATAGATAAAAAAGCCCAGATGTAGGTAGAGATATAAATCCAGAAAGCATTATGGATAGAGGCACAGATTAGGGTACAGCACAGGCAAAGATACAAATTTGCAGATAGAGGCACAAATACAAGGACAGATGAAGATATTGGTACAGGCTGATAGAGATCCAGGTACAGCAACAGATGGAGACATGGATACAGAAACAGAGACCCTGGTATGGGAAAAGAAAGATACAGATATAGGTACAGATGGAGACAGATTTGGGAATAGATAGATATTGACCCACGTACCTAGAAAGACACAGATACTGGTTCTTCTAGAAATGCAGATAAAAGGGGTGCCTGGGTGGCTCAGTCGGTTAAGCATCCGACTTCGGCTCAGGTCATGATCTCACGGTTCGTGGGTTCAAGCCCCACGCTGGGCTCTGTGCTGACAGCTCAGAGCCTGGAGCCTGCTTCAGATTCTGTGTCTCCCTCTCTCTCTGACCCTCTCCTGCTCATGCTGCCTCTCTCTTTCTCAGAAATAAATAAAACATTTTTAAAAATTTAAAAGAAAGAAATGCAGATAAGTGAACAGATAGACAACCAGATACAGGTATGAATAGATACCCATTTACAGATATAATTAGAGATACAGATACTGGTATAGATAGAGACCCACATACAGATACAAATGGAGACCCACATACAGGTTATCTACGGAAAACCAGATACTGGTACTTGTAGAAATATGAATACTGGTACAGATAGACCCAGTGACAGATACTCATATAGATAGAGAAACAAGTACAGATAGACACACAGATACAGGTACAGATAGAGACATATTGAAGTACAGAGAGAAGCACAGATACAAGCATAAATAGAGACATAGTTACTTACATACAATTACGGATACAGATGCAAGTACAGAGAGAGAAACAAATGCAAGTACAAATAGAGAAACAGTTACTGATATAAATGGAAAGGCACAGGTACTTATGGGCACAGATATAGGTAGTTTAAAAAGACAGACACAGAAACAATTAGATACACATAAACAGATACAGGTACAGGTAGAAACCCTGCTACAGGTATGATCAGAGAGCCAGATACAGGTATGATATAGAAACATACACATACAGAGACATAGATACAGATACATACATAGACACGGATTTGGGTACAGATTGAAACCCAGATACAAGTACAGGTAGAGATGATAGATTGATGAATAGAGAGAGACCAAATACCAGTTAAAGATAAAGATACAGTTTGAAGCACAGATAGAGACATGGATAAGTCCCTCAAATAAAGAGATTCAGTTTCACATAGAGACACAAATCCTTGTACAAACACAAATACAGGTACAGATTAAAGACATAGCTTCATGTATACAGAGAGATCAAGACACGGGTATAGATAGAGACACAGATGCAGGAATATGTAGAGACACAGATACAGGTGCAGGTAGAAACAAAGACAGTAGTACAAGTAGAGACTTATTTACCATTACAGACAGACACCAAGATACAATTACTTATAGGAGAAAGATACTGGTGCAAATAAAGACACAGTTATTGTTACAGAAATCAATACAGATACAAAGTTACATTACAAATAGAGACACAGATACAGATACAAATAGAGACAAATACAGGTACAGATACGGACACAGATACTGTTGTGTAGCGAGACACAGATGCAGATACAGAAAGAAACACTGATACTTGTACAATGGAAAGCCAAATAAAAGTATACATATAGAGGTATTTATAAGGACAGATACAGGTACAGATTGAAGCAGGGATTCAGGTACTTCTATCTGTACAGATACAAGTACAGAGAGAAACACAGATCCAGATACATTAATGACAGAGATACAAGTATATATATAGTCCAGACAGAAGTAAAAATAAACCCAGAGACAGGTATTAATAAAAACAAAGATATAAGTACAGATAGAGACTCAGATACAGTGACAGAGACACAATACAATTAATGATGGAGACCCAATTATAGGTACAGATGGACACACAGATGTAGGTACAGATAGAGACACAATACAGGTGCACACTGAGACATGGATATATGTACGGTAAGAAAGACTGATTCCTCTACAGATATAGACCCAGATACAGTTACAAGTAGGGACACAGATACAGGTAAAGATAGAGACCAAGACACCAATACATACAAGGCCCAGATACAGGTGTAGAAAGAAATATATAGAGAGGATCCGATATAGACAAAGATACTGCATACACATGCCAGTACGGACAGAAACACAGATTCAGATACAAATAGAGTCATGTATACAGGCACATATAGAGATTCAGATACAGGTACAGATGGAGATCTAGATACAGGTACAGATAGAGATACAGATGCAGGTACAGATTGAGACACAGATACAGGGACTTATTAGANCACTACCACAAATTATGCAGTCGAGTTTCCCACATTTGGGGAAATCACAGGGGTCAGCACATCCGGAGTGCAATGGATAAGACTCGTCCTGGGAAAACCTTCATGATCATGGTATCTCCTCTGCCAGCTAAGTATTAGATACAAATATCTTACAGATACAGATACAGGTACAGATAGAGATACAAATACTGATATAAAGACATAGAAATGTAAGATAGAAACAGAGATATAGGTACAGATTGAGACACAGAAAGGAATACAAGTAGAGACACATTTACAAGTACTCATAGAGACACAGATACTGATAGAGCTCAGATATAGGTACAAACAGACACACATATAGAGGTACAGATAAAGATACAGGTACAGAAAGTGACATAGATGCAAACACAGATACAGACAGACACCGCTACAGATATACTTCTTCCCCATCACTGATATCAGAACTCAAAGGTGGCTTTACTGGCAACTGGGAGGTGTCAAGTGCTAACACTAGCCAGTATCAACAAATAGCGTTTATAAATGGCCTTTAGAATTCTTTGACAACTATGTTTCCTCTAAAGAAGTTCTCAATGGTAATGAGAATTATAAGGATAATTGGCTTTCCTTTTTCACTTTGGCAGCCTGGCAATTCAGAGCCTGTGACAACCCCTACTGTCAATGGTAGCCCTGATGTTTTGCATATTCATGCATTTCTTTGCTTTGTTTTGATTTTCTTCTGTTTTTTATGTTTTCTCTAGGCCTGCTTCTCTATTTCTATTGTATTGGATTGTGGATATTTTAAGCTGTCTCAAATTTCTTGTCAAATGAAGCCAGGCATCAGTTAATGAAATGGAGGCAACTCTATCACATAGTGGCTTAAACAGACAGACCAGGGTCAGACCCCAGCTCTGCCATGTCCTAGGGGGAACGTTGAGCTCATTTGGGATTCCCAGGGAGGATGGATTTCCTGTTGGTCACTACAACAGGAAGTGAGTGCCCCTGAGAGTAGTAAGCCCCCACCACGGAAGGGCTGTGGCAAGAAGGGCAGAGGATGGTGACCTTTAAGGGGCAGAGCGAAAGGAGTTCCTGCTGGGGACAGTCCTGCATCCTGCAGAGATGGCACCAGATAATCTCCCAGGTTCCCTCTGAAGCTAAGACCCCACCTCCATTCCCCCAGAGATGCCTCAGTTTGAAGGGAAAGGCAGCCATCTGGGTAGTGGACTCCTTCGTGTGTATGAGACTGCCGGCCTGGGCTGCCTCTCCCACACTTGCCCTTGATCCTTTGCCTGAGAAGGACTGAGGCCAACGGGACCTACGGGGAACAAAAGGCAATGATTAACAAGGCTCTGGGCAAGCCGACCTGAAGCATGAACCCAGCTCTGCACCCAGCCACCCAACATAGAAGCACCAGCTTTTGGTCTCAACCTCCTTTTGCCTTGCCCAGAGCTTGTGTGAACTTGACCTGAGCTTCAGGCCACAAGGCCAAATCCCAGGCTAATGGGGGTCTGGCTCCAGGTCCCAACTAGGCCCTTCTCCCTTCCCATCTCAGTTTCCTCACCTAGACAGCATTGCTCACATGTTTATAAAAGGTAGAAAAGGGGTTTCCTTTTGTTTTTTCCTTCATACTACAGAAAGAAGTAATGTTCAAAGTACAAGATTTTAAAAACACAGATGACCTTGGAATGCCTGGGTAGCTCAGTTGGTTAAATGTCTGACTCTTGATTTTGGCTCAGGCCATGATCTCACAGTCCGTGGGTTCTAGCCCATGCTGTCAGCACAGAGCCTGCTTGGGATTCTCTGTCTCCCTCTCTCTGACCCTCCCCTGTTCACTCGCTCTCACTCACTCTCTCTCAAAATAAATAAGTAAACTTAGAAAAATACAAATGGCCTTGTGATGAGCACTGGGTGTTGTATATAAGTGATGAATCAATGATTTCTACTCCTGAAACCAATATTGAAACCAATATTGCACTGTATTTTAACTAAAATTTAAATTAGACCCCTCAAAAAATACAGATGACCAAAAAGAAAACAGTGCCCATTACTCATCACCCAAACAGAGCCACAGTCAGTATTTTGCTGCGAGGACTTCCAGGCTTGACTCCACCAACGTATATTAGTTGAATCATAGGAAATTGTTGTTTGGGTGGGGCAAAAATGGTTGAATATCCGCTATCGCATATGGCTTATTCTAATAATATATTTAAAAATTTTTATTTGAATATAGTTGACACACAATGTTACATTACTTTCTGGTGTACAATACAGTGGTTCAACAACTTTATATAT
>NW_027531278.1:728780-729060 GCF_008692635.1 Crocuta crocuta | reverse complement strand
TTAGAATCCTTATCAGCATTTTAGAAAACATCTTAGTATATCAATGTATAGATATATGATCATTTCTTTAACCAGTTGCCTATTTTTTGTTATTTACTATGTCGGCTACCTATGAGTACTAATGAATCACCCCAAACCTTGGTGCCTTAAAATAACAATGATGTGTTATTTCTCATGATTTTGCAGGTAGGTTGGCCAGCCTTCTGCTGGGCTCTCCTAGGCTCACTCGTGAAGCTGAAGACATCCAACAGCTTGACTGGGGCTTGAAGGCCCCAGATGT
>NW_027531278.1:727801-728749 GCF_008692635.1 Crocuta crocuta | reverse complement strand
GATGGCTCCTGGCTCCCCACTTCTTCTCCATAAATCCTCTGCGTCAGGGGTCTCCCAAGACTACCTAAGAGGTTTGATAACTCACTAGAAAGACTCACAGGACTCAGGAAAGCTATTATATTCATGGTTTTTTTTATTATAGGGAAAGGATGCTAATCAAAATCCACAAAGGGAAAAGGCACATGGGACAAAGTCCAAGAGAAACCGGTCACAAGCTTCCAGGTATCTCCTCCTTGTGGAATCTTCTGGGGACGTGCTTTCTTTTCCCAGCAATGTATGACAGTACATGCAAGACATTACCAATCAGGGAAGCTCGCTGAGACTTAGTACCCAAGGTGTTTATCGCAGGTCAGGCATGGAAACACGTAGCACCCATGTAACTGACCTTGGCTACTCAGACTTCAGCCCTCCCAGAGATCAGACTGATATAGCATGACCCAAAGCCCCAGGCCCACACAAACACACTCAGGCAGGATGGTCCAAAGGCTCACAGGTTGTCTCTCAGAAGCCAGTGAAAGGCAAGTGTTTTATTTGAAATATGCAGCTTCTGAGCATCCCAAGCCTGCAGGGTAAACCCTTTACCAGAGACCCTGGTATGGGAAAAGAAAGATACAGGCATAGGTACAGATGGAGACAGATTTAGGAATAGATAGATATTGACCCACGTACCTAGAAAGACACAGATACTGGTTCTTCTAGAAATGCAGATAAAAGGGGCGCCTGGGTGGCTCAGTCGGTTAAGCAAAAATTCTTCTATTTCTTTTTACCATTATAAGCAAAGCCATGATAGTTATCCTTATCTAATAATTTATCATTTATAATGAATTTTCTTTTTAAAAATTTCTTGTGAAATATTCTATGCATTTAAAAGGATAAAAAAAATAATGTAAAAATCATGTAGATGTTCTAAGTTTAAAGATTCGTGGACTTAAACCTGTGCAGACGTTT
>NW_027531278.1:719775-727749 GCF_008692635.1 Crocuta crocuta | reverse complement strand
ACGTTTCCTTCGCAATTGTAGGTTTTACGTCTGTAGGACACAGCGCAAATGCATCTACTTCCTAATAGGTGTCAATTTCTGACACTTAAATATATTTAATGTGTAATTTGGGTATTTCTGGATTGTGCAGTAAAGGAATATAAATGGAAAATCTGTCAACTTCGTGAAATTTTTTACTTGGATAAGGAATGAGAAGAGAAATTAGAAAATGTTTTTTACCTTAATACAGAAATATTTTTGAATTGGCTATATTTTTTAAAGCACTGTGGAAGTTTGTTTTTAATAAAAAAAAATCCCAATCTGTATTATTCTAAATACATTTTTAAAAGAATATAATGGGATGCACTTACTATATTTTTGCATGTATATCGATGGCTCTGTTAGGGTACACCCCAAGACTATAATATGTGCACTCTGCACAAATGTTATATGTGTTCCTGCATTGCCTGCCACACATGCTGTCCTAATTTACTGTCTCATCCTTCTTTTGCAACCCCAATAAGTGAAAATAACTCTTTGTTTCATTTTGTATTTTTTATTAGGTTGAAGTTTTTTATATATTTATTAATTATTTGCTTTCTTTATTTTTTTGGACTTTCTCTTTGTTTGCATTTATTTTTAATTTTTGTAACTGATGAACAGATTTTTAAATTTTTAAAACTTAAACTCAGGTTAGTTAACATGCAGTGTAGTATTCACTTCAGGAGTACAACTCAGCGATTCGTCACTTACTTATAACACCCAGTGCTCATCCCAACAAGTGCCCTCCTTAATGCCCCTTGCCCATTTAGCCCATCCCCCCACCTTCCCTCTAGCAACCCCTAGTCTGTTCTCTGTATTTAAGAGTCTCTTATGGTTTGCCTCGCTCTGTTTTTATCTTATTTTTCCTTCCCTTCCCCCATGCTCATCTGTTGTGTTTCTTAAATTCCACATATAAGTGAAATCATATGATACTTGTCTTTCTCTAACTGACTTGTTTTCTTTTTTTTCAGAATTCTTTTTAAAAAAATTTTTTAATGTTTTTTATTTATTTCTGAGAGAGAGAGAGAGAGAGAGAGAGACAGAGAGGAGACAGCGTAACAGGGGAGGGTCAGAGAGAGAGGGAGGTACAGAATCTGAAACAGGCTCCAGGCTCCAGGCTCTGAGCTGGCAGTCAGCACAGAGCCCGACGCAGGGTCGAACCTGCGAACGGTGAGATCATGACCTGAGCCAAAGTCGGACGCTTAAACGACTGAGCCACCCAAGCGTCCCAATTTGTTTTCATAATTTTGTAATTGTGGGGTTTGTTTTTTGCCTATCGCTATTGGTAGCTCTTTCATGTTAAGGGTCTTAACTGGCTCTCTGTCCATTTTGGACTTAAGAAATATGTCAAGATCCATGATCTTATTTATCTTCATAAGGCTCCAGTGAGGAGAGTATGATAGAGTTGTTCTTAACTCCATTTTATAGATGAGAAAAGTGAGGCTCAGAAAAGAGAATGCCCATAGTGACATAGTAAGTTGTGCAGAAGCTGAGGGTGGAATCCAGGCTTCTGTCTCCCAGCCCAGATCACTTCCTCAGCACCACAGGCCTTTTTACAGCACTGACATTTTAGAAAGAGAGATGACCTTCATGGGACTCTGAACTGAAGCTTGGAGCTTAGCCCCAACAGCCCAAGCCTCGAAGAGGAACAGGAACAACATTACCGGGGGAGGGGGACGGTCCCAGCAGACACTGGGCTTTCCACTCCCACTGGCCACAGTGAGACGGTGGGTTTAAGGAAACAAGTGGACCGGCTGAAGGTCAAAGCTCGTAAAGCTTTGAAAAAGAAAAGACCTTTATTTCTTCCCTCCCCCTGGCAACCCCACTGGGGCTAGGCATACTTTGCACCTGGTTTGCAGAGGTCAAAGGGCTCAGAGGAGAAACCCATTTATCTTTACTTTTCTCAAGTGACTGTGGTTAACCTGTCACCAGGGCAGAAGACCTTGCACTACCAGATCAGGGCACCTGCTACTGTGGGTCAAATCCAGCTTTCGGCGGCCGCACCCTGTTTATCCATCAACACGAAGCTCTGGCTTGCTCTTTGCTAAGTAGCAGCCAGCGGGTGCTTGCTTGCCCTTCCCCCTCAAGACGGTCCTTGCTGCTTGCTGCTTTGCTTGAGAAGAATGCAAAGGGAAGAATCTTCAATTTCTTCCATCATGCACACAACAGTAAGGGCCCTGCCTGGCCCACAGCTCTAGCACTAACGTCTGTGAGACTTCAGACAGCTCGCCACCCTCTTCGAAACTCAGCTATCCCCTCTGGATGATAAGGATTTGGACTTGATGCCCTCACAGGGTCCTGGTAGGCCTCCCCTCCGGGAGCTCTCTGTTCACTATGCCAGGCTGTTTAAGTACCCATTTTGGGTAAAGACATGACCCCCTCTGCCTCGGCATCAAGAAGGCCGTAAATGGAATAGGCAGAGGGCTGGTGCTATAAGGTGATGCCAGGGGACCCAATAAGGTTTCCAGGGCTTGGTGGCAGCAACAGCAGCTGACCCAGACAAACCAGGACTAGGGCCACGGCCAGCTCTTCAGAACTAGGACTGACTTTCATGCTTCTCTGCTGGGAGAACCCTGCCTTCCATGGAGGTGGTAGAAATGAAAAAGGCGCCTTGGACTGCATGACATGGAACGAGTCACCTAACCTCCCTGAGCCTCCATCTCCCCTTTGGGAAAGTAGAGCTAATGATTCTTGCCATGAAAAGATGTGTGACGTCATCAGTCATTAGAAAAATGCAAATCAAAACCACAAAGAGAGACCACTTCCCATCCACTAGGATGACTATCATCAAAAATGTAGAGCATAATAAGTGCTGGCGATGGTGTGGAGAAATGAGAACACGCATGCGTTGCTGATGGGGATGTAAAATGGGGCAGCTACTGTGGGCAACAGTTTGGTGCTTCCTCAATAAGCTAAAATATAGAATTACCATATGACCCAACAATTCCACTCCTAGGTACAGACCCAAAGACAATTGAAATTATATGTGCACAAAACTTGTAGACACGTATTTGCAGTAGCATTATTGATAATAGCCAAAAAGTGCAAACAGCCCAAATGTCCATCAACTGACAAGTGGATAAACATGATGTGGTGTACCTATACATTCATAAAAAGGGATGAAGTGTTGAACACTGAAAACATGCTGAGTGAAAGACGCCAGACCTAAAAGACCACACTCTACATGATTCAGTTTGTATGAAATGTCCAGAAGAGGCCTATAGAGAGACACAGAAAGTCAGTTAGTGATTTCTAGAGGCTGATGTGGACAGGGGACAATAGTTAAAAGGTACAGGGACTCTTTTAGAGGTGATAAAAATGTCCTAAAATTAACTCTGGTGAGCACAACTCTGTGAATACACTAAACTCCATTGAATTATACACTGTAAATGGGTGAATTGTGGGGTGTGTGAACTACATGTCAATAAAGAGGTTTAGAAAAAGGAAAGAGGCCTTTCCAGTCTTTTCTCACAGGACTGGTGTGAGAATCTAATTAGAACAAAATCTTTTTTCCCTGCCCAGGCCAGGCCATCCTTTTCTGGTTTGCTGTTTCATTGTAAAATATAACACCTGTACAGAAAAATAAATAAAGTTTAAATTACAACCTAACAATTTATGGTAAAGAAATTCCTGTGTGGTTCCCATCGTAGTCAGGAAGGAGAAAACTGGAAGCACCCAGAAGCCCTTGCAGGAGTTTGCGAGAGCCACCATAACAAACTACCACAGATTGGGTGGCTTAAACAACATAAATTTATTTCCTCACAGTTCTAAATGTTAGAAGTCCACAATCAAGGTGTCGGTAGGTTCGGTTTCTTCTGTGGCCTCTCTCCTTGCCTTGTAGACATTCTTCTTCTCCCTGGGGCCTCACACGGCCTCCCCCCTCCCAGCGTCGGTGCATGCCAGTGTCCTAGTCTCTTCTCATTATAAGGACACCAGTCATATTGGGTTAGGGCCCATCCTAATAACCTCATCTTAATCCCCTCTTAAAGACCCTAGCTCCAAACATGGTCACAATCTGAGGTATAGGAGTAGGGAGTTCAACATATGAATGAATGGGGGGGTGGGGAACACACACAGCTCATAACAATCCTCGTGGTAACAACCTTCTTCATCCCCCACCACAGGTAAACATTATTTTGACTTTTAGAGTATCGACTACTTGCTTTTCTTTATAACTGAGCCATCTGTGTGCATCTCTAAACAACAGAGTTTAGTTTCGCCTGCTTATGAATTTTGTATACATTGAATCATACAGCTTCTTTCACTCAGACAATGCCTATGAGATTCATCCATGTTGCCGTGGACATCTCTGAAGTTCATTCATTTCCATTGTATGAAGATATGCCAAATCATTTATCCATTCTGCTGTAGATGGACATTTGGGTGGTTTCCACTTTTGTGAATTGGGTGTGAATTGCGGTTGTTTCCATTTTGTGCTCATGACAAACAGTGCTGCTTGGAATCCATCTCCTGGCCCTCATGTGCCTGCCCTTCTGTAGAATGCACATGTAATTTCCTAAGTGATGCTAAACCATGTTTCAAAGTGGTCATATCAACATAAACTCCCATGAGCAGCCCATGAGCTCCCCTTCGTCCACATCTCCCTCAATGCTTAGAATTGTCAGGCTTGTTGATTTTAGCCAATCTGCTAAGTGTCTGATGGCATCTCATTGTGATTCAAAGTTTTGTGAAGTAATTGTTCAACCTTGTGCCCATTTGTCTGACTTTTTCTTATTAATTTGTAGGCATACTTTATATATTCTGTATGCAAGCCCTTTGCATTTATAGGTTTTGTAAATATCTTCCCCTACTCGGTCGTTTGGCTTTTCGTGTCTTTTGATGATGATGTCTTTTGATGAGCAGAAGTTCTTGATTCTATTGCAATTTATCAGTCTTCTATGGTTAGTGGTTGTTATGTGCGGCTTGATTACCAAGTATTTCCCTATCTTGTTTTATGAAGACATTTTCCAATATGATGTTCTAAACATGTTATTGTTTTACCTTTTAGCCTTAGGTCTACAATCTACCCCAAATTGGTTTTTGTGTGTGGTGCCAGGCAGGGCTTTAATTTCATCTTTTCATATGGACCTCTCATTGTCCTAGCACAGTGACACATTTGTCACAGATCAAGTGTCCATGTATGCTCTTGGTGGAGTCTGGACTGTGACTCTTTGTCCTAAGCTCTCAGCTGCTTCTTCTAGGTCAGCCAACCCCAAACAACCCAGGGCAAAAACAGTTCCAAGTGCCAGGCTCACCTCTCTCGATTCCCCTGTCTCCCAGATCTTGGCTCCGTATTCTATTTCACTATCTAGTTAGCGCATTGATTCTTCTTTTAAGTTATTCTTTTAATGTTTATATATACATATATACTTTTTAAACTTTTTATGTCTTTATTTTATTTTGAGAGAGAGACAGAGACTGAGCAGAGGAGGGTCAGAGAGAGAGGAAGACACACAGTCTGAAGCAGGCTCCAGGCTCTGAGCTGTCAGTACAGAGCCCGACGCGGGGCTCGAACTCACTGGACCGTGAGATCATGATCTGAGCCGAAGTTGGACGCTTAACCTACTGAGCCACCCAGGCACCCCTATTAATTTTTTTTTAAGAGAGCGCATGAGCAGGGGTGGGGCAAAAACAGGGGGAGAGAGAGGAAGAATCCCAAGCAGGTTCCGTGTTGCCAGCACAGAACCCTGACGCAGGGCTTGAACCCACAAACTGAGATCATGATCTGATCCAAAACTAAGAGTTGGATGTTAACCAGCTGAGCCACCCAGGAGCCTCAGCTCATTGATGCTTTTAAAGTGATATTTTAAAATATTTTGTCCAGTTTTTTTTTCCCCCATGGGAAGGTTGGCTCAAATTACCTCGTCTTCAATGATCAGAAATCAACTCCAGAACACATCCTTTCCCTTCATTAAAAAAAATAATAACTTTTTTAGTAAGGAATAATGAACATATGATAAAGTGTATAAAGTCTTCTAGCCTTAACTGTACACCTAGATGCATTTTATGTATGTATACACCCATATATTCATCATTCACATCAAGACATTGTGTGTAGCACCCCAAAAGATGTCCTCACGTCTCTTCCCAGTACCTCACTCCCAAGAATATTCACTTTTACTATCCGCTATTTTTTCCTATTTTGAGCTTCCTATAAATGGAATCATTTGATATGTATTCTTTTTGTGTTTGAGTGTTTTCGTTCAACATCATATCTGCGAGATTCGCCCATGTCATTGCGTATACCTGCATTTCATTACCTTTCATTATTGCATGATATTCCACTGTATGAATATATCACAGTTAATTTTCTCTTTTTCTGTTGACCAGCATGTGTGCTTTTTCTAGTTTGGGGCTGTTACGAATAGTGCCATGATGAACATCTTGTGCATGGCGTGTGGATCTGGAGCCATTTCTACTGGCACATACATGTAGAAGTGGAATTATTGCATTGTTTCGAATTGTTTAACAATTAGTATCTTTCTCAGTTTTATTTACATAGCACTGGCAGGGGAGGGAGGGATGCTTCTTTCCCTGTGATGATAATTTTTAGGATCTACTCTCTTAACTACTTTCAAATAGAGCAAATGTTTCATTTTCATAAACACTACCAAGCAGCTTTTCACCATGAATCTACCAATTTATACACTCACCAGCAATGTTTGAGCACACTACTTGCTCTATAGCCTCACCATGCAGTGTTGTCTGTCTTTTTTATTTTAACCATTCTGGAGGGTGTGCAGTGGTAACTCACTGTAATTTTAACTTGCATTTCCCTGTTGGCCAATGAGCATCTTTTCATGTGCTTATTGGCCACCCAGACTTTTTCCTATAGCAGCCCTTTAATTTCCTTTATATAATCTGTTAGTGACTATTTCTGTCTTTAAGCTTTTTAGCTTTTCTTGGGTCACTATTGGTACTTTATATTTTGCTAGGAAATCACCTTTTATCCTCTACTGTTTCTAATGTATTGTCATAGAGTTTCTGTAACAGCTTTATTGAGATATGATGCATGTGCTATACAATTCACCCATTTAAAGTTCACAGTTTGAGGCACCTGGGTGGGTCAGTCAGTTAAGTGTCCAACTCTTGATCTCAGCTCAAGCCTTGATCTTGGGGTGGTGAGTTTGGGCCCTGCATTGGGCTCTGAGCTAGGCATGAAGCCTACTTAAAATAAATAAAAACTAGGGGCACCTGAGTGGCTCAAGTCAGTTAAGCATTCGACTTCCACTCAGGTCATGATCTTGTGGTTTGTGGGTTCAAGCCCCATGTCAGGCTCTGCACTGACAGTGTGAAGCCTGCTTGGGATTCTCTCTCCTCCTCTCCCTCTGCACCCCCCCCCACTTGTGTGCTCTCTCTCTCTCAAATAAATAAATAAACTTTAAAAATGGGCCGAGTGGCTAAGAATATTCAAAATGCCTTTTGAAAAATGAAAACTAAAAATGAAAAATAAAGTGCACAGAGTTGTGCAACCATCAGCACTATCTAATTTTAGAGCATTTTAATACTCTTCCCCTAAAAACCCATTAGTAATCACTCCCCATTTCCCCCAAATCCTCCTTTCTCAGACCCAGGACATTCAAATGCCTATCCATGGGAGGAAATAAATAATCTATATTATATATACACAATGAAATACAGTAGTCAAAATGAATGAGCTAAAGTGACACAATGCGTGTGACTCCTGGTGATGTAATTTTATGTGAAAGAAAATAAGCCTTGAAAGATGCATATAGAGGGGCACCTGGGTGGCTTAGTTGGTTAAGCGTCTGACTTTTGCCCAGGTCATGATCTCACGGTTGGTGGGTTCAAGCCCCATGTCAGGCTCTGTCCTGACAGCTTCCAAGGGAGCCTGGATCCTGCTTCAGATTGTGCCTCCCTGTCTCTCTGCCTCTCCCTAGCTCATGCTCTGTCTCTCTCTCAAAAATAAACATTTTTTAAAGTAAAAAAAAA
>NW_027531278.1:717572-719742 GCF_008692635.1 Crocuta crocuta | reverse complement strand
TAATAGTACCTCTTTATAAATTTAAATACAACTGAAATTTTCTGATATGGCTCTCAATGATTTCCACCTCTTGGTAGTCACAGCCTTGTGTAATCTCCTCCCTTTGAGCAGAGGGCTGGGCCTAGTAACTGGTTTCCAATAAATCTAATGTGGCAACAGTGATGGGATTCACTGCTGAGATTAGGTTCCAAAGCAACTGGGACCTCTGTGTTGCTCACACACACTCTCTCCCTGGCCCTTCTCACTTACTCTTCCTGAATGAATCAAGCTTCCATGCTGTAAGCTGCCCCATGGAGAGGCCCATGTGACAATGAACTGAGGGCAGCTTCCAACCAACAGTGAGAAACTAACCACTGCTTAGAATCATGTGAGTGAAGTTGGAATCCATCCTCCTTCAGAAAAGACTGGAGGTGACTGCTACCCTAGCCAAGACCTTGCACCAGAGCATCCAGCCAAGTGGTCTGGCGCCCAAAGAGCTATGAGATAATAAATGTTGTTATATTTCAAGGCACTAAAGTTTGGGGTAACTGATTATGCACCAACACATAACTAATATACCTCTCATTAAAGCAAACTGCTTGGGAAAAGCTAAAGAAAGAGAAGAAAGGAAAGGGGTGCCTGGGTGGCTCAGTGAGTTGAGCATCCGACTCGATTTCGGCTCAGGTCATGATCCCAGGGTCATGAGACAGAGCTCCGTGTAGGGCTCTGTTGAACATGGAGCCTGCTTGGGCTTCTCTCTCTCTCCCTCTGCTCATCTCCCCAGCTCGCGCTATCTCTCTTGCTGTCTAAAATATAAAATAACAGGGGCACGTGGGTGGCTCANGTGTGGGCTCTGTGCTGACAGCTCAGAGGCTGGAGCCTGCTTCCAATTCTTTGTCTCCCTCTCTCTGCTCCTCCCCGCCTCAAGCTCTGTCTCTGTCTCAAAGATAAATAAACATTAAAATATATATATATATAAAATAACAATAATAATAATAAAGCAAACTGCTTGCAATTCCTCAGTACCCAGTATGCTGCTGCTTTTCTCTGGGCTTTTTGTCCTGCTTCCCATCTCCTTTCATTTACCTAACTGCTCTGCTTTAACACATAGCTCCAGATCCCCTCCTCCAGGAAGACTTCCCTAATTTGGCGCTGCCTAAATTGCACCTCCTCATGACTCCCTAGAAGCCCCCTGCTGACTTCTATTAGCACAGTTACTGTATTTCAATTGCCTGTTTACTTAAGTCTGCGGCAGAGTGCCTTCATTTCCATAGCCTCAGACTCTAGTGGGATACTTGGTACTTAGAACGCATTTCAATAGGCAGGGTGGGTAATCGCACAGATTTTTGGAGTCAGCGCACATCAGTTTGAATCTACCTCCCACTATTTGTGTAACCTAAGACAAGTCAATTAGCCTCTCTAGAACCCCGGGCCTTCTTATTCCAGGAGTAGGGAGGGGGTGAGCCCCACAACGTGGGATCTGTATTTGAACTCTTCCTGCATTCCAGGCACTGAGCTAGGTATTTGATGTTCCCACTACAGTCCCGTGTGGCCTCTTAGTCTTAGGATGATCTCCAATATCTAAATCAAGGTAGAAACTTTGGGGATTATGCTATTCAATCGGCTGCTTTTATTTCATAAATTAAATATATGCAGAAGAGGGTTTCTTGATATAGAAGTTAAAAGCAGTTCCAGCACAAGAGGATTAAAAAAATTATGGCTAGCCCAATATTTTTAAGTGACATATTTCAGCCTTCTGCTAATGTTTCATCACTGAAATATCAGCCCTTTTTCATGTAAACCACTGAGGGTTTGGACAGAGGACAGAAGCATCATATGTTCTACACATCTTGCAATGAGAACTGTCAAATGTTGCAATCAACATTGCCACAGTATCACCGCTGACACGCTTCCAAAAGACTTTTAAAACAAAAACCCACCACAGGCCTGGAACAAAATACACAGCCTAGGAAAATGTGCATCTCATATTTCCTCTGTGGATTGAAAAAAACCCACTGTGGCCTGAGGCCAACAACAGGAAGGCTCTTTGAGCTTTTCCTCAAATGCTCCCAGTTTAGAAACATATTTAGAAGTGTGACTGTGGAAAGGGGGAAGCCCCCTTCAAGCCCAAGGGATTTAGTTCCCCTCCGGGGGAAATTTCTAGCTCTGACACTCTGGTAAGATCGTACTA
>NW_027531278.1:712928-717562 GCF_008692635.1 Crocuta crocuta | reverse complement strand
TGTTTTCTGGAGATTTCCTTGGTGGGGAAACTGATTTAAAAAAAAAAAAAAAAAGCCTGAAAAATGCAAATTCCACACTGGTCTTAAAATGGAAAGACAGGCTGACAGCATGAATGATCTGGGATTCCAAGTTACAAACTTTCCCTCGTGGGGAAATGTGAGCATGGACCTGCTACCCCTTCTGAACACTGCTAAGCCTTGAAACAATTCCCTCTCAAACCTGCTACTCCTCAGCGGCTCTCAATTTTTTTTTTTTAACACTCTGCCATCCCTCCAGTACCCCAAGTGAGAGAATAATAGATTCGTTCTCAACTCCTCCTTCTTCCTCCTCCCCCTACATCCAATCCTCCAGTGAGTCCCAGTAATCCTAAATCTCTTGAATCCACCACTCTTGTCCAAACTGTTAGCATCTCAGCCACATAGACACCCACAAGCACCCCTGCATGGCAGAGAAACGCTGGCTGCTCACAACTGCGATTCATTTTCTTCCTGGGCGCACACACAGAATGGCCACATCTCCCAACTGCGCTTGCAGCTCAGTTGGGAACCACAGAATGCAGGTGACAGGGATGGAATGTCGCTTCCAGGCCTTATCCTAAAGCCTATTCTTCAGGGACATGGCAGTCACGGATTGAGAATGGTGGCATCATGAATGGAAGGAGCTGGGATCCTTGAGTCACAATATGGAAGGCTGCCAGCCAAATATCTACTTGGACTGTAATGTCAGTGAGATGTAAACCTTTTATTGTGTTAAGTCACAATGTTAAGAATTGTGTTAACAATCAATCGAGGGTTGCTCTTTGTAGCAGTTGGCTTATCCTAACACTGTGCTTCCACTCTTACCCCTCCCCATGTCTTCTATTCTCCTCACAGATGCCGGTGTAATTGAACTACAGTACATATCTGAGCATATCGCCATCTACCACTCCCCAAGCACCAAAAGATGAAAATTCTTAAATGCTTGCCCTGGACCTTAGGAAAGTTCAAAATTCTCAAGATGGCCTACAAGGTCTACCCCTGTTGAGCTTTCCTCTGATCTGTCCCTATTCATCCATCCATCCATTCATTCATTCATCCATTCACCCATTTATTTATTCAGTGAATATATAGTGAGCGTCAACTATGTGTCTGTAGCTATATTATAGCTGGGGATAGATTAAGGGTAAGAGAGAAAGGAGGAAAATCATTTGGGAAGCTATTATATTTGTCTCGGAAAAAAAGATACTGAGGACCTGAGCTACGGCATGTCTCTAGGTCTAACACTCCAGCTCTGATGGGAGACTTAATAGACAGATCCAACCATGGCATCAGACTGGGAGATTTCCCTGGTGGGATACTGATAAGCAAAAACCTGAAAATGCAAGTTCCAGCCTAGCCCAAAGAGGGAATAAGAGAATTTGAAGATATTTACCTACATAGACCTCATGAATGAGAAGAGTAGTGGGTCCAAGATATTTTAGGAAGTACGTTTGTCAGGATTTGGGAACTGGCTGACTGACTGCCTATGGAGGGTGAGAAAAGGGGTCTAGGTGGAGTCCAGGCTGTGGGGAAGATGCCAGTACCACACTATGTCGATTACTGTAGCTTTGTAGTAAGTTTGGAAATCAAGATGTCTTTCCATTTATTTAGGTTTTTAATGTCTTTCAACAATGTTTGGTAGTTTTCCCCACACAAATTTTGCACTTCTTTTGTTAAACTTATTACTAAGTATTCTATTTTGATGCTATTATAAATGGAATTGTTTACTTGTTTCATTTTGAAATTGTTCACTGCTAGTGTATACAATACAACATTGTTGTGTACTAATCTTGTATCCTGAAGTTTTACTCAACTCATTTATTTCTTCTGGCAGTTTTATTTTCTTAATGTTTATTTATTTTATTTGTTTGTTTGTTTATTTATTTATTTATTTATTTTGAGAGAATGAAAGCAGAGGAGGGGCAGAGAGAGAGGGAGAGAAGCATCCCAAGCAGGCTCCGAGCTGTCGGCGCAGATCCAGGCTCAGGGTGTCATCTCATGAACAGTGAGGTCATGACCTGAGCCAAATTCAAGAGTCGGATAGTTAACTGAGTGAGCCACCCAGGCACCCCTCTTCTGACAGTTTTATCTGGAAATTCCTTAGGATTGGCTACATATAAGATCATGTCATCTGCAAATGGACATAGTCTTTCCTTCGTTTTCAGTCTGGATGCTTTTTTCTTGCCTAATTGCCCCAACTAGAACTTTTAGTACAATGATAAATACGAGTGGCACAACTGGGCATCTTTTTCTTGTTCCTGAATGTGTGGGGAAAGCTCTTGGTCTTTCATCGAGTATATTAGCGGTGGGTTTTCTTAAGTGTTCTTTATCAGGTTGAGCAAGTTCCCATCTATTCCCAGTTTTGTGTTTTTTTTTTTTTTTAAATCATGAAAGGGGGCTGGGTTTTATCAATACTTTTTATGTATCTACTGATGTGGGGTTTTTTCCTTTGTTTTATTGATATTGTATCTCAGTTTCCTTTTTAAGCTAAAATCTAGAGTGTCAGTCAGTTAAGCATCCAACTCTNTAAGAAACTAGCCAGGGTCCGAAGAAGAGCAAGTACCCCCCATGGCTGTCATCTAAAACTCCTCTTTGGGCCTGGCTCTGTTAGCCAACTAAGCCCTGACCCTCAGCCTCAGGAGGCCCTGGTTGGCAGGGCTGGCTGATTATAAGTACCCAGCCACTTTATCAACAGCAGCTCATTAGCATCCTGCAAATTGTGTGTTTATCACAACACAGGGGTCCGGAGTCAACTCCCCCACTACCTCTTTGGCTGAAGGATTGATCTAGGGCCTTTGGAATCCTCAACACTTGCCCTTTTGGTTGGGAGCTCTCCATCAGAGAGTTCAGATCCATGGTTACAGCAAAGCTTGTACTTCTAAAACCTTGATTATAATCAACCCAAAATACAGAGGTTCAGTATCTCAAACAGATTGCAGACAGCCCACTGATTACTTTTTGGGAAGACTGATTAAGACACTTTATTACGGAAAATGAATGCATCCAATGTCCCCAAATACATTTGTGACAAGAACAGACACACAGGAGACACAGACAATAGTTGCTACATCACAGCCTTTTTTCCAAAGGATGAAACATCATTCAAAAATGGGGTGGCGGGGTTGGGAGAGAGGTGGGTAAAGAAAGCAGGTACTGTCCTTTTGATTAAAAAAAACAGTAGGTTGGCGTAGCAAGAACACATACTGTGAGCCCAGGAAGCAAGACAAGCTGAAGCCTTAGGTGACGACACCGTCCACCTGTAGCATCTCAGAGAAGCTAGACCACCATACCATTGAGAGGAGCCATTTTGTGCTGGGTTGAAATCATGGGCCAAGTGGCCTTAACTGTAATCTCCTTAGAACAAAACACCTGCTTAGTCAGAGATCACTCATGCAGCTCCCCTGCTTGTTCAGTCTAAAGGGGGTGGGGCACAAGTGTCATCCCCTTCCACAGCTGGCATGTCTAGTTACAACCAGATAGTCACCACTTAGCAAGTTAGCTCTCCTTGGGGATTAGGAGTTGAGCTTCTCTTCCATGTGAGGAGGTTGACCAGTTCCCAAATCTTGGCGTGGTACATCGTATGTCTGGCAGCAGCAGTGTTAGCCTATGATGCCCAGCGATGGGAAAGTGACAAGGGCATGGCTGAGGCAGGAGGGGCAACCTTGGAACAAGTACCTCAGGACCAAGGGATTTTAAATTAGTGGTTGTTTTCTAGAAGAGCTAGAAAAACACACTTCGGACAAACGTTTCTGACGTGAAAAGGAATGGCTATGAATACGGATTACAGATTGGGCCAGTGACCGTGACCGTGACATACCCATCCAGGACCGGTCAGGGTAGGGAGGACACAGCCTGCAGACATGCAAGTTTCCAAACAGTGAATTTTAAGAAAAAAGGTGCTTTCTCCTGAGTAAGGTCACCAAAACACTCCCGAGTGCTTCACAGCCTCAAACATACAGAGTACTCATGCTAGGTGATACCAATGCTCACCCGCAATATATAGTGTCCTCCATTGCCGCCAACAGTCAAGATGGATCAGCCCTCAAAAGGGTATTCAACACCACCACTTGCCACTGTGGCCATCACATTGTCCCTTTCCCCAGCTTGGACAAAATGTCCCAGCAGCCGCCAACATGAAATAACCACCGAAAGACAAAGCAAGCTTCTCCCAGGTTGACAACATGTAATAACCAGCTATGTTTGCAGTCAATGAACTCAAATTGGGGGCAGGCCATCCTCCTTTTCATATGACATGTGTGATGCTTAGAAACAATTGATCCTGTCACCTGCCTGCAGTGCAGGGTCCCCAGACGGAGCTTGCAACAGGAGACCCAGCCATCTTCCTCGGGGTGTTTGGTTTCTTGAAGTAGGAAAACACATGGATACCGCTCCCTACCCCACCCTCCTTCCCCTCACTGGGGTTCGGGAGCCAGAAGGGGTCGCTCAAGACCAGTTGGATTGTTGAGCAGAATGATATTCTGCTACATGTACTGGGGGCAGGGGCGATGAAAGAAGGAAAAGAAAAAGTCTGAACGTTTGATACATCATACCCGTAGGAGGACATTTCTGCTATTTAGCAATGAATTTGGCCCCATAGCATGTGGGAAAGAAGGGCA